>NC_050443.1:19117978-19417978 GCF_903995425.1 Onychomys torridus
TCCTTTTATTGTCAGGTTCAAACCTGGGCCACCACATGACAGATGGAGGAAAATGTTACAGCGGTAGCAGGCCCAGATGTAGAGAGTTTCTATAGAGAAAAACTACAAGCTGGGAAATTACATGCTTTGGCAACTTGGAACTGGGTAGAAGGGATATGGGGCAAGATGATTTTTGAAACTATTGGTATAGACTTTTTGACATGAAACCACATTTGAAACTATTGGGTTGGACCTTTGGTGGGGAACAACAACTTGCTGAGCAGGATTATCTGGGCTACTCAGCAGGATCATCTGGATATCTTCAAGGGTTGTAAACCACAGATAGAATGTCTGCAGGAGCATACTGCCCTGTATCTGTTTGAGTTGTCATGGCATGTTCCTTAGGTCCTTCCTAGAACCAAGCACGGCAGGTAGTCTAAGATGGTGGCCCTTCCCTAAGATGGAATCTGTATTGCCTTCACATCTTCAGTCTCCTGTTGTGTGGACTTACCCTTGCAATGCTTGATAAGAGTGGAGACAAAGTTTCCCATTTCTGTTGGGATTGTGCTTCTTTAAAGTGAGAATTGGCTTTCATATTGGGCTGTGTAGTCGCTCCCCTTTTTGAAAAAATTTTAACATAATTCTTCATTGATTCTTTGGGAATTGCACATCATGCACCCCAATTCTGCTCACCTCCCATCCTCTCCATATTCACCCCTACAGCATGCCCCCAAATTAATTTAAAACAAACAAACACCTCAGTCCTCTGTCTTTGCAACACCTCTTTATTCACCTTAGTGGTATGTGTCACGAAGCATATCCTTTTGTCCAATCAGCCCCACCCACAAAATGTTCATTGCAATGGTCTGGTTCAAGGCTTCTGGCACACCATCATCACTAGACCCTTACTGAAATTCTTCTCCAAGTTGCTCTGAGTCATGGAGATCTTGTGGCCAAGACCAGTCCTTTCATGCACTCTAGCAGGTCATAGATAGGGCAGATCTTAGGGTGAGCCAACCCAAGGCCCAGGATGTGGGTCTGGGTGGTAGCTGAGCTTGTCTGTTAGGGCCACTGGGATCATCCCACTCAGGCAAAGGGCAGAGCCAGCCCTCCTAGGCCCAACCAGCTCTCTCACCACCTGTGATGAGTGCAGGGGCCATTTCTCCCATGGGGGGTAGCACCAGTTTTCCTGCTGCAGTATCTATTGAGGGACAGGGCCAGTTATTCCAAGGCCATTGAGGGGCAGGGTAGGCTCAGCATGGCCCTTGGATTTTCAACAGGCATGGTTCCTATGATCACCACCCACTGTAGTAACACAAGCCGTGGATGTCAGCACAGACCCCAGTTACAGCAGGAACATGGACCCAGACATGGCCCTCAGCAGCAGCTTGGGGGTAGATATCACTATGGCCCCTGTGGCAGCACAGTCCACTCAGATCAGTATGGCCCCAGTGGCAGGAAGGCCCTCAGGCACCAACATAGACTCAGGTGTCATCTGGACAGCCCCCTGTGACAACAGGAGCCATGGACATCAACTCAGCCCCTAGATGCTGCTGGGCCACAGACCCATACATGGCCCATAGTGATAGTACAGACCACTGAGATCAGCATGGTCCCCAGGTGGTGGCCCAGACCCCTGATATGGTATCAAGAGCCAAAGACATCAACACAGTCCCTGGCTGTGGTAGGGCCACGGACCCAGATGTGGCCCTCAGCAGCAGCCCTATTAAACCTTTTTAAAGATGAGATGTACCATAATATTTTATAAATGAACCATGGCTACATCCCAGGTGCAACCCCCCCCCCCCTTTACATCATATACTGTCAGTTTCTTGGCCTCTTGGTGAAATCTCTCAGCTAACCTTCCAAGAAAAGGATTCATTTGTTTTCTAGTCTAACTTTTATCTCACCATGGTGGATGAATGAAGAGATGGAGTCATGGATAACTGTAAATAGGGAGGAATGAATGAAAGAATAGATGGATGGGCAAGTGGATTCTTAAGCAGAGAAGGAAGCTTGACTTCCAATTTTCCTTTGTTTCCTCTTAAAATTGTTATTTTGTTTTATCTTTGTTAAATAATTATATTTATTGATGCAATGTAATGTTTTGATATATGGTCATATTGCAAAGAAGATTAAAACAAGATAGTTCACATATCCTTCCATCATCTACTTAGTTTCTTGTATTTTCAGAACACTTAAAATGTACCCTTTTCATTATTGGTGTTTTGTTTTTTGAGAATGGATCTGTATGTTAAAACCTACTCTTAGAAGTTTTAGAAGATAGTGGGGAGGTCATAGGCCATAATCCTGTTTCTATATGGTCATGCCTCCTCCTCAATTTCGTGTCCTCTTCTTGTTTTCAAATGCAAAGAATGTTGTTATAAACCACTGAATCCAATTAGTGCTGCCTTTCTAGAGACACAGAACTTATAGAATGGTCTCTCTACAGATAAATGGGATTTATTAGAGTGGCTTATAGTCTATTGTCAACTATTCCAACAATGCTATCTACTAATGGGATGTCAAAGTATTCAATAGTTGTTCAGTCCAGGAGGTTAGATGTCTCAGCTGGTCTTCAGTATATATCAGAATCCTGAAGAGTGGGGTCTAATAACAGTGAAGGAATGGACTTGCCAGTGAGAGCAAGTGCAGGCAAGCAAGGAGCAAACACTTCCTTCTTCCATATCTTTTATTTAGGCTGCCATCAGAAGGTGTGGCCCACTTCAATTGATCTAATCACGAAAAATACCTCACAGGTATACCCAGCAGCTTGGGTTTTGGTTAATTCCAAATGTAGTTAAGTGGACAAATAATAATACCTACCACAGGGGCCATACACTGCCACTGAAATATTTATAGCTATAAATCTGATCAGTTTTCAAACTTGGGCAGAGAAGTTTATTTTTATAGCAGGCAGTGGTTAATGCAGAAACTCACACCTGGTCAAAGTATTGAGAACAAGTGACTGAGTGTTCAGACCTAAACAGAACATCCACAGCAGTCCTCGGGCAAGAGCCAAAGGCTGGAGAGGAGTACCATGGGACGCTGTCTTCTGGACATGACACTGATGTCACACTTGTGAGCTCATAGAAGCTGTGGTCACCTGTGTGAGCTTGCATAGCATCAAGACACTCAACATTCTAGCATGCTTAGAGGAGGAGAGCATGAAGACCCACCCCCATCTGAAGAACTATTGGCAATTTATGTCTGCTGAGGAGGGAGAAGAGTCATTTTTTCCTTTGGCATTACATTCACTGGTAGGTTACTGGGTGGTCCTACATTCATGCATACACAGATAGCACTAACCATAAATTGAAAATTAATAAGCACAACACTGTGGAGAACACATGTGGGAATGCTTTTTTGGGATAGAAGGAGGGGAGAGTATAGGTGAATATAATAAAAATACATTGTATATTGTATGAAATTCTCAAAGAATCAATATAAAATATTATTAAAAACTGTGAAGTTTTCTATGATATAAATACATACCCCTCCCCCAACAACAGCAAATTTAACCATTTTGGAATGGAAGAGGTATCTTTAGACACAATGGAGACCAAATATTGATAAACCCACAGCCAACATCATGTTCCACAGTGGCTAGTAGAAAATGTGTTCTCTTTGATGAGGAACAAGGAAGCCTGGCCTCTCTCACCCTTTCTGATGTTAGAAATCCTAGCTAGAGCAGCTAGCAAGAACTAGTAATGCATCCTGTGAGATGTGAAAGTGTGTGCTTGCTGATAACAATCCTAAAGACTCCAGAAAAACACTGTTAGAACAGGTAACAAATTCAGTAAAGTGGCATAATACAAATTCAACATACCGAAATCAGTAGTGTTTTCTCACACTAAGAATGAAATGTCCACACAATACCAGGATAAAAAAAAATAACCTTATGCATCATCACTGTTAAAAGTACAATAAGTTTATGTTGGTGAGATGGCTCAGTGGGTAGAAGACCTTGCTGTCAAGTCTGATGATAGTTCAGTTCCCTGAACACATCAGGTAATGGGAGGAGAGAACAGACTCCCACAGGTTGTTGTCTGACCTCTGCACGTGTGCCGTGGCATGTATACACACACACACACACACACACACACACACACACACACACACACACGATTTTTAAAATTCCCATATTCTTTAAAATTACAATAAAGTAAAATAAATTTAGCCAAGGAGACCAGAGATCTACAATACTAAAGCCACAAAACATGGATGAAAGAAATTGAACATGTCACAAATAAGTTGGCGTATAGTTTTATTCTTCATGTTGCCTTTTTCTTCTTTACAATGTATTTGGGGGATTATTCTCTTTAGTCAATGAGATATGCGTTATTCTCTTTTTAGGCCATCTGTTCTTCTACAGCGTGGACCTTCCATGAGTTGTCAATCATTAAAGTAGAAACACATGAAGACACTGTTGATGTGTTTTCTTGTTGTGTTGGTATGTTCTAATGCTGATTTCATTGCTCTTACATAGTCTGTGCTTTCTCACATACTTTCCACGTACAAAAGTGAAGATGTGTGAAAGAAATTTCAAAAAATTCAGAGAAAGAAAACCATAGAGCTACAGGTATTCCTG
Source organism: Onychomys torridus (assembly GCF_903995425.1). Lineage (NCBI taxonomy): Eukaryota > Metazoa > Chordata > Mammalia > Rodentia > Cricetidae > Onychomys > Onychomys torridus. Next base: position 19,122,549 of record NC_050443.1, read on the forward strand.
TTTTAAATTCCAAATAGATTTTTCTGTCAGGATAAGCTAGATCCTAGGGGTACTGTGAATCTGCCTGCATTAAAATAACAAAGGGTTATTTTCTGTTAATGCTTCCTGTCATTGTGGATTCTGAGGACCCTGTCCTTATAGACCCAGGATGACAGAATGGCAATTCTCCCACCAACATCTGAAGCAACTATAGTTACTACAGTGAAGGGCCCATTAAATGGCAATAGGTTAAATTACACACAGAGTCTCAGCTTTCTGCTCTGGAGTGACACCTTCATATCTGATTTCTCTAAATAAGATGCATAGGTAAGTTTCTTGAAATCCTACCATGTGTTTAGAAGAAAAGTTGATATCCCTAGTGGCTCTCATTTTCTGCAAAGAGCCTTATTCACCTGGACCTGACAGCAAGAGAGGATGTTCCACACTCTCCTCAATTTGGAGAATTTGAAATATATATATACACATACATATATAAGGAGAGAGAGAGAGAGAGAGACAGAGACAGAGAGACAGAGAGACAGAGAGAGAGAGAATATTAGTTACTACTTTCTTATTGCTGTGAATAAACACCATGACCAAGACAACTTAGAGAAGAAAGGGTTTGTTTGGGCATACCAGTTCAGAGAGTTAGAGTCCATCATGGCAGGACAGCATGTCAGCAAGCAGTAGGTAGCTGGATGTAATATGAATCTCTAAAGGTCTTATAATAATAATTTAAAAAAAAACTGGTGCCAGATATTGTTGTATTGAGGCTTTGGTAACAGTCACGCCTACAAGGCAGGGCTGAGAGAGGACCCTGAAGACCCAAGATCCAGATGCGGCTCTTTTGGTTTCTGGACCCTGGACGCTGGAGGTAGACAGAGCAGAGTTCTTCAGAGACCACCACCAGTCTGCACTACACCTTTCCCAGACCCTGTTACCTATCCCTTCACTTGTAAAAAATAAACCTCCCTTTTAACTACGTGGAGTGGCCTTAATAATTTCACCAATAAGATATTGGGGTGAAAATTGAGAGATCAGAGAGACAGAACAAGCCATAGCTCACCAACTTCTCAGCTGATCCTTCCTCAGACTGAAAGCCTCTGAGTCCTCACCCAGAAGGGATCTCAGCTGAACTGTTTAAAAGGCTTCTAGTTCCTGGCCCTCACACCTTATATACCTTTCTGCTTCCTATCATCACTTCCTGGGATTAAAGGCCTGTGTCCTTCCCAAGCAAAGACATGAGTTCTCAAGTGCTAGGATTAAAAGTGTGTGCTACCATGCCTGGCTCTGTGCCCAGTGTGGCATTGAACTCACAAGACATCCAGATGGATCTCTGCCTCCCAAGTGATAGGATTAAAGGTATGTGCTACCACTGCCTGACTTCTATATTTAATATAGTGGCTGGCTTTTTCCTCTGATTCCCAGGCAAGTTTTATCTGTTAGAGCACAAATAAAATATCACCACATTTCCCCTTTTTTTCTAAAATAAAAAAAAATATATAACATATAAGAAAAACTATATAAACTATATACAATAAATATAATAACTATATACAACACATTCAGGCAATAAATACATCAACAATGTCTAGTCCATTTGCATTTGACAAATTCATCAAAATATTCCATTATCTATACTATTTTTACATAATTCACTTTTTATCCTAACATATATTACAAACCAAAAACTACCTTTTGATGTCTTTCAAACTTAAAAAACTTCACACCTCTTTAGAGAGTTTCTTTTCTGAATTTGTTAACAAGGAAAACTGTAACTATAACTATCTAATCTTCACCAATCCCTACTTTACTATAATCCATCTACCTGGCATATCCACCAAGGTATTTAAAACATCTGTTATTTTAGGATTTTATTTTTTACTGTTCCTATTTTAAAAATCAAATTTCTTACCTCACTGGAGCATGATAATTGGGGAAACCTGAGTTTATAACCCTAAGCCACAGTCACTCATATTTGGCTCTAGAATAAACTGTCTATTTGATGTCTTTGAGGTGAGAGCTGTCTCTTTACTCCTTCTTTATTCCAACCCCTTGATCTGTCCATGCATGAGGAGGTGGCCACAGCACCCTGAAAAGCCCATCCACTCCTCACTGAGCCATGCATTCTCTGAGGGCCTGAGCTGTGTTCTGTGCTGAGGACACAGGCGCTACCAAAACAAATGTGCAGTTCAGACTGGAACCTGCCAATTGGAGATGTGAGATTTGTAGAGCATTAGCAACTTTGGGCCACCTATTATCTGGTTTGCATTTTTATAGTTTTGTTACAAAAGATGTTCATTTCATGGTTTGTCTTGCCTTTCTTGAGTTAGGATCTCACTTTGAGGCCAGTTTGGCCCTGAATTCAAGGTGTTCTTACTTTAGTCTCCTTAGTATGGGACATCAGGTGTGCATTTCCACACTGTAAGAATGTAACATTAGAATCCATGCAGCAGCATCCTCATTTTAGATGCCAACAGGCACCCTACTGAGACACTGCCTGTAAGGCCCTGGCTAACAGACTCCCTGGTACCAGAGTTTCACCTAGGAAGTGAGGTAATTGCCTCCTACCTTTCTCCTGCTCCAGTCTGGGATTCAGAGAGCCTCTGGGCTTTTGTTGTGAACAACCCCACATCCACAAAGAACTATAAGGAGATGATCCCTCCTCTACCATGATGGCTGATTCTACTCTTTACACACACACACCACCACCACCACCACCACCATGCTATTTGTCTCTGCTGCTGGGGCCTGAATGTTCCTCAGAGTCCTGGCCATGCTATTGCTTCCCTGTCTGTTTGCCTGTAGCATTCTATTACTAACTCTTCTAATAATCTCTTTAGCCCCCAGTAATCCAGCTCAGCTTCCCTCTTGGATGCCCCCCTGCCCGACTTCACATGCTATGCTTATTTCTTATTCATTTATTATTATTTTGCTGACACTTGAAGAGTAAAATGTTACCTAGAAATCTAACACATACCTGCTCCCCTTGATAAATACACCCTAGCTCCCTTGTGCAGTGGTTTGAATGAGAAGTAGCTGCCATAGGCACCACTATTTGAACACTTGGTTCCCAGTTGGTGGCACTGTCTGGGGAAGTGGTGCAGCTTTATGGAGGGCAGTACATCACTAGGAACTTGTCTCACTTCTAGTTTGGTCTCTCTGCTTAATATTTGTGATTGTAGATGTGATCAACCAGCTTTCTGGTATCATGTCTGTTGCTGGTCACCATTCCTTACCTCCATGATAGACTTATCTTTGGAGCCATAAGACCAAATAAACTATTCCTTCTATAAGCTGCCTTGATCGTGGTATTTTTACCACTGTAATGAAAAAGGAATGAATATGCGCTGAGGGGGTTTTGTCTCCTCTTGTCAGAAGCTGAAGGGGTAGGGATAGTGGCCCGAGTTCAGAGTCTAGGGAAAGGGGTGAGAAACTGAAGTGCCCTATCCACCTGGGTGAGTGAGTGATGGCAGTGGCAAAATAAAGGCACTGTGTATGATCATCAGTGTGCTCGTGTGAGGCTTGGGGACAGCTAGTACATGTGGTTTCAATTAATACTTTTTGTCCCCAGTGGCATGATGAGGTCCAGCAGCTCTGCAGTGTTTGTCACAGAATAAGGCAGGCAGCAATGGTGGGTGCTGATCTCAATTTGCAGAGCTTGTAAGATTCAGGAAACAGGAACTGACAGAAACATCCAATTGCCCCTGGGGAATGACATACAAATCCTATCCCAGGCTATCTGTATCACATGGGTCTTTGCTGGAAGCAGGGTGATTCAGCAGAGCTGGCTGAGTGAGGGTGTAGCAAAGACTCTATAGCCTGCCTGATTGGGACTGGAAACTGGTAACTCACAGGTTGGTAGTGTACAGGTGTGTGGTGAAATAAAACACCCGTTATCCAAACTGGCATTTATTGGGTCTGCTTTAGTTCTTACTTTTGGCTTTAAATAAATTTGACCTACATACTTTTAAAAAGGAATCAAAGCAGGAAGAAAAATACAATATTTCTAGGCAGAGTTATGTAGGTCCTGTGTAAAGTTCAGATCTTAGATACAGTATTGTGGCTCTTACAAATCTCTTCAATAATAGTCACAAACGTAAGAAAAAAAAAAAAAGAACAAAGCAAAACAAATAAGCAAAAAGAGATAGCACATAAAAACACCAGTGATCACCCAGCACAAACTCCTGCACATCTGTGTTTGCCATAGCGCTGTTCTCAGTAGTCACATCACTGGATCAGCCCAGGTGCCCGCTGATGGCTGAATGGATAAAGAAAATGTGGTGTGTATACTCAGTGAAGTTTTATTCAGCTTATTTAAGAACAAAACCATATCATCTGCAGAAAAACGATGGGACTGAAGATTAGCATGTTGAGAAAAATAATCCAGATTCAGAGACAAGTACCATGTTTTTTGTCATATACAAAATATAAATTTTTAAAAATGATGCAAACTTGAAAGGGGAGCTATTTGAAAGTAAGAAGGAGAGCAGCAGGAGATTGGAGGGGAGAGGGTAATTGGGAGTAAATACAACCAAGTTCATTATATACATGAGTGAAAATTTCATGGTCATACCTATATTATTTTTAAATTGACTTTACTTTTAATTATATGTATCTGTGTGTGAGTGCAGTTACCTTTAGAGTCCAGAAGAGGGCATCAGCTCTGGGCAGTTGTAATCTGTCTGATGTGAGTGCTGGGACTGAACTGAACTATTTAATAAGAACAGTATCACTTTTAACCACTGAGCCCTCTTTCCAGTCCCCACACACATTATTTTATACAGTTGATATACGCCAACAAAACCAAATATTCCCGGTTTCTACTAAAATTACTGGACAGTTTGTCACTATTGGGCCCTCATCTTCCTAATTGCTTATCACTGTCACCCAGTGGCTCCTTCCCAAGTCAGGAACAGTCATATGCTCTGCCCCTTGCCAGGCTCATTCCTCTACTACATAACCTTCCATTCCTAGAGGCTTCTGAACATGTGCTTCTGTCACAGTATGGAAAGAAACTAAAGATGACTATTTCAAGGTTTTTGATGAGGATTTTGTACTCTAACTTTAACTTTCCAGGCCACATAAGTGCTATGACCTAAATTAATAATAGTCACTTGGGACACTCTCACTAAAAGTGAGATCTTCCATAGAAGCTAAGCCTTGATTTTTCTGGTGTGGCCCATTATCTCACAGACCCTCCAGATGCTCAGAGCCTAAACCACTCTGTTAGTTCCAAAGTGGAATTGGTGGGTGCATTATTATTACCTTACAGATAAAGGATCCCAGAAAGGTCAAGATACTCACCCTGGGTCATTCAGCAAGGTAATGATAGTTGTTTGTGGGTTTCAGGATCCAGGCATGTCTGTCTACATACTTGGCTAACAACTCATGATATTATTTACTTATGGTTTTCCTTTAAATTGAAGGTACACATGAAGGACACATTTATATTCTATTAATCTCATCCTTTGAAATAGAAGCTGACAGAATGGACTATGAATTAGTATCCTGGATCTTCAGGTATACATATTCTTCATTTCTCTCCAGGGGCAGTGGTGGAGGGAAAGGAGCTTTAGGAAGCCCATGCTGAAGTCATCTTTGCCTATTTGTAGTAGCTGTAGGAGGCTGTGGGCTGGCTACTTTGGTCAGTGTGGAAAAGGTTGGTGTTGGACCTCTGACTTTAGATTAGGGCTTGCACAGAGAAAGATCCAGACTTCTCTCCACTGACAAGTGAGAAAATGTGTCATGGAGGTGATTTGAAAGAAAATGGCACCCATAGGTAGTGGCACTACGAGGAGGTGTGGCTTTGTTAGAGTAGGGATAGCCTTGTTGGAGAAAGTGTGTCACTTTGGGGGTAGGCTTTGAGGTCTCCTACGCTCAAACTAAGCTCAGTGTGAACCACAGATGCCTGTTCCCTGTGGATCAAGATGTAGAACTCTCAGCTCTTCCTCCAGCATCATGTCTGCTTGCATACTGCCATGTCCCACTATTATGACAATGGAATAAACCTCTGAACTGTAAGCCATCCCCAATTAAATGTTTTTCTTTTATAAGAGATGTCCTTAGTCATGGTGCTTCTTCACAGTAATAGAAACAAACCCATGTTAAGCCAAGGGTCATAGGAATTATATGGCCTGGAAAGTTAAATTTAGAGTGCAAAAAAGCCATCAATAACCAATACCTAGAGAAGAAGTGTGTTTGCCTGCCTTTGATTGGAAGGAAGACTGAGATACTAGGGCAAGGAGGTTCTACCTGTTCACATGCTTGGAAGTCTAGCATGAACACATGGCTGGAGGTGTTTGGATGCTGATTCTCAGTCAGAAAGACCTATATGTGTACTAAATTCCTCTTTCTTTCTGTCATAACCCCTAGCCAGCAACCTCAAGGGGGATATAAGCATCTTTGTTAATGTCAATGGATGTCTGAAAGCTCTGATCACCAAGAAGCTACTTTCCCATTTTAAGCCAGTGACTTCAGGCATGGGGGAGCAGTGTTTGGATTAGCTTTGCCTGGCTGTGTTCCTGCTATGGAGTTAACATGGGTGGTCAAGAGGGGTGACTCTACATCTTAATATTCAGGGCACAAATATTACCTCCTGGAGTCAAGAAAGGGACCCTGGGAGTGGAATAGGTCCAATTTGAGAAGGTAGATTACAATTCAGCTGCTAGAGACAATGTCCTATCTCTGGGGGACCAAGGAGAGCTTGCTAATGTATTCCAAAAGGCACAGAGGTAAGTTGGTAATGCCCTTCTCTTTCCTTCTCTCTGTACATATGAAAATGGCCAGATGTTTCACTGCATCTAGGCAGGAGTGCTCTTCCCTGTGAGATTTCACAATGACTCGTACAGGTATAGTGGCTCTGCTCAACTGCAGTAAAAGATTACCATATTCCCCTACCTCAATCACTGGGTAAGTCAGTGGCATGGCTTTCCTTGCTGTGTGACTTTATGCAGGTTTCTTAGCCACTCTGAGTTTTGGTTTATTTGCTTGTGAAATGAAAATGACCACAATGACTAATGTATAGTCCTACAACAATAGTTAATTGACTGGACTGTAGTTAGTGCTTGATAATTATAATCATGTCCTTCCTATACTTTTAAAATTGTTGGGTGAGACACACTTGTAATCCCAGCACTCAGGAAGTAGACATGGGAAGATTACTGTATTGAAGCCAGCCTATGTTACATTTTAACACAACCACATATCAGACCAAGAAAATAAGAGGGCAAACCAAAGGCTGGCTAGAGATATGCTCCAGCTAGGTCCTAAGAGAGGCACTATGCTCTCCTTTCCCTGTTGGGTGTGCTCTGCAATCTAGTTTAGCTTACATTCCCAGGGGCACCACATTAGGTATAATCATATGTCCTTTCTCTGTAGCCCCTGCGAGAGCTGTTCCAAGTGCTAAAACAGGCTATTGTCTATGCTGCCCACTGGAGTGTAGCCACAATCAGGGGAGTAAAGACCTTTGCACCAGTTTTCTCATTGTTTGCTGAGCTCTCTTGTGAGCCCATTTGAGTGATTCTGCTGTACTATGTCACCAGAAAAACCACAGCATGCCCTGCTTGGCTGTGAGCCCAGGTGGCTTCCCTGTCAGCTTGAGCGCTTTGCCAAAGCCAAGCAAATGCATGTCTACTTGCCCCCAAACATGACATCTGTGGATCTGGGGCACACAGGCTCCAAGACAGGAAGGAATTTCCCTAAGTGATTCTATCTAGGACTGAATCTAAGCTTCACTTTTTTCTGATGTGCAATCTACCTAAGCACCCCAGAGATCCTGGAAGAGCCCCATTTCTCCTTCTCTATCCCCCTAAAGTCAGTCTGGATTTCTCTCCTGGAGATTCAGTACTATCATCCTGTCCCCTGCCGTGGGAGGTACAACCCATAGCATCCACTCCCTGAGGTGAATTTGAGTCCCTAGTACATAAAGGCCCCATTCTGTCTGCCACCCCAATTCCTCCCCCACCTCCCAGAGCTCATGCTGGGCCATATCCTTCTTGAAGAAAGCTTGTTTCTCATAGGCTTCTCTCCAGAAAACCTCACACTAGATGTATGTCCCAGAAATTCTCAGGGAGTCATCTCCCTAGGGGCTCTTCTTTTTGGATTTTCTCCTGCGTGGACCTAAACTGTAGATAGGCATTGTGGATGGAGTGACGCACAGGAGGGCAAGCTCTGGCATCTATGGACATCCAGCCTCACCAGGTACCACTATAAGCAAAAAAGTCATCGGTGATTTTGCATTGGATTTAAATATATATTTGCATCTTCTCTGCCAAATCTGTGAGATTGAATCCCTAGGCAGTTTTCAAGCTTAACATTTCTGGGCTGTCACCTTTAAGATTGTGATTTTCTTTGCCTTCTCACACACTGATGTTGACTCTCAAGTTCCCATGCTGAAAGCTAAGCAGGGGAGAGAGGGGATGGAAGAAGACTGCAGAAGGCATAAGAGTGAAGAGAAAGATTTCGATTGTCCTACCCCCACAGTGCTGGTGTCTAGCCTGGGGACTTCACTGCAACTTCAGAGGATCTGGCTGGGAGTTTTGAGCTGCTGTTCATTCCGAGACTATGAATGAATCAGGGTCAAGTAGTATATGAGCCTATGGAGAACATTTAAGATCCAAAAAAGTAACAGGAGCTATTAGAGAGGTTAAACAGGGTGGGGTGGGTACTAACATGTGCCTCGCCCTCTTGTTGATCAAGTCTGTGGGTACTATGCTTCTCTCTCTCTCTCTCTCGTGAGAGCTGGGCTTTTCAAGGGCTGAGGCTGTTCTTATGTAAAAATTGTCCATAAAACGCTGTCTGGGAGGTGAGCCTCAGTAAATATAGTATGCACACAGTGCATGTCAAGGGGTAAGTAGAAATGTGGATTCCAGGCTCAAGCAGTTGGTCAACAATGCAAGCAATATTAGCATTGCTCAGCGTTGGACAATGGCCTTTCTAACAGGAGGGAGGGGGCTGCCTTGAACTAGGCATGCTAACCAAGAAGGCAGAAGGAAGAGGCGGGTAGAAACACTTGATGTAACTAAGAGGCCAGGAGGACCATAGAGATGGAAGGGGAGAATCACAGTGACACCATCTTGGTTCTGAGTCACAGCAGTCCCAGATATAAGAGATCTGGGGCCAGCCAAGCAGGCCCTGGAGAGGAGTAGGAGTTAGTGGGGTAGCCTGATTTCATCTACTTCTAAGTGACTCACAGAGTTGAGGGTTGCATTGCCTCCCTCCTCCCCTGTCATAAATAACCCAGGAAAGGAAAAAGTGGGGAACTGAGTGACCTTAGCTTGTAATGGGGCCCTCCTGGGGAGTTAGAATACAGTAGAGGCTTGACAATACTGTCACACATACCAGTACAAGTATTACCCACAAGCCCCTGCTGAACTGTACTATTCTTGGTTGTTGTTATAGTCATCTATCACTGTAAATTGCCTGCTATTATTGCCTAAAATTTGTTTTTGCAGCTTGGGGATATTGGACTTTATTTAAAAGGGTGGAACAAAATAAGCAATAGGAAGAATTATCAGTGTACCTCAATCTGCAAAAGAAAATTCTCCAAATACAAACCTTGAACCTACTTAACAAATTTGAGATCCAGCCAATAAGAGGGTCCCATGAGATAACCTGTAATCTACACATTTCCCCCAATGTTTGAATACTTGAGGTGGGAAGAGGATGAGAATCCAGCTTCAAGCAGAATTTCTATGAGGGCTTTGAAAGCTGTAATTCCATGGTACCATGTGGTATTAGCAACCCTTGTCATGACATGCTGTCCTATCCTTGAGATGTACAGTGATTAGGCCTGCTGTGTAGGGGATAGCTACACAGCTACAACAGATGTGCAGTGTCTTCCATACCCAGAAGAACTTGCTTATTTTCAGACTGCCTTTTCTGGTTTTTAGGGCTTTTTAGCCAGCTTTGTAGACAAGAAAGGTGACTCCAACCCAAAAGCAGCACATAGAACTATATGCTTCACGGTGGCTGCTGGTGTATGTGTGTGTGAGGCGGGGGGAATACGGTTGGATGCCTTTCTAGGGCATGTTCAAAATACTTCCCACACTCTCAGAGACTATGAGTCTCTCTGTCCTGTGCAGGGCAGCTACTTTTTACCCATCAATTCAGATTCATCATTCATGAACTTGGTAGGACCTGAGCAATTTTGGTCACATGTATTCTCACTCCATTAGTACCTGCTGGAGATTAATACCCATAGGACAAATCAGACACAAGAATCATTGGCTCACATGGGGTTTGATTAAATATGGAGTGCACCAAAGGCCAGTGTGTTGTGTTGAAGGCTTGGTCACCAACTGCTGGTGTTATTAAGAAGGGATGGGATCACGAAGGCACTGACTCTATCAACAGATTGATTCCTGTTGAATTAATAACACATGTCATTATCAAGAAGTGGTGGAACCTTTAGGAGGTGGGGCCCAATTGGAGGAAGCAGGTCACTCTGAGTGTGTCCTTGAAAGCTGTGTCTTATCCCAGACTTGTCCCATTGTTAACAGACAAGCCCATGTAGGAGAATGAATTTCCAGGATGGAGAATAAAGTTGAAAAACCAATACAAAAATTAAAGAGTATGAATGACATTTATAAGAAGTTTGGTATGTATTCAAGAGACCAAATCTGAGAACTCATGGTGTAGAAAGAGGAGCATAGGTGAAATCAAATGGAATAGGACTAATGAATGCAAAACTTCCCGAATTTATGAAAAAAAGACTTCTAAATATAAGATGCATATGGAACTCCAAATAGACATGACCAGAGAAGAAATTCTCCATGACATGTTATAGTCAGGATGTAAAAACACAAAGTAGAGAAATAATTCTAAAAGTAGCATGAGAAAACAACTCACACACAAAAGTGGAGCTATCAGAATTGCCCCAGACTTTTCATCAGTGACCATAAAAGCCAGAAGAGCATGGCATGAAATATTTTAAGTTCTGAAGATAAACAATTTGAACCAAGAATACTATACACCCAGCAAAGTTATCTTTTAAAACTGCTAGCAAAATAAGGGAATTTCAAGACAAACACAATTTAAGGGCATGCCTGGCAGCCAAGCCAGCACTGGAGAAGTTCTTAATGGACTACTTTACAGGGAGGAAGAAGAAAAGTGGTCTCCTTCCTGTGAGTACATGAAACACACACACTCCCTGAAAACAACAGATGACTACACTCAGGGGAGAAACAAATGTATCTGTAACTGGAAATTTTCCTGTGTCCCACCCAGCACTGAGGTCCTACAGCCACTTATAAAATAATCACTCAGAGGCTTGTATTAATTACCAACTGTAGGGCCTATGGAAGACTTCTTGCTAGCTATCTCCTTCATCTTAAATTAACCCATAACTATTAATCTATGTATTGCCATGTGCCTGCATCCCATTACACGTTGCTCCTTAGACAGCAGTTTGGCATCTCCCCTTACTTTCCTTTCTCCTTTCACTATCTCTCTTGGATTTTCCTGCCTGACTCCATCCTGCCCTACATAGGCCAATGCAGCTTTATTAATCAACCAATCAGAGCAACACATATTCACAGCAAACAGAAAGACATTGTACAGTACATGTCCAGCATAAGTCTTAAAAACAACCCTTAAAACTAATACATGAAAAGGAAAAGAAATACCAGTAACTCAACAAAAATAGAACATCCCCCAACAAATTGATAGAAAGTTGCAAACTTTTTTCTATAATAACCTTGGCTTCAGCTCACCTATAAAAAGATGTAGACTAAGGAACTAGATTAAAAAACAATAACTGTCTTCAAGAAACACACTTAGCTAGCTAAGATACCCAAAACTGAGTGCCAAAGGATGGAAAATGAGCTAACAAGCAAATGGAAACTGTAACCAAGCAGGTATAGCTATCCTTCTATTATATAAAGTAAACTTCAAAGCAAGACTAATTAGAAAAGATAAAAATGGACACTACATATTAATAAAGAAGACTCATTAAGAAGAAAAGGCAATTGTAAACATTGACACACCAAATACTAGAGCCTTTAATTTTATCAAACAAACACTAAAAGCCATACAAGAGTACATAGTTCCTCACACTATAATAGTGGGGGAAATCAATGACCTCACTCACATCTTTAGCTAGGTCTTCCAAACACAACTTATTTTGTGAGAGAAATTTTTCATCTGCTGGACTCAGTAACAATGGGAACCTGGATAGAGAACACCCTGGACCCCTTCTTCCTTTGATTCTGTTCATCAGCAGGCATCAGCGGTTGCATAAATGTTCTGTCTTTCTACCTCGCACACTTTATCCTCTACCCTGCCTCCATGCTGCCTCTCTGCACATTTGCCAGATAACTGCATATACCTCACCTCATCCTCTAATTGCTTTTAGCTCAGGGATGGAAACCACAACCATCTCTGCTGCTGGAAGCTCCTGTACTTCATCACTGAACCATTTTTTTCTTCTCTGTTCAAATAAAATTGAGTATAGCTTATAATATTTTAAGAGTCACTTGTTAGAAGTACAGGTTTGAAATCAATTGAGAGAAGGTGTGGGATGGATGCAGCGAACCTGACTTGTGTTGAGAGCACAGTCAGCACCACCAAATGAAATTCTCACTCTCCTACGACCAAGGCTTCAAGGAGAAGCCAGTTGAGTGACAAACTTCGGGAAGGAGTAAGTATGCTCACCTAGGGCTGGGGAGACATGAAGAGAAATTTTATCCTTTGAGTGTGGGCTTTCAAAAGATAGAAATAGTTTCTAAGTGACTGTTCATTGAGAATATTCACCACTTTAAAACATTGAATTATAACTGCTTAGAGGGTTTCTGCGTGAATACAGGGTGGCCACTTTGCATATTTGGTCATTTAGCTCTGGGTTGGCAGAAAAAATAGCTTTGTGTTTCCTTCAGAATCCTAACCAAGAAAACAAGAGAATGAAACAACTCAACAGTAAAGGGAAGAGTAGGGACTGTGGCAAAGGAAACTGTTTTCCTGTCAGCCTGACTCAGTTTTAGGCAGTCTGCCGTCCTAGGAGGACACAGTCCTGGCGTCATTAGTTCACTTTTCAGGAAACATTGGAAATCTGGATTTGTATCATGATTCCCAATATTTACATCAATCTGAAACATTACTGAGCAGGTTAAAACATTTGAGAGTTTGTAGTTAGTGAGCTGAGGACCAGAAGGGATAATAGTTTTGAACTTTCAGAATCCCCTGGTAAATCTTGCTTATTCCTCATAGGGAAGGGCCCTGGTTTGTTAAATGTCCTCTTGCAAAAACTGAACTAGAGCTGTGTATTGTTGCTTGCTCCTCAATGGGCACCATCTGAATGAAGCTGCCCATGGGGCATGACTCTCCTGAACATCTGCCTATCCCTGGTACCGTTTTTCTTCCCCCTGATAATGAACACAAGATGCTGCCCACATCACCTCTTGACATATAATAGGTGCTCAAAAATATTTGCTGACTGTGTTCTTTACTTCTTTTCATTGAAGGATCAAATACCTTACAAGAAGAAATTAAAATTGGGAATACAACATAATGAAGAAGGCTTGGTGGTAGGAATGGTTCATAGCTGTGGTAGCTGAAGCATGAGGTTCACACTTTGTAAGACCAAAAGCAGAGAATTCTGGAACTCATCTAAATTTCTCTTTTTCTCATTGCTTTCAGTCTGGCACACCAGGCAAAGAACTGTGTCACCCAAATTCTGGATGAGTTTTTCCTCCTTAGTTAGCCTATCTGGAAATGCTTTCAACAAATGCACAAACCCCAAAGTGTATCTCCTAGGTGATTCCAAATCCAGTCAAGCTGGTAATGGAAATTAACTCCCACACTGACCACAAAGAAGAAAGATTCAGATTCTGACATTAGGCAGGAAATGGGAATTTTTCTGTAGTCACAGCTCCAAGATAGGCTGAGGAAATATTGTTTGAACATAGTGAGGACTTCTCTATGAGCTGCCTGACAGGCCCCAGGATGGGCAACTGCTTCTCTACATCCTCAGAGTCACTGATTTCTGCAAAGCGATTGACTCCCTAGGTTGTCTTCACACAAATCTGTCTGCAGCTAATCTCCCACCCACATCTGACTGTGGGTGTGATGCCTCCTTTTAATGGACTTCTGGGTTAGTAAAACCCTTCCTGCTATTTAGCCTAATTTTCCTAGCTCCTCTCACACTGCCTACCCCAGCTCATGTACCTATAGTGGCCGCCAAGTGCCCTCTCCTCTGATTAATTCTTTGCAGGCACAAATCGACAGTTATTATGTCTCCCATTAGTCATTTCTCCTCTGGGCTGTACAAATTTAGTTCTCCTGATAGTAATGAATCATGGGACAGACTGTTTATTTGTATGACGTGAAAGCTTTTTCAATCAAACTCTGTTTTTATAACACTTCATTACTAATCTCTTTAATATTTCTCTGCTCTCAGCATTCAATCCAAAGCTCTAATGGCATAGATGCAGCCATCCTTGTTCTCATCCTCCTTTCTAGATGACATCCTGGGCATCTGGCAGAGAAGGTGGGTCTGGTGCTCCTATTTGCTTCATGCTCACATGAGCCAAAGCAGGGAACAGTTCAGGACTCAGTGAGAGCTTACAAAAATAGATAATAATGAGCCAATTTGCATGGAAGAGACTTATTACCAAGACAGTTACCAATACCTTAGCTGCTGGCTTTCTGCCAATAACTTGGACCTCCTGCAGTGAGCAGTTTTGCTTTTTTTTCCTACCAGCTTCTAGGAAATCTCTCCAGCTTAAAAATACTTTGGGGAAATCATCTGTACAATGAAAGGAGAAGAGGAAGGCTGCAGGCGGTGTGTGTGTGTGTGTGTGTGTGTGTGTGTGTGTGTGTGTGTGTGTGTGTGTGTGTGTAAACAAGTTGCATGCTGGGACACTGAACCCACCACATAGAGACCCCCTGACCCCAATTATTTTTGTCTATTTCCTGTCCTCTGGTTTCTTGCAACATTGAGACCATCAGACCTTCTTTCTAGAAATTCCTACTTACTTTTTGGTACAAGCCTGAGCAATACCTCTGTCACTTATGTGGATGCAAAGTGCTTGTGACTTTGGTGGGCTGTGGTGTGCCCAACTTGTCATCACAGTACTTAGGAGGTTGAGACAAGAGGATTGCCAGTTCCAGAGCAGCTTTGGTTATATAGCAAGACCCTGTATTAAAAACAAGTATTTATGACTTGGGTCTGAGATACAATGTCTAGTTCTTAGAATCTGAAAACAAAATGGTAGGGTGAAAGGGATGTGAACTCGGACAGGGACAGGAAAGCAAAGGAATTCGATTTTTTCTCCTAAGTGGAAAAAGTCCTTGCTGCTAACCTTTGGTTATCATTATTTAAGGATCTATATCACAAGACTCTGTGTGTTGACTGCAGGTGGCCCAAGGCAACACATTTCACTGAGTCTCTGCTTTGTCTCTCTCCTGTGAATGAAGACTCCATTTACAGAGTCATGACTTTGAAGAGCCAGAACTAAACTGTTGTGAGCTGGTTTGGGGAGTCAACTCAGAGAACTGCTTGCTCACCATCCCCACCCCTGCTCCAAACATTTCCACTAAGTATTGAAACACACCAAAACTGGCCATAGGCTGCCACCAGAGCTGCCACCATTGCATGAAGCAAATCCAGGACACATACAAAGTAGCTGGGCTTATGAGTAGCTTATAAATAAATAGGCCCCTGAATTTATCATAGCTTTGCTGTGGGAAGAAGCATCTGGCTTTCTCTCCAGAAACAGTATTGGGAGCAGAGCTCACATAAAGGATGTTCATGCAAAGGACAAGGGACTGGTTTGCTGATGGTGGATGCTGTAATATTCTACATGAGGAAGTGCCCTCTAGGAATGGACATGTGGGAAATGAAGAACACATATATTCAGATCTCCAGTAGGGGCCTGAGAATACTCTGCTTTGCATATCATTTCACATAAGTACCTTCTGTGCTCTAGGTTCTTTATAGTATTTCTCTGCCTTTCTGTGGTGATTTGAATGAGAATGTCCTCCATAGGCTTATATATATGAATGTCCAGTTCCCTGTTTAGGAAAGATTATAAGGTGTGGCCTTGTTGGAGTGGGTGTGACCTTACTAGAGAAGGTGGGTGGACTTTGAGATTTCAATAGCCCATGCCAGACCCAATCTCTCTCTCTCTCTCTCTCTCTCTCTCTCTCTCTCTCTCTCTTTTCTCCCTCCCTCTCTCCATCTTGTGAATTATGTGAGCCCTCATCTACAGCTCCAGCACCATGCAATCATGCTTTCCACTATGATTATCATGAACTAACCCTCTAAAACCGTAAGCAAGCCCCTAATTAAATGCTTCCTTTTATAAGTTGCCTTAGTCATGGTGTCTCTTCACAGCAATAGAATAGTAACTACCTCACATGCGACTGACATGGACTTGGTATTCAACCATTTCTGGTGGCTGATGGCAAAGTATGAATAGTTTGGAGCCTGGAGACCTGATGTGGTGTTGACTTCTAGTCTCCCCTCTCTCATTGTAGCACCTAAAAAAAACTATTAAACCCCATTTTTCTATTTCTTTCTTTTTAAAAGTTTCAGTTCTAGAAATAGAATGATATTTTTTAGTTTTTCACCTATAAGCTGGAAACAACCATGCCTTTCTCCTCTGAGCTTGTGAAGATAGTAGGAGGTCACAGGGCCAGCCATGAGTGTTGAATGAAGATTGGCTGTCATTGGGTTGTCTGTAGTCTGCTGGGGAGTCTGGTGGGGATGGAATGGTCCTTGAGTCATTGATGTGAAATGGAAGCTCCTCTGAGATCAAAAGGGTTGGTCATTAGGCAAACAGAATACACATACCTCACTCCTCAAGGAAGGGTAAAACTTCCTGGGAAATTGGAACAGAACCAACCAACTAGAATCCTGCAGGCTTAGGATGCCAAGTGCACAGCAGGTATGGGGGACAGAGGGACTGCTGGAGTCTAGTAGGCCAGCACTGTAATATATAACAAAGGCACATCTGACAGATTCCTCAAGGGGATGGGCTAGATGGACTAGATGGCACTGGCTATAGGAGATATGAGACCTCAGATAAACTTCTGACCTTCTCAGGCTTCAGCTGCTTCATGTGTGAAGTGGATATGATAACTTCAGGCTCACAGGGTCCTGCTAAGTCATGTACCTCACGTCCAGACAAGGGTTCATCCATAGCATCTCACTCCAGCTCTGCCTGTGTGCTGGCTCTTGGGGCAATTCTCTAGGAGATTCTCAGAGGATTATGAAACTAATTGTGTAAAGTTCTGACAACAGTGTTTGGCTTAGAGACTCAACTGAGTGGCTTCTATTATTGCCACTATAGCTATTTGATTTTTTTTTAAGACAGTGTCTCTCTATGTAGCCCTGCATTCCTGGAACTAGACTGGGCTGGCCTCAGATTTATAGAGATCTACTTGCCTCTTCCATCTATCTGCTGGGATTAAAGATGTTTGCCACCACTCTTAGGGTTTTTTGTTTGATTTGGTTTGGTTTTTTGTTTGTTTGTTTGGGCTTTTTGTTTGTTTGTTTGTTTTGAGGTGATCTGAGAGCCAAAGAATGCCACAAAGATCATACCACGTAACAGACCTCACACAAGAGATTTACTGGGGGAGGGTATATGAAAGACCACCTCTGAGACAGGGTAGAAAAGATGGGGGACAGGCCATGAAGGCTCCAGCTTTATAAATGGTACCAAGACTCATGGTGACAATGGAAATATGTCACATTTGGTGACTGGTCATGGTGTGGCCACTGATGCTGAGTTGCTGAAGGTGGGCTAGGAGAACACCTGGTTGTAGAATGTGGGTAATTCTTACTTTGCTAACATTCCTCCCTCTTTTTTATTGTAAAAGGTAAGGAAATAGGAAGGAGGCATGGTGAAGCAGGAATGGAGGCACTGTGATCTTTAGACTGTTTCCTGTTGTCTGGGGGCCTGAGAAAGCTGGGATGCTGGCCAAGTCTGGGAAGAGCAGGCTGTTTTGCTTGTTTAGGCTCTGCAGGACCATCTGGGGCTAGGGAAATTCAGGCAGCATCTGTGAGGCTAGACCACCTGGGCTAGCCACTTTGAAGCTGTCTGGGATGCAGATTTGAGGGAACACTTGGGCCTGCTAGGTTGCTGAAACAGATATATATTAGGGACCAAAGGTAAAGTTAAGAAGTTTAGGGGGAATTTTTTTTTTTATCTTGGATGTACATTTGAAATGTCCAGGACTGCCAGTTGGGAGAGGGGAGTCCCAATATCAGGGAAAGGGGACCACTCTCTGTAAAAATGCAATAGGCAGATGAGGAAACAGGCTGTTGATTCACAGTACTTATCTGGAGTCCATTTGACCTTCAAGAAATGGATTCAAGTTGATCCCCTGAAGCTTAAAAGAATGTTTGTTTACAAAAGGAGGTAAATTTTAGATATGTTCACATTAGCACTGTTTTAATCTGTACTGAAATCCACATTGTAGAACAGGCAGTGGACTCGTGCCTTTGAGTCATAGCAAAAGCTTGGGGCACCAAAAATGATTTTGGGTTAAAAGCAATAACACACTTTCCAGAGAGCTGGATACATAGCACAATGAGAGGCAATTTTTAAGTCTATAATTAGAAAACAATCACAGGAAATTTAAAAACTTGAGCTTATGACTATGATAATAGTAGTCTATGCTTTACCAGGCCTAGATTGATAGCTTATCAGAACTCCATTGATTAATGTTAAAACTCTGAGCTTTTGAAGTCTTAATATAGCTGTAGCATAGAGAGGTAAAGAAATCTGAAACATTTTTTATTTTTATGTATATCTTAAATCCATTTCTTATACCTTTACAAATTGCATTTACACACCTTAAGACACTTTCTTAGACCTTTGTAACTTGTATTTACATATCTTAAAACACTTTTTAGACCCTTACAACTTACTTAAGCTTTCATATCCCCAGACCTTACATGAACTTGATACTGTTTTTCTCTCCAGTCATTTACTCACTTACCATGAGACACACACAGGTGGTGGATTACTGAGAACATTCATTGTAAAGCAAGTTCCTTTAAATAAAGGAGCAGTAGAAAAAGTTACATTGAAATCTGTTTGTAGTTGGAGAGCTTCTCTCCAGGTGCCACCAAGCCCCTGTGGTCCCACAACCCACTTATAAAATAATCACTTAGATGCTTATATTACTTATAAACTGTATGGCCGTGGCAGGCTTCTTATTGTCTACCTCTATCTTAAATTAACCCATTTCTATTAATCTATAACTTGCCATGTGGCTTGTGGCTTACCTGTACCTTACATCTCGCTTGTCATGGCAGGGACTGGCCGGGCTCTCTGCCTCAGCCTTCCTGTTCCCAGAATTCTCTTCTCTGCTTGTTCCATCTATACTTCCTGCCTGGCTACTGGCCAATCAGCATTTTATTTACACAGAGCGATGTCCACAGCATCTGTTTTGTGAGTTTATCTCTTTTCAGAGTCTAGAAGCAAGGTAAACTTTGTCTAGACCTAGTAGAAGCCCCAGGAAAGTGAGACTTGAGGCCTGATTTTTACACATAAAGAGAACTGAGAAGGGAAACTGAAGCCTTAGTTGTTGCTCTTAAACTGACAAAGCTATCATTAGCCTAGTTGTCAATGCCCTCAGAGATCTGAGAAGGATAAATTCGCTGGAGTAAGCAGAAAGTACAGACCAAATAGTTCCCCAAAATTAAAAATGATAGAGATTTGCTGGCTACCTGTAGAATTACCCTAGGTTCCTCCATGGTCGTTAATGGCAGAGGTTCCAGAGAAGCATCGCTCTTTGGCTGCCAGGCCAACAAGATCCAACAGATTCGCCTGTAGATTAGGAACTTGGGGCACCAGCCTACCTTGTCTAGGCAAAGTGAGGCACTTAACTACCCAATGTCCTGCTTGTCCACAGTTTACTGGCAGGCAAGGTGAAGGGCAGTTTTTCACCCAGTGGCCAGCTTTGCCACATTTAAAGCAAGCTCCAGGTGGAGTTCTTCTATGCCCCATCATCTTTGGATGATGTGTGACATTGGGATCACTGCAAGGATCTAGGGGTCATTGTCTGTCATAGTAATCTTTTTCCATTAAACATTTTAAAGTCCACATTCAGTAGATCTCTAAAATGTTTCAAGACCATTATCTATTGCATATATCTACATTAAACAAATTTTGCTTGTTTCTAGTTACTTGTTTTAGGCTTAACTTTGAAAACATATGCAGGAGCCTAAATAAAGTGCTTAGCATGATTACCAGTATAATTCTGAACACATTAAAGAATTTGATCATTTATAAGGTAACTGAATCTTAACTTGCATGTCTTAATTATCTTCAAGAGTTTACAATAAGTTAGTAGTTTTTATAAGATTAAAATTTTATATCTTTATCTCTGGTAACTTTGAGACTTAAAATTTTGAGTTGAAAATCATTTAACATCATGATAAATAAACCATAAATGCAGTAAACTTTAGTCCATAGAGAAACTGGGAACCTTACTGATCTTTTATAGTGTACCATTATAGAATACCATAGGTTTTTTTGTTTGTTTGTTTGTTTTTTTGGTATGGTTTAGTTTATCCAAATAGATAACATTTAACAAAGTGAACAGACAAAGAAGTTAGACAAATATTACCATGAAGCTGAGTAGACCTTAGGAATTTATAAATCTTATTTTCAAATATACTTTATTTATCAAACATATGTTGTTACTTATTTAAATTTTCTAGCAACTTCTTGAACAAAGACATAAATTTTTAGACATACATCTTAAATCAGCTTTTGTTAATCTGAGTAGACCTTTACAACCTTAGAATTTTATCCTCATAATACAGTTTGTTCTAAACCACAATTGAATCACATGTGTAGTGTATTGTAGCAAATACCAATTCAAAATATTTTGGGGACTTGTTGTTGGCTTCCCTAGTCTACAAAGAGATACAGTGATAAACAGAGAGTTCATTAGGACTAAGAAGTTTTACAATTGTTGCTTTATGCCATGTGGTCATCTTAAAATGGTGGTTAAGTTACATGGTTAAGTTACTAAGGTTACAACTCTAATCTTAGTAAAACAGGCATGTGGCTACTTATGTCTTGATGAGGTAGGTCATTAGCAAAATTGGAGGAGAGTCACATGGTTGCTGTTTAAAAACATCTGTTATCCTAGTAGATCAATTTTTTAAATGAGTTGACTCTAAGTTACATACACACATACATATATCCTAAACAGAAGTTGAATCATATATAATGTCACAGCATAATGATAATGTGTAACATAAAATGATCTGTGTATAGATTTTAATTATAAGATTTTAGTTATAAGTTTAAAGCCAAGTTCTTTTTTTTACAGATTTTTATAGATTTTAAACCATACCCAATGAACTTACAAATCTTGAGATAGAGTTTATAGCACAGACATAAGAGATTTTTTCAGATGAGATAAATCATAGCAATAAAATATTTTTAAGAGTATAAAGTAGAGAAAGTGTAGAGAGGAGCAAGTTTAAACATAAAATAATTGTGGATCATTTGTTTGTGCAGTAGTAGCAGTTGGTATAGTTTGTGAGAATTTGGAAATCAAGTGTGCCAAATTTCTAGCCATTCATCTGTACCGAGGCCAAGCTATAGTAATAAAATCTGCAGGAAGAGAGAGAGAGGGTTGCAAAACAAAATTCCACTGAAGGGAATTTCTAAAACCTCTATGAGGGGAGCTGAGTCAGCAAAACTGAAGGACTTAACCAGCAGCTCCCAGGCTGGAGGCAAGGAAATTTGCAATGTAAAGGCCCAGGAAGGCATGGAGAGCTAGAGCTAGAGCAGGTAGCAGGAGAAAGGGGAGGTGTCTATGTGGGTGTAGCAAGCTAGAGGTGTAGAAGGCTACAGCAGCCAGAGAGAAGAGTGGGTGCCCCCCCACCCTCATGGAGGGCATAGCAAGCCAGAGTCCAGAGAGATAAGAGGCAAATTATTAGAAAGCAGATAGAGGGAAGCTGCAGCTGAAGACTCAGACTCTAGAATTTGGAAACAAATTTTATGGGTAATGGAATCCAGGAGAAACAAATGATCCTTACATACCTTAGGAGAGGATGCTGCAGGGGAAACCAGCGAATGGTATGTGCTGGTGTGTGCACTCTACAACTGGCCTCCTCTTTTGCTTTCTCCCCACCCTGCTAGGTCCTGCTCTGGCTCATACTTTGCAACAAACAAAAATAAATAGCTTTTAGTGAAGAAAACAGAAATGGGGAATCTCTTTCAGTTCCTCTGGATCACTTGCAGTATTTGTAAAGATCTCAAATAATAGTGGGACTAGTCCCCCACATTTGGATTGATTATCTATGGAATTTTAAGAGCAGATTTGATTGCAAAAGTGAATAAATTTGGGGCCCTTCAGTTCGCATGCCAGGTGGAGAGGCTGGAGGTTTTCTAAGAGGCGTAAAGAGGGGGGGGGAGAGGTCAGGGGAGGGGCAGAATGTATGGATGACACTGTTCCCATGAATGAGAAACAGAAGAAGGCCTGTAGTCCAGAGTGTCCCCAGGATTCAGGGAGGACTGCATGAGGAAGACCCAGCTGTTCAGTAGCTTGTCACTACATTCCAAGGGGATCAAGGCTAGCAGCCTGAGAAGACTTGGTGCCTGGTAGCAGGGCTTTTGAGTGAAGCTAAAAGGTAAAAACCAAGCTCAAAAAAAAAAAAGCCTAACCCAAGGGAAGGGGTCCAGAGTAGGGTGGGTACCTCTTCCTCCAAGAGTACCAGAGTCAGGGGAAACCATTTATACCCATGGAGAGGGATCACTCACCAACTGCCAGTGATGAAAGAAGAGCCAAGTGATTGGTGGGCCAGAAGGTGAATCTGTTGTGGGAGGACTGGAGATAAGGGACAGCTTTGACCCCTAAAGTGGAGGGCAGGCACCAGGTTATCTTATCAAGTCACAGAATCAATGTTAGGGGGGTTTTGCTGCGATCAGAGAACCAAGTAATGCCACCAAGATCACATCACTCAACAGATTTCTAGTAAGAGATTGGGAAGTAGGGTGAAGGCTGCCTTGTTTCTGACTGAGGAGGGAAAAGAAGGGGCAGGCCATGAAGGCTCGGACTTCCCATAAGTCATGGCAATAGTAGAAATGTCTCATTTGGCGGCTGGTGATGTCCTGGCCATTGACACAGAGTAGCTGCAGGTGGGCTGGGAGAACACCTGGTATTGGAATGTGGGTGGTTCTCAGTTTATAAACAACTACACCCAGCTTATTTAATTTAAATGACTGAGTTCAGTTTCAATGCTATGGAACATCAGGGTGGCCATCCTGACTCTGACTTTCTGCACACCTGTGCCATCCTTTCTGCTAGAGGCAGATGTTCTTACTAGGAATCTGGAGGTGGTAGGGTACAGACAGAGTTTAAGGCCTTGCAGATCAGGGTGTTATTCTGCACTCATTGGAAGAAGCACTGAGGATCTAATCTAGCAATAGTAGCTCATTGGTCACACACAGATTAGAGTTAAAGCTGGGTTATAGCCTTGTTCTCTGAACACACACTGGACTCTTGTGCAGTGCTGACCAAATGTTTGGAATGAGAATGTCTTCATCTTGGTTACATAGGGGCTCCTGCCACTGTCTCAGGCATCTTTTCAGAAAGGGTTGACATCTCTTGCATGACATTCTGACACCTGCCTCCCCAGGGTTTGGATCTCAACTCTGCATACTAATTAATGGCCTGGTCCTCCCTGTGGACTACAAAACCAGGTTCATCTTCCTCCCTCTTTTTACCTGCTTTCTGAAGATACAAAATGTACAGAGTGCTCTCTGTCAACCCTCACTTGACCTAGCAACTGCACCCTGGGGATTGGATGCTTCCTCTAGAAATCCCTTCAGAGATCAGAAGAGGGCACTGGGTTCCCTGGAACTGGAGTTAAGGGTGGTTGTGAGCCACCATGTGGGTATTAGGACCTGCATATGGATCCCCGGCAAGGGCAGCAAATGTTCTCTCTAGGCCCCAGTTTTTCTCTGAAAACGTTATCCCCTCAGCTTCTCCTGCTACTTTTGTTTACTGGTAGCTGGGCCCCAGCCTCCTCATTACATCATTTACAGTGCCAGATTTAGGCTTGAGCTGTATGTAGTTAGTGTCATTCAAATCCTGACACCTGAGAAGAGTCAAACGTGGACCCTGATTGCTGTAGATATCAAAGAAAGCATGGCTTCTGTGGGGAACAAAAGGAAACAAAACATTCTCAAAATGCCTGGCAGTTTTCCAGCAACAAGTCCCTCTTTGAGGAGGAGACACTAGAGGATGAGTGGGGAAAATGACAGGTAGCAAGTGGAATCTGGTAATCCTGGGCCTAATCCTGAACCCCCCTTTTCCCTTCAGAAGGGTTGGTGTCTTTATCTGACCAATGTGATTGGGGCATCAGTCACCTCAGTTCACCCAGCTGGTTTAGGTGATCACAGTTTTTCTGCCTTTGGATACTCCTTTGGCCTGATGGGGAGTCAAAGTTAACCAGTAAGGAGGCTCTGGTGAAGGGGTCCTACAAGGCAGACTACTGGAGCAGGACACAGAACAGGGTAGGGAAAGGCCACCATATTCCCTTAGTGAGCACCATGTGTCACACAGGCTTCTTCCAGTCAGGCTCTTTCTTGGCAATGTAGTCTTATCTGGACTGATGTAACAAACACCTAGGCGGCCGTGACAACACTCAACAAAGGCAACTTTAGGAAGGGAAGGTTTACTTAGACCATGGAAAGCAAAGCAGAGTGACAGGAGCATCTGTGGCTGAGGTTAAGAAGATGAAAGAAATGAAGGCTGGTCTGCTCATCCTCATTTGTATTCAGTTCAGGGTGGAGTTACCCACATGCATGGTAGGACTTCTCTCCTCAGTTAAAACACACAGACATTCCCGAGGTGTGTTTACTGGGTGATTCTAAACCCAGTCTAGTTGCCAGTAGTTCTCGACACTGGGAAGTGACATGGCAAGGTGCCAGCAGCAGCTAATGTGATGTGTGTCCATGTTTCATATGGTGCTGATTGATGGCCTTACTCGGCAGAAGGGATCTCTGTGGTGGTAAGGGAATCTTCACTATTGATTTGTTGCTTATGTTTTGTGCTGGTTAACATCACTTAAACTTTAAACTACTATGCTTGAGAGACAAAAAAAAAAAAAAAAATCTCTAACATGTAAGCTCCCAACTTGTACAGGCTGTACCCTAGCAGCTCACTTCCTTTTTTTCACAGACATTGAAGATTATTCTTAAATTTATTTTGTAAAATTTGCTACATAAGAGTAACTGCTATTTCTGCTTTTGTAAAAACTGCTTGTTTACTCAAGATAACCAAAGGGGTCTGCAAACATCTGTTTACAAAATCAAGTCCTTCTTACAAAAAGACAGCATATGAGCTAACCCATCCCTGAACTGTAACTTTGTGGGTTTTGCATTTATAAGCCCTGGGCTGATATGACTAGGTGCTACATCTTGGGACCACTCTAAGGTTTATTTCTGATGCTAGGTGCCTGATGCCATTATCTTATACAGACTTATTCTTCCTTTTTTTGGGGGGGGTTTCAAGATGGGGGTTTCTCCGTATAGTTTTGGTGCCTGTCCTGGATCTCACTCTGTAGGCCAGGCTGGCCTCGAACTCACAGAGATCCACCTGGTCCTGTCTCCCGAGTACAGGGATTAAAGGCATGTGCTACCACCACCCAGCTAGACTTCTTTTTAAGACATATCCATGGTCATGCTGAATCTCTGAGTGACTCCAGATCCATAACAGTTTGTGCCACTAAGACTAAAATACCCCAGAGAAACTATTTACAGGACAGTTCATCAAGGCTTCATCCTAGAGCAGCAAGAAAAGAATAGTAGTGAGAGTGGGAGCCTGCTGGGTTTTCACATAATATGAATCACAAAGCAGAGAATGCATATTGGAACCAAAGGCATAAATTCCTGGCCATTTGACCCATTCCACTATTGATGCCTCACCTCCTATACTTATAGGATACATAGCCTCCAAAGCAGTGGAACCAATTATTAAAAAC
Organism: Onychomys torridus; assembly: GCF_903995425.1. Lineage (NCBI taxonomy): Eukaryota > Metazoa > Chordata > Mammalia > Rodentia > Cricetidae > Onychomys > Onychomys torridus. The sequence goes on from NC_050443.1 coordinate 19,148,488, forward strand.
CTAAGCCTGGGAGTTCAAATTCACACCATAACAATCAACATGAGTTGTTTTAGAATCATCTGGGAGATTGGTAAGGCACACCTCTTAGAGTCACTGATAAGGATGTTTTCAGGGAGGATGCTCCCTGAATGTGGGAGGCAGCATCTCATGGGCTGAGGGCTTAGATAGAACAAAAGAGTAAAGGGAGAATGCTAGCAGGCATTGACACTTTGTCTACTTCCTGACTGCCATGGTGTGAATAACTCTTTTCTGCCACAGGCTCCCCACCATCATGTTCTGTCCAAGTGCTGTGTGCCAAGACTTTTCCTGGGGAGACTCAACACACATTTTTATTTACCCCAGATAGGGAGAATGCACTAGACTGAAGTATGGATGCCGTCAATGTCCAACTTGGTGGTTCATTGGTTTAATAAGTTTTATTGAGGTTACTTGCAGGAATATGGGTGAGCGGTTACTTACAGGAACAGAAATGACTCAAATATAACTACATCACTAAAGTTCACCCCAACTTGAGTGACAGCTCATAAGAGCTGGGAACCTGAAGTACACTGAACAACATGCAAGTAACACAACAGATTGTAATGTGTCCATTCCAAGTGACTCAGTTGGTCTCAACCTCTTCCAGGCAGCTGGTCTGGTCTCAGAGTCTTCTTTGCAGCCTGGCTTGTCTGAAAGTGACCCTAAGCCATCTTTATTGCTTATTCTGAGAGGAGGGGTGTGGTGGTTTGAATAAAAGTGGCACCTATAGGCCCATAGGGAGTACTACTATTAGGAGGTGTGGCCTTGTTGGAGGAAGTGTGTCACAGACTGCCTGCAGATCCAGATATAGAATTCTCAGCTACCTCTCCAGTATCATGTCTGCCTGCATTGCTATGACAGTAATAGACTAAACCTCTGAACTGTAAGCCAGCTTGGATGAAATGTTTTCCTTTATAAACATAGCCATGGTCATGGTATATCTTCACAACAATAAAACCAGAACTAAGACATGGGGCCTAGTGAATCTGGTTAGTTTCAGGAACTTCCTGAAAGTTACTTTGAGTTGTTTTCCATCTGAGCTTCCTGCAGGATGGAATGTTTCAAACTTGAAGGAAACTGTTACACAACAAGCTCTTGAGGCCAAGAAGCTGGACAGAAATTTCTGAAACCAGGAGCCAGAATACATCTTTCTTCCCTTCTGTCTGGTGCTTTGGTTAGAGCAATACAGAAGTAACTAATACAGACAGGAATCCCATCCTTCCCAAAGTCCTGAAAGACCCCAGACCCCTGAGATACTTTCATCTGCAGGAGGGCTCCCCCAGAAACCAAGATTCCAAACCAGCAGATGCAACACGCAAGAGGAATGTATTCAGCACTGGCGCAAGTGGGCTCTCTGTCCTGGTCTGTCAGAGAGCCCTGAGCAGTGGTTATAAGTATTTTTAAAGGCAGAAACTACAAAATTAGCATAAGATACCAGGTGCCCCGGGTTTGGCCCAATTTAAAAATCATCATATATTTCAGCAATCATTTTGTTACGCGGGAAATTTTGTAACATTAGTTGTAAACTGGTTGGCTCAGGGGAGGTCTAGGGGGAGCGGTTACTCTGGAGGGGAGTTCGCATAGTTACAGGCTTGTGATTGGCTGACATTTGACCTAGTATGCTGGACTCACCAGATGGTCCTTATCTTGGGTCCCATTTGAGGAATTTTTTTAAACAGAGACTTATTATTATTATTATTATTTTAATCTATAATTGCAGACCTTGTCCCAAGGCCGATGGCTGGGCTCTGAAACTTTTTACTTATTTCCAGGGAGAGGATGGGTCAGTGTCTAATGCAAGCAAGTTTACAGAAGCAAAGTCAGCAATTTGCAATTGTAAAATGTGTCTCTAATTTTTTTCCTCAGTCCCTCCTTTTTCTTTGGACTAATTTTAATCTTAAAATTTAGGGTGTCTGTATATTATCTTGTGGAGTGTCAGTCGTTCTTAATGCTTGGTATTGTTGGGTTAATACCATAGCCTGCATAATGGACAGTCTTTCTCGGATAAACTGTAGCAGCCTATTAAGAATGTGGGGGCCAAAAGTGAAAAGCAAAAGTAGGATGATGATGGGCCCTGCTAACGCAGACAACAATGTGGTGAGCCAGGGGGATTTGGACCACCAATTTTCAAACCAACTGGCTCCGGCGGCCTTTTCCCATTTCCGCTCCTCTAGTCGCTTACGAAGCTTGGCCATGGAGTCACGTACTACCCCAGTGTGGTCCGCATAGAAGCAACATTCTTCTTTTAGGGTCGCACATAATCCTCCATCTCTAATGAAAACCAAGTCTAGGCCTCTTTGATTTTGGAGCACAACCTCTGACAGGGAGGTGAGGGAGGTTTCTAATGCAGAGATAGAAGCCTCTAGCCCCCTCAAATCCTCTGCTACAGCGGCCTTTAGCTGTTCCATGTGCTGATACCCTTGCACATAAGCAGCACTCCCCATTCCCGCCCCCGCTATGCCCGCTACTGTTCCCAGTCCCATGAGGACGGCTAAGGTCATGGTGACGGGTTCTCTTTTGTATCGGTGGGTCAGGCCTTTCATCTGTTCTTTAAAAGATGGGGAGTCATGGTATATAACCCGAGGGTACAGATGCACTAGAATGCAGAAACCAGTCTGGTTTATCAGCGTTGGTGAGATACAAGGGGTTAAACCGGTGTTACAAGCCCACCATCCCCTGTCTGAGGGTGCTAAGTATTTGCCTGTAATAGCTGTAAACTTTTCTGTGCGGGCACAGAGCTGACTCTTTTCAGGGGGTGGTGTACCAAGACATAGTCCCTGTCCTGATACCTCAGATAAAGTTAGTTTGCTGGCACTTTGACTTCCCCAGGAGCATGAGTCAGTGTTGTTGTAGGTACCATTGTAGGCTGTTCCCTCATAATAAGGAGGTCCCTCAGAAAGGCAGAGCCTTTTTGGTGGAGTTAAGGGCAGAGAAGGCTCCCTTAATCAGGTTGTATAAGGGGGGCACCAAGGACATCTGTATGGTTGTTGATGGAGGGGGAGGGTGGTTTTTTGAAGTCATGGGGGTATGGGTTGTGGTTATAATCTTGGGTGGCAGGGCTTGGGGTACCCGAGAGCGGGGACGAAGGACAGGGTTTGGTCCTATCATCATTGGATGAGACAGGGGTTTTTGGCGGAGGGTAGTCTTAAACCAGAGGCCATTGTCATTTCCCTCCTTGTAGAGGCGTAACCCCCAAGACTGACCTTTTTGCCACTGGGCTAGATTTTTAACTCGTTTCCCTAGTTCTGTAAAGATGATGGATAAGGGGTTACAAAGAGCCTGTTTTGAGCAGTCTGCCGCAGAACCCTTTTTTACCTGAATCCAATCATGACTCGAAGATTGTCCCCAGTAGTCATTCCCGGTAGTCTCACATCCCCATTTGGCACAGTATAGGGACTCAGGCCCTCCACATTTTAGAACTTGTTTTTTACTTCTCCTATCTCTAGGACAGACGTAGAACTCCAAACCATGGAGTTTGGCGTGGGCCTGTGGGTTTGAGCACCCATACCAAGGGGGAGGGACTATTTTTAGTCTCCACTGTAAATCGTTTGGGTTTTCTTGTTCTGGGATATCCCACGTGTCCATGAATAGTTGACACAGGTCAGGTGTTAGGGTGGGCCACCAGGTTCTGGGGGTGTGGTCGCCTTCAGTTAACCAGACGACCTGTCCAGTAGCAGTGCTGACTTCCCAAACCAGATGTTAGGGGGAGTGTGGATTAGCTGCTGAGCTAGCTCCTAGGTTACAGGGTAAAAGTACCAGTAGGAAAAACAATATCAGCTCGGCGGATTCGAAGTTTAAGGGGATTACTAGTCTTTTTTAATTTCCAGTGGGGTCCCGGCTGGGGTGCTGGCTTAAGATGGGAGGCATGGATCCAGGCAGCGATGCCATCGATTTTTACTGCCATGGGGGTGGTCAGCAGCACAGTGTATGGGCCCTTCCAACGAGGCTCGAGGGTCCTGGGTTGGTGTCTTTTCACGTACACTTTGTCGCCGATCTGGAAGGGGTATGGGACAGTGGAGCTCCCAACTGTATAGATGGCGCGGCCAAGGGCTTCCACACCTGTCTCTGGATGAGTTGTAGGGCTCGCAGCCGCACCTGCAAACTTTGGGTATTTGCAAAGGAATCAATGGCAGGGTCAAGGAAATCTGTTATAGGAGGGGGGCCCCCATATAGGATTTTGTAGGGAGTCAGTCCATGGCTCGCTGGAGTGTTTCTAGCTCTAAACAGGGCCATGGGAAGGAGTTGGACCCAGTCTTTAGTGCCAGTTTCTAGGGCTAATTTGGTTAGGATCTCTTTAATCGTTTTGTTCATTCGCTCTATCTGTCCTGAACTTTGGGGTCTGTAAGTGTGATGTAATTTTTAATTCATCCCCAAAAGCTTGGCCACCATCTGACTTACCTGAGAGATGAAAGCAGGGCCATTATCTGACCCTATTACCTTAGGGAGCCCAAATCGAGGAAAGATTTCTTCTAAAATCTTTTTGACCATCACTTGTGCTGTTTCTTGTTTGGTGGGGAAGGCTTCTGTCCAGCCAGAGAAAGTATCTACAAAGACTAGGAGATATTTAACTCCGTATTTGCCAGGCCTGATCTCGGTGAAATCGATCTCCCAGTTGGTGCCAGGTCATTCTCCTCTCATCCTGACTCCAGCAAGTGCCTGGAACCGGCCTGCATTGACCTTGGCACAGGGAATACAAGAGTCTACAACTTGTTTAATTATGCCCGATAAATCTGGAATGTAATGAAACTGTTCCTCTCTCTGTAAAAGAGTCTCTAGCTTTTTATAACCCAAGTGAGTCCACCTGTGCAGGTAAGTGACCAGTCTCCTTGCATCCTTTTGGGGCAGTATAGTTTTATTTTTGTATTCCCTAGTTCCGGTCGAGTTGTTAAAGGTTGCCTTTAACTTTTTGGCCATCTCTATGTCCTGCTCTGAATACTGGAAGAGAGACTGTTTGTTTGGCTGCCCTTCCTGGGGTGTGGTTAAGGCAAGGGTTTGGTTTTGTAAGGCTGTCATCCTAGCAGTTTCATCCGCCAACCTGTTTCCCACCATTACAGGGGCCCTCCCCACCTGGTGGCCTGGACAATGGATGATGCTCACCTTTTTAGGTAGGAAGAGGGCCTGTAGGAGGTCTAGGATTTTTTGTTGTTGTTGTTTTTAATATCTTTTCCCACTGAAGTTAACAGGCCCCGCCTTCGATAAATCTCTCCATGGATAAGCGCGGTAGCAAAAGCATACCGGCTGTCTGTAAATGTTGACCTTTTTTCCCTGGGCCTTTGTCAATGCCTGCGTCAGGGCGATGAGTTCAGCCCTCTGTGCTGAGGTTCCGGGCTCCAGGGCCGATGCCCAGATGACTGTGGTCCCATCTACTACTGCTGCCCCCGCCTTTCGCTCACCGTTATGCAGGAAACTGCTCCCATCCGTGTACCAGGTGTGTTCAGCATCTGGCAGAGGTTGGTCAGTTAAGTCTTCACAGGTCCCGTGTACTTCTGCCAGAATTTGGTGACAATCATGTTCGATGGAGAGGTGAGAGTCCAAGTCCGGAAGCAGAGTCGCTGGGTTGAGAGAGACTGCAGCCCCGAACCGAATCCGATCAGGATTTAATAGCATTGTCTGGTAATGAGTGATCCAGGCATTTGAAAGCCATCGGTCAGGGGGCTGGCGAATAACTGTCTCTATGGCATGGGGGGCCGTCACTGTCAAGGGCTGTCCCAAGGTTAGCTTATCAGAGTCTTTTACCAATATGGCCACAGCTGCAATGATACGGAGACATGGGGGCCATCCGGCCGCCATATTGTCCAGTTTCTTTGAAAAGTAGGCCACCGGTCTTTTCCAGGGCCCTAATTTTTGGGTCAAAACTCCTTTTGCAATTCCCTGTCGTTCATCCACATATAAAGTGAATGGCCTGATCACATCTGGGAGGCCCAAAGCCGGAGCTGATAATAAGGCCTTTTTAATTCGACCAAAGGCCTGTTGCTGTTCTTTTTCCCACCGGAATGGGGCATTGGCCTTGGTAAGGGGATACAGAGAGGCTGTCAGCTCAGCAAATCCTGGTATCCATTAGCGACAAAATCCAGCGCTTTCCAAGAACTCCCTCAGGGCCCGTGCACTTGTGGGTGGCGGGATCTGGGTGATGGCTTGTTTATGACCCTCTGTTAGCCACTTCTGTCTTCCTTCTAGCTTATAGCCCAGGTAGGTTACTTGTCTGACACAAATTTGGGCCTTTTTAGCTGAGGCCCTATGCCCTAATTCCCCTAGCCTTTTTAACAGGGCCCCGGTACCTTTTAGACAGTCATCTCCAGTCTCGGCTGCTAGGAGCAGGTCGTCTACATACTGCAGAAGAGCGAACTGAGGATGGCTGACTCTGAAATCGGCCAGGTCCTGATGTAGAGCCTCGTCAAACAGGGTCGGGGAGTTTTTGAATCCTTGTGGTAATCTCGCCCATGTGAGCTGTCCTGAAAAACCTGATTCTGGATCTCTCCATTCAAAAGCAAAGATTGGCTGACTCTGAGGGCTTAGTCTCATGCAGAAGAAAGCATCTTTTAAATCTAGCACTGTATACCATGTGTGGCTTGGGGGCAGCGTACTTAGCAAGTTGTAGGGATTGGGCACTGTAGGATGTATGTCCTCTGTCCTCCTGTTTACTTCTCTTAAGTCCTGTACCAGACGATAGTCCCCCGTCCCAGGCTTTTTGACTGGCAATAAGGGGGTGTTCCATGGGGATTGGCATGGTTTTAGGATGCCCAATTGTAGCAGTCTTTGTATATGTGGCCTAATTTCATTTTGGCTTCCCTGCTTAGTGGATAATGACGTATCATCACCGGGGTAGATGAGGGCTTAAGTCTAATGATCACGGGGGGGCTGGTTTGCAGCCAGTCCCATTCCTGCAGTCTCCGCCCAAGCCTGGGGAAAATCTGATAACCATTGAGGGTCGATCTGGGCTGACTGAGGGCTTTCATGTAATCAATGTTCATCCTCCAGGCACAGAGTTAGGACTTGGAGAGGCTGTCCTTGGGGTCCCCTAATGGAGGCCCCTCTTTCTTGGAAGTAAATCTGGGCTCCTACTTTTGAGAAGAGGTCTCTCCCCAACAATGGATAGGGGCAGCCTGGAACTAGGAGGAATGAGTGAGTGACTAACCCCGACCCAAGGTGTACTTTTCACTTAGTTGTCCATTGGTACAGCTTTCCTCCCATGGCACCCTGCACCCAGGAAGTCTTAGAACTCAAGGGACCTCTTGATTGAGTTAGGACCAAATGTTGGGCACCAGTGTCAACCAGGAAGGTTACTGGTTGGCCCCCCACTTGAAGGGTTATCCGGGAGGGGGGGGGGGCTCCTGGCCCTGACTGTCCTAGTCTTCATCATCCTGTAGGGACAATACTTCTGTCAGCTTCCGGGGTCCTCTCGTCTGTCTTTTATTTTTAGGGCAGTTCTTGGCCCAGTGTCCTATTTTCTTACAATATGCACACTGGTCACAGCTCACTTGAGGTCTCTTTTCGTCTCCCAGGCCCCTACCTAACCTAGCCCCTCTCTCTTCTGGCTGTCGCACTACAGTGGCCAAGATTTTACTTAGCTCCCTAGTACGCCTCTTGTCTCGCTTGTCCTCTCTGTCCTCCTGCTACCTATGTAGTCTTTGTGTGTGTGTGTGTGTGTGTGTGTGTGTGTGTGTGTGTGTGTGTTTATTAAAAATCTTTTTTGCTTCCTTGACTAAATCCTGTAAGGTGTACCCCTGAAGCCCCTCCAACCGCTGTAGCTTAGTCCATATGTCTGGGGCTGATTGCCTGATAAAGGACATGATGACATCGGATTGCCTATCTGCAGCAGAGGGGTCAAAGGGCGTATACATACGATATCCTTCCATCAAACTCTCTAGGAATCCTGTGGGTGTTTCCTCAGCCCCCTGTATTATCGCACGTACCTTGGCCAAATTGGTGGGGCGCCTTCCAGCCCCTTTGAGACCTGCCAACAGAACCTGGCGATAAAGACGGAGCCGCTCCCTACCAGCTGTAGTGTTGAAGTCCCAATCAGGGTGGGATAACGGGAACATTTCATCGATCTCATTAGGCAACTGCGTTGGTCTGCCATCTTCTCCTGGAACATTTTTGCAAGCCTCTAGGAACACCCGCTGCCATTCCTCCATGGTGAGGAGAGTCTGTAAGAGCTGCTGACAATCGTCCCAAGTGGGCTGGTGGGTTAACAGAATGGATTCAATCAAGCCTGTCAGGGCCTGAGGGTCTTGTGAAAAAGATGGGTTGTGAGGTTTCCAGTTATATAAGTCTGAAGCAGAAAAAGGCCAATACTGAAATTGGCCGGCCACTGTCCAGAGGGGAAGAGCATGGGCTGTCCAGACCCCCTCACTATCCCCTCCTCGATCATGGCGGAGGCGCATACAACTGCTGGGAGGTGGTGAGGGAGCCAGAGGCGGTGGTAGCACCTGGAGACCCGCCTCCAGTTCAGTGGAGTCTGGGGAGGGGGCAGGTGGGGAAAGGGAGCCCTCTAGGGGGCCCCTTTGTTCTTTTCTTATCGAGCGAGAGAGTTGGGCATAAAGTGGTGGGGGGTCTAACAGTAGTGAATCTGTCTGATCATCAGATAAAACAGGGGGAGGTGAGGAGGAAGAGTCCTTAGCTTTTAACCCAGACAATTCTTTTAGGGGATAGAGGGAAGATGAGGGTGGAGGGAGGGGAACAGGGGGTGTGGACAGAGGCTGGAGAAGGAAGGGCTTGATCCACTTTGGGGGGTCTCGGGCAAGATCCTCCCAAATGACTATGTAGGGAACCTGATCAGGGTGTCCATGAGGGCCGGGCTGAAAAACTCGAGCCTTCACCTGTAAGAGAACATCGAGATTAAAAGAGCTATCCTTTGGCCACCCTACATTAAAAGCAGGCCATTCTGAAGAACAGAAAGCGATCCATTTCTTTTTCCAGACCTCCAGTGACAAGTTGTGGGCCCGGGTCATAATATCTTTCCAGTGATCTAAAGTGAGGCTTAAGGGGGTTGTTAGTCATTGTCCCATTTTTTTAGAGGCCACCAGACAGACAATAAAGACAATCAACATTAAATAGAAAAAAACAAGACTAGATAGACACCTCGTGGTGCAGAGTGAGTACAAATGAGGAAGGAAACTTCAAACGGGAGGGGCCGGCTGTGCCTTAACTCCCTAGAACAAAGAGACACTCGGATCTCTTCCTCCCTCCAAACGACCCTAGAGTGGGACTCCAGGGTGGGACCAGGGATCTGGGCACGTCTGCCTTCCCCACTGGCCCAAATACAAATTCAGATACAAGTCCTGTACAGGCACTTTTGGATCCCAAAACGTAGAACAAAAAACAACAAACATTAAAGACATGAAACGTTAGAGCTTTGTCTTACCTCCAACTGGCCTTGGAATTTGGGTCTGGGAGCACCCAAATCCTGGACGAGCCCCCAAATGAAAGACCCCCAGACCCCTGAGATACTTTCATCTGCAAGAGGGCTCCCCCCAGAAACCAAGATTCCAAACCAGCAGATGCAACACGCAAGAGGAATGTATTCAGCACTGGCACAAGTGGGCTCTCTGTCCTGGTCTGTCAGAGAGCCCTGAGCAGTGGTTACAAACATTTTTAAAGGCAGTAAACTACAAAATTAGCATAAGATACCAGGTGCCCCGGGTTTGGCCCAATTTAAAAATCATCATATATTTCAGCAATCATTTTGTTACGCGGGAAATTTTGTAACATTAGTTGTAAACTGGTTGGCTCAGGGGAGGTCTAGGGGGAGCGGTTACTCTGGAGGGGAGTTCACATAGTTACAGGCTTGTGATTGGCTGACATTTGACCTAGTTTGCTGGACTCACCAGATGGTCCTTATCTTGGGTCCCATTTGAGGAATTTTTTTAAATAGAGACTTATTATTATTTTAATCTATAATTGCAGACCTTGTCCCTAGGCTGATGGCTGGGCTCTGAAACTTTTTACTTATTTCCAGGGAGAGGATGGGTCAGTGTCTAACGCAAGCAAGTTTACAGAAGCAAAGTCAGCAATTTGCAATTGTAAAATGTGTCTCTAATTTTTTTCCTCAGTCCCACCTCTTAATAACATACTGAGAATTTTAATGGGAATTTTGAAAAAACACAAAATCCAAGGCGCATGACTGTTTAAAAAAAAGTATTTTTTATTAATTCTTTGAGAATTTTATACAGTGTATTTTTAGCATGTTCATTCCCCTCATTACTGCACCAAATGCTACCAGACCTATCTGCACTTTCCTACCCTATAAACATATGTTCACTTATAAACTAATAACCCATTGAGTCTGATTCTAATTTGTGCTGCCCATATACTCCTGAAAATCAACTGGAGTGTACTAGACTTAACCGAGAGCCATAAAAGGAAAGTGAAAATGGCATTTATTTAATCTATTGTGTGTTGGAGTAGGGTTGGTCAGGAGGCCTTTTACCATATAAGGTGTGTAAGGGATTGGTGGCAAGTGTCTTAACCCTCTGAGCCACCTCCCTTGAGATAAAGTACATTACTTCTGAGTATTAAGCAGGCTTTAAGGAATGTATATCAGATCAACATGTGATCCATGTACCAGAAACAGCAGTAAGTCTCTCCTGCAGATCTGCCTGCTTCTCAAGTGCTAGAAAAGTAGAGGTAAGTCTCCAGAAACCAGGAACTATCATTTGTCTAAATCAGTAGTTCCATATCCCTGTCACTCTGAGCCTTTCAGCTAAGCCACAAATTTACTCCACTTAACAGATGAGAAAAGGCAAATAAGAGCCACCAAGGAAAGTAGTTTGGACATAAAAATGTAAGAAAATTGGCACTTTTCATCCAAAAATCTACTCACACAGAGGCTACAGACAGTATGTATTTAGTTAATTAACTAGAAAAGTGTTGACAGTGTCACCTCCCAGCTGTCTCTACTGCTGTCACAGCATGGTGAGCAGCCCTGGAGACACATGCCAGTGGGCTGGCTTCTCTGGACACACCTCAAGCCCCTGCTTTCTGCCCCAAGACTGAAGAGCAACCAACTAGTGTTTTCTAGTCCCCAATACACCCTGGGGAGGTCAAGTCCTCGTGTGGAGAACCTTGAGACTCATTAGTGTTGCTCCAGCAATAGGGCCTGGCCTCTTTTGTCCTCTGGGTGCAGTTTCCCACTTTCCCTCACCCAGGCGGGCATCTGTCACTTCCCAGGAGACTATTTAAACATAATATGTCACCTTTTACTGTTTGCTAATGGAACCAGTGTTGTGGGTTTTCTTGATGATATGTACTGAAATCAATCTGAAGGGACACACACACACACACACACACACACACACACACACACACACAGGGTGTGGTGGGGCTGGGGTTGGGGAGCTATTTAGGAAGGTGAGTTCTAGACCCATTCTAGAATCAGGTTTAGCCTCAACAGAAAAAATGAGTTGGGTGGGAAACAGTAAAGAGGGAAGAATAAGACATCCAAGAAAGATTGTGGCAAGCTGTTTGCCTTCATGTAATTCGGACAGTGGTGAGCGTCACCCTCCAAGCAACACATTCAAATGTTCTGAGTAGAGTAACACAAAAGGTGTCAACTTGGGAGACTGGAGGCTTCAACATAGCAACTGCAAGTCCTGTGTTTTAAAGCACTCTAGATTTCCATCTTTTGTTTGTTCATCTCTGCTCTGCCATGGTGACCAGGTGGCTGGGAGTAGGGCATTGGGGTGGTACGTACATCTTTGTTGGCTCTGGAGAAGAGAGATCAGTTCCTTGGCTAGGAAATGTGTCTTTAATATGAGGTAAGACCCAGGGATAGGGGTTGCTGCCAGGTTCTGATCTACTGAGTGGAACATGTAGGCCACTAAGACCAGACCCCAGAGCCAGCTGGCAAGGTTCCAGCCTCCTCCAGCCCACTCCATTAGGTTGGTCACAAAAATGAGCTGAGATTGAGCTCAGTGGAGAAGCCCTGAAGTGAAGTGCTCTAGATTAGGCCCACATGGGCCGCTGATGATTGCTGGGAACAGGGGCAACATGGTCCTTCTTGTGCTGAGAAAGGGTAGCATTTCAGAAGGCTCAGACTTCCAGGCCAGGGTAGTTTGCAGGAGAGGGATTTGCCAGGGTTGATTTGCAAAGGCCCTTAGAAGAACATTATGAAAACTGGTGAAATTGCTTAGGGTCCCTAGAGACCTCACCCTCTGGATCTGAGATACTACAATGGACCAGGGAGCAGGGTGTGGCCTGAAGGAAGCTCATGACTCTGAATAGTAGAATACTTGACTCATTCTAGGGAGTCAGAGCTGCCGATCCCTTGATGAAATAGGGGATATGGGTATTGCTGGAGAGTTCAGCCTAATCTCTCCAGAGCACCACCCTCCCACCCCCTACCCTGCCAACTCCCCTGCTTCCCCACCCCCACTCCATAACTCATACCACCTCCCACAACTCAGCCTCATTTGTGCTCCAGAATGGCACAAATACTTCAAGTCCAGATGCCTGGGACTTGGCACATTTCTGTGTTGGGAGCAACTGTTTCAATTTTCAACCTGACAGGTAGCCTTAAGAACCCTGAGGTATTGTGTCTCAGTAAGGCTTAGGGTTCCTGTTAGACTTTATTGCTGGTGCGCAAAATGCAGGCATTGGAATAAAGAGGCCTATACAGAGGGGCTCTACTGGGTCCTCCTTCCTACCCAGTCCTTTCAAGCCAAGTCTACAAGTTGCACCACCTTCCCCCACTTTTCGCTTTAATGGACTCAGCATTATCACACAAAATGTTTCCCTTAAATAATAATAAAAAGTCAATGCTTATGTAATGACCAGCCTAAGTGCTTGCATTAGTCTGCTCTCCTGTCATCCCTTCCTAGTGCACACATCCTCTTTTTCCCTCTTTTCTTTCTGTGGACGGATCTGTAGGTTATGTGATATGCAATGCAGGTAGATTGATTGGTTATTGATCAATGGTGAATTATGACCCTTAGGGAAAAATTATTCCCATAAACACAATTTAGTAGTTGCCACCACAGCCTCAGCACCCAGAGATGAGTGTCTCAGCACTCCCACGGGGTGATAATCGATGCTTTGTGTTTGCAGCAGCAGCACTGATGGTACCACCTGGTAGTTCATTGGCCATGCTAAGGAGGCTCCCTATACTTGCTACTGAGAGGTTGATGGCACCAGGTTTGCCCCTGTGTGCATCACCCTGGAACCTGGGCATTGACATTTTTCTGTAAAATGGAATTCTGGTATTCACTCTGCTCACTCACTCTCAGTGCTGTTGCATTCTGGAATTCCAGAGCTATGTAAGAGCTCATTTGCTTCCCCCTTCTCTGCTACTGCAAATGCTTCCAACCAAAGCTTGTTTATCCTGAACTTTGAAGCCATTTCCAAACAGCTATCTAAATTGCTGTCTTTACTCTAGTGGGTCTTATTCCAGCTTCACCCCTTTACACACACACACACACACACACACTCATACTAACATATACTCTCTCTCACACACACACACACACATACTTACATATATTCTCTCTCTCTCTCACACACACACTCACACACATACTCATACTTACATACACACACACACACACACACACACTCATACTAACATATATTCTCTCTCTCTCTCTCACACACACACACACATACTTACATATATTCTCTCTCACACACACACACACTCACACACATACTCATATTTACACACACACACACACACACACACACACACACACACACACACACACACGTACACACACACTAGACCTTTTCTTTGGGGCCACCAAACAGCTCCCAAATCATGACACAGACATTAGTTTTGAATGCTCAGGCTAGCTTAGGCACATTTTTGACTAACTATCTCTTTTAACTTAAATTAATGTGTTTCTTGTTATCTATCTTTTGTCTCAGGACTTATTGCCTTTTTTAAAAAATTTCTGTATATCTTACTTTCACTGCTTCTCTGTCTGTCTGTCTGTCTGTCATCTGCCTGGCTTCTTGTCCCAGTTGTGTTCCTTGTTCCCACCTCCTTCTTTCATTCTTCTCTTCTCTTCTCTTCTCTTCTCTTCTCTTCTCTTCTCTTCTCTTCTCTTCTTTTCTCTTCTCCCCTCTCCTCCCCTCCCCTCCTCTCTCCTCTTCTCTCAAGCCTAGATTCCTCTTATTCTCTCTGCCTGCCAGTCTTGCTTATCCCTCTTCTGCCCAGCTATTGGCTGTTTAGCTCTTTATTAGACCAATCAGGTGCCTTAGGCAGGCAAGGTGAAACAAACGCAGCGTATCTTTACATAATGAAATATACATCCTTACATTGTTAAACAAATGCAGCATAAACAAAAGGAACACACCTTTACACAGTTAAAGTAATATTCTGCAGCATAAACAAATGTCTAACATCTTTGCCTAGTTAAAATAATATACTACAACACATATACACCACAACATACAGCACACGGTAGTTAGACTTTCTTGTCAGATTTTCTTTGAACCACCAGCCTCAAAATAATGACATGGAGACTTATTATTAATTATGAAATCTTGACCTTTAGTTTAGGCTTGCCCCCAACTAACTCTTACAACTTAAATTAACCTGTTTCTATTAATCTATGTTCTGCCACGTGGTTCTTTCTTTACCTCTCCTCCATTCAGTACATCTGACTCCTCCATATCTTGCTGGCTTAATTGGAAAGCATACCACAAACATATACTACACACACCACATGCACATATTATACACATCACACATATACATATATATCACACACACTGTATACATACAGATGTGCATATCACATACAACACATATACACACATACATACCAAAACATACACCTCATCATAAATACACACGTGGATATGCATATGTACTACACACACATATACATCCCCACACTAACATATATATGTGTGAATAGATGTTATGTATATGTATACCACACACCACACACATATATGTACACACATATACAGAAAATACATATCACACATATATACACCTTTCTATCTCTCTGTCTCTGTCTCTCTCTCACACACACACACTTAATACATACCCACACCACATGTATATATACCATATACACACACATACTTATATAAATACCCCTCTCTCTCTCTCACACACACACACATACACACATACACACACCCCTTCATCTCTCTGTCTCATACATGTACACACATACACACACGTATACGTACATTTTAACACCATTCACTACATCTGTTCTTATCTCCAGTGAGGCAGAAATTCATAAGCAGACAAAATAGCAGATATTCCATTTTGAGATATGAAGTTCTTTTCTTCCCTGTGGTATGTTGGCACTGGGCCATGAGGGTAAAGGGGCAGAAGTAGTAAGCCAGGCTTTGTTCAGCCTATGAACACAATGGAAATAGCCTTCCAGGAGACTGCTTCAGTGTTGCAGCTCACTTTTATTCCAGAGTGAGGGAGATGTATAGGACAGAGACAGCAGTTGGAACATCACCCAATTCACATTAGGCAGCACACTCCTATCATAAAGCTCCTACTACACTGTCTAGTTATCATATGTGACAGCACAGTCCTATCTTAAGGCTCCTACCACAATGTCTGATTGCCATATGGGCAGCAGGGAGAAGCTTTTGCAGCAAATTGTGTCAAGGGCCACATTTGAGATAAGTCAGGAATCTGGGCCTGGAGACATTCTCCAAATAAGGTTAGGTAGAGAGCAGGAAGTTCTCGCAGGGAAGGGGGTGCAGGGGTCCTCCGTATTGCACCAAGATCTGAGAGAGCTGTCCAGACATGGTAGACTGCAACCTCTGACATGTAGGGAGGGCCTCTCAACAGAAATAAATTTAAGACCACAGAGGCAAGATTATCCCACAAAGGAGCAAGGGACATGAGCATAGCCCAGCACCTTTCACCAGCCCTTCCACCTTTGTAGTGATGGAGCTGGTTTAGGATACCCAAATACTCTACCACTGTCTCTCAGACACCCTCTAAAGCAGCCACTGTGCTCCCCAGTGGTTAGAAGCTCACCCTTTTCTGGGCAGCACCCATGCATTTTCTTTTGTATGCATTTTCATTGGGCTACTCACCTTCCTCTCTCTCTCTCTGTGACGGTGGAGCTCAGAGGTAGAACACCAGCCTGGAGTGTGTGGTTCAGTGTTAAATCATTTGCTTAGCATGTATAGGCCTTATGTTCAACCCTTAGTACTTTAAAAAAAAAAAAGAAAGATTCATTTATTTCTATGTGTGCCATATCACAAGTTCAGGAAGAGAGACAGAGCGAATGATTGTTCCAAACAACTCATATACTAGGCTTTCTATAAGGTCTAATGACTTTAAGACCACTGTCACCAATACTAAACAAAGGCATTGTCTTTCCAAGCTTCCATTGTAAAGAGGGAAGTCACTTGTCACAAGAAATCTCAGCCCTTTGTGAATGGTGGTAAGAGGCTCTGCTCTGGCTCCCCTATGACACCCAACAATGAGCTTCCCTTGGAGAACAGTTCTCTTCCCAGGAGGTCATAGGGACAGTCTGCCCCAAGCCATTATAGTTGTGTTGCTTCTAGTGGACAGAGTCATGACCTTCCTCTTCTCTAGGAGATGAGTGCTCCCCTTATCCCCAACTGTTGATTTGCCCTTTAAACAGCTTCTTCACAACCTCTTACTGCATCTCCAGGATTGGTGTCCTGCAATCTTCCCAGATGGAGACTGTTCCCATGCAAATGCCTGCCAAATGATGCAGCCTGGTTCTCCTTAGAGCAGCAGGTTCCATGTGGGGATTCCAATGTCTTTCCCAGTGAATAAGATTTATTAGGGGGCATGGCAGAGGGTGGGGGCAGTGGAGTCTAATGGATGCTATCTCATTTCTGCTGCAGACTTGACAAGGAGAAAAGAACAGTGGTTCACTCACACCCTGCATGTCACAGGACTCTCAGTTCAGTTTGTAGCTCGCACTGGAAGCAGGGCAAAGGTTCCCAGTTGCAAGGAAAAGGAAGAGACCCAGGAGAGTGTGTAGCTCTCAGAAGCATCAATGTGTCTTAATTGTGAAGTTTATAGAAGAAAAATTGTCAGGCATGATGGAGCATGCCTATAATCCCAGCACAGGAGATAGAGGCAGAAAGTAGAGGCAGGATGATAATGAACTAAAGGTTATCCTTAGCTATATAGCAAGTTTGAGGCCAGTCTAGGCTATAGAAGACTCCATCTCACATATATGAGTAAAAAAGGGATCACACCAATTTCTATTGTGCCTCATTATTAACCCCCATGTAAATGTCTAAATTACTTAAGGTGTTTATGGAGACAGTATGTTCTGTGATCTTTGTTTCTTTTGCAGTCAGATGATCTGAGGTATGAGTCACTTGGGCTGTAGATTATGGTCTCTTGAAGGCCCAGTAAAATCCAGGTGGCCATCATTGGCAATATCACTGCTGAGCTATGGTTTTTGCCTGCCCAGTAGGCTGCAGAGTTGAACCATGAGGTCTCCAGAGCTGGGTGCCACTTACAGAGGAAGCACTCTCCTGCTTTCCAGAGAAAGAGAAGGTGAGAGAACCAGGGTGAAGCCAAGCCACATTTCGGGCTTCTCTGAAGTTACCACTTGTCACTCTGAGAGCTCAGGAGCAGATATGGTACCATCCATCACTCCATTCAGCAAAGACCTGAATTTTCACATCCCCATCAAGACCCTGGAGGTGTCCAGGGTGTCTCTGGGCTCAAATAAAAGGTAACACTGAGCCATTAGCAAAGAGGAGGCAGACAGTATCATGTAACATCTATCTTGGTGGACTTCAAGCCAGACAGAGCTTAAATCCTCCATCTCCATGTCATACAAGGTTCTCTTTGCCTCAGTTTCCACATTTGTAAATGAAAGGGAGCAAGAAGGCCTCCCTCGGAACAGCTGTGAGGATGGAAGGAGGAAACATATGCAAGGGTTTGGAACAGCTCCTGGCACATGGTGAAGACTCTGCAGGAAGCCAAGATGACTGGCACATTCAATGTGCTAGAGCTTCCCTGGAAGTGTGGAAACTGCCCTCCTCCAGTGTCTGCATTGTGCCTGGCACAGACCCTGGTGCAGAGCAGAGAAGGAAGCCTTGCCCTGAGCTCAGCAGTCCCCAGGGAGGAGCAGGGACCAGAGAGCTAGGAGGGAGGTGGAGAAGCCCAGTCTTCAGGTGGCCCCTTCCTTCCTCTTCCCAGCCTCCTGAAAGAGGCTCCTGCCTACAACAACTGGATTTTTCATACTCTTCCAAATGAGCCTATAAAAATTCAGCCCATTTGGTTTGCAGACAGAAACTTTGCTTTTAAAATCTTTGAGTTATTTTCTTCTTTCTCTCTTTTCAGAGCGAAGTTATTTCAAAGGAATCGGGTGTAGGGAGGAGGTCGGGTGTGCATTTGTCAGCCTCATTTCCCAGTGGGTCTGTAACCATGAGGGACTTTGCTTAAACCCACATGGCATTTGTCACTTTGCTATTGCTTTCTTACCCAGAGGGGCTCTGTCCTCAGAGGCACATTTTCCTTTTTATCTGTCTGAGAGGGATGTATGAGTGGAGGGAGGGAAGGAGCCTGCATTTGCATTTTTATGCATGCCTTCTGCCACAGGCAGACAGCACCTCCAGTCCTCCATGAGCTCCGGCCCACTCCTGGGCAGGAAGGATGAATGAGGTAATGGGTGGAGGTGTAGCCAAGCACATAGATGTGGCTGCCCCTCCCCCAGACTGAGAGAATAAACTGGAGCTCCAGTGTTCCTTCAACAAGGCACCTGTGTCTTTGTGCCCAGGCTATATTTGCAACTGCTCATTGCCTCTGTGCTTTCATCCATTCATAGTACAGCTCTTGATGATGCCTACTACGTGCTTTGTCCTGTCATAGGCATGTTTGGCACTCAGGGGTATCAGTCTAGGATCCAGTGAATTCCTATTTATGGCATTCCCCTTAGAAGATGAAGATGCAGAGATGAGTTACCAAGGCATTTTACTATCAATTTTTATACTGTCCTACTCCAGACCTCATAGGTCCCTGTTGTCCTAATCCCACAGTCATGTTAGATTTCAGGAATAATAGAGCCCAACAGCATAGACCAACTCTCTGATGAGGACACTAAGCATCCTGGGTCAGGAGCTATCACTTCCTGAAAATCAGCTTGTTCTCTTTGAGCAGTAAAGACTCTCTACTACCCTGGAGAATCAGAACTGGTACTGAGACCACCCCCTGACCCATACTGCTTAGTTGGGCATCCTTCTTGCCACCCTGCCCTAATTCTAACTCTAAACTCAAAGAGTTTAGTCAGTGGCCCAGAGATGGACTATAGGATTACAAAATATCTGCTCCTCTTACCAGTGTGCACTTGGATTGACTCTCCATCTGTTTTCCACCATTACTCATTACTTTCATTGCCATATTAGGATGGAGGATGCAGCCTGCTGGGACTCTCAGAGCCAAGATCTTTCTAGAGTTGGAAAGTCAATAGAAATCAGCTAGTTGAAAGTGGAGGAGGGATACTTCCCAGGTGGGCAGCCTCAGTGAAGCTTAGATAAGATAGGACATTCTAGAAGCTGCAGATGTTTGTACAGCAGGGGCATCAGATAGCTTTGAGGGCAAGTAGAGGTGGTGATAAAGACAGAATAAAAATGTGGAGGGGGGTTAGGAAGGTCTTATAAGTCAGGCTAAGCTTCATCCTATGCAAAGGATGTGTGAGCAACAAGAGAGAGTTCTTTGATGCACTATGTAGATCAAATGGATAGAAAAGGGAGGAAGAGAAAACCCACCGAGGCCAGAAGCAATGCCCTTCTCTAAGAGGCAGGGAAGGCACTGGGAAGAAGAGAAAATCTGATCTCATCCCCAACTGGGTAGGAGGAAAGAGATAGCAAGTAGGTGACGGAGAAAAAGGTTATCACTAAACAAAAAAGAACCTCCAGAGGAGGAACACTGTTGCCTCCTGCAATTGCCAAGTTAGGTAAATGAACAGCTGTGCCTAGGGAGCTGGGTGGTGGCAATATATGTATGTATATATAATTTATAAATCCTATGCAATTCCAATAAAAAAATCTAGCACAACATTTTATGGAATTTGTCCAATCACTTCTAAAATTTACTTGAAGTATTAAGATAGAACAATCATGGAATAAAGGAATTATATTGCTTCTATCAGATATCAAGATATAGTTGAAATTATAACCAGTGTTAGTTAAAACCTCAGTGTGGAAAGGTTTGACTGCATATGTGTGTGAAATGTGACAAAACCTATTAATTTGTATGGATGACACATGTTGCAATGGCTGATTTGGTTGTCAGCTTGACATGCTTGAGAAGAGGGAACCTCAGTTGAGGAATTGCTTTCATTTCATCAGATTGTCCTATGGGTATGTCTGGGGGCATTTTCTTAAGTGTGTGTGTGTGTGTGTGTGTGTGTGTGTGTGTGTGTGTGTGTGTGTGTTGTGGGGGTATCATCCCACAAAGTACAGAACTGTCTCTAGACAGGTAGGTGTGATGATTGCAAGCCTGGGAACAAGATAGTAAGCAGCATTTTTCTGTGATTCCTGCTTCAAGTTCCTGCGCTTTGCTTCCCTCCATGATGGACTGTAACCTGTAGGATGATTACACAGTTTCCTCCTCAAGTTGCTTTTTGGTCACAGTGTTTATTACAACAACAGAAAAGCAAACCCAAAAAGATGCTACTAAAATTTGCAAAACACTGCCTGTATATTTTCTTGTTAAAGGACAACCCCAACAACCAAGCAGCAAGAAATTCACACTCGGTGCATGAAAACAGGGGGCCATAACTATGAAACACACAGAGCTCATTTTCTGCCAGGAGAATGATTACAAGCAGGATGGTAACTGATCAGTTTATTGCACCCTGATAGGCCTTTCCGCCAACACAGCAATCCAAATCAGACCAAAGTAGGAAAAGGCCCGGTTTAATGGGTAAAGCAGTCCTGGGGGATTCCCCAGCCTGCAGATAGGAGATAGGGACAACAGCCTGGAAGAACCAGGCTCTGGGATGCAGCATATAGACCCCGTGGGAGTGGTTTTGAGCCTCTCTGGGAGAGGAGCTGTGTTTGGCTGGCTTTGAAGGGGCAGGTTTAGGGAAAGAGATAGGGGACGGGTATTGAGGTGGATCTTCCACCAGAACATTCCAAACTCTTTGGGTATATGTATGCCAGGGTGCCAGGGGTTGAGATGAAACTCCCACCCAAACAGTAACCCTGTACTTCTCCTACCCATGCAGTGGGAACAACCCAGAATCTTGGGAAAGGAGGCCTCTGCAGTCTCTGATGGTGTTGAAGGTGAAAGTTCTCTACAGTTTGGAATCATGGCTTTGGTCTTGTGCCTGGTTGTCTCAAAGTATGCACAGGGACATTCCTGGCAGTATATGTCTGCAATAGTAAAAATAGAAACAATCCAATGGTAGACTCCAAATTACAGACTGTTTCAGCTTAGGCTACTATGTGGCAATTATGCCAGCATGGATCTGTCTTGGAAAGCTAATGGTTGGTGATGGCAGAAGGAACTGGGAAATAAGCTACAAAGCACTTGTATCAGTCCTGAGGTTTAAGGGCAATGCTTTTGTTCTATGTCTACCACCTGTTTATATGCCTATCTATCTACAATTATGACTTGTATGTCTTCTCACCAAATCAAATGAAAAAAATTATAAATAAATAAGAATGATAGACTGAGCATGGAGGTATACCCAGTCATCCCAACACTGGGGAGGAAGGCCAAGAATCATGAGTTCAAGACCAGCCAGGACTGTTTATGGAGACCTGTATCTAAACAAGCTAGCAAGCAAGCAAACAAGCAAAGACACAAAGATATAAGAGTGACTGCAGAGTAGGGAGATATAATAATGAAGTCTTTACTGGTTCACTTCTCACACAGAAAGCGAATTTCGTCAGAGTTGAGGTTATATTCTCACAGGACATTCATGGACAGCAAGCAAACAGCTGTTTATTCCATGATCTCAATGCATTTTCAGACTTCCAAACATAAAAACAAGAAAAGAGCTGTGAAGTAGGAGAGGTGTTCTGTGAGTCTGAACTCCTGCCTCTCAGACCTGGTGACCATGGAGTGCTAGAGAAGACAGAGCTGTGATGTCACCTGTGCCTGTATCCACTGTTCCCATCAGTCAAATATACCATAGCACACCTCATCTGAGAAAGTTTGGAGAATGCACCTGGAGGGCACTAACTGACGCCAAAAAAACATGGAAGGCAGGAGGCACAAGGGTCATTGAGAATAGGGGCTTGTAGAGTAGTACATACCTGTGCACTTCCAAACTCCCACATATTCTTAAAGAGCAGTAGGTATCACTTCCTCCAGGATGCTGTCTCTGATTCCCAGTTTGAACTACAGGGCTGCCCTTTCCACAGCTCTGCCTCTAATGCATGGCTTCAATTTGTCTTTCTGTAAATGTGTTGAGTCCCTGAAAAGTGGGTGTTGAGAAGTTAGCAACTCCAAACCTTGCACAATGTGCAGACTCATGGCATCTCCCCAACACCTGTTTTCAGTGACTTGATTAGAGAGAAGGTATGAGTTTGGGCAGGATAGCAGCTTTAGATAATAGAAGATACAAAAGCCAAGGGGATTGGCTAGCAATCTGTGGCAGGGTCTGGAAAGATCACTTATAAACATCAGCAGACATCTTTGAGGGAACATATCAGGGCATGAAATGGCAAAGTCTATAGCACTTCAGGCACATCTGGAGAGACCCTCAGTAAATACTATGTGTCTTACCTTCCTACTTTTTCTCTATTTCTGTATTTCTCATCTCCTTCATCTTGGGACTTCTCCTGCTGCTGCTTCTGTTTTTTTGGATGGGAGTCAGTCTCAGTCTCTATCCTGGATGGAGGGGAGAGATGGTTGCCATAGATGCTGTCCCTCTATCTACTGAAGTCCAGTAGAATAAAACTGTAGCTCCATGCAAGGCTCTGGATTAGGGTCCTAAGTGGCTTGGGTGGGATTTTGTGCTGATCATGATGGTGTGACCCACTCAGGGTGGTAGGAAGTAATGTTCCCATCCAACATGGCACTGAGTAGTGAGGCTGTCCTCCAGATCAAATTTCAGGTGAGTGGATGTTGTGAGAAAGAGCTGATGCCTATCTGTTTTGGAGAAAGGGAGCTGAATGTGTCTAGAATGGAGGAACAGTGGTGGTTTGTCCCTTCGGAGATGCTAAGATGAGTGTGGGTGAGAAAAGATTGGGACATTGGCAGCTTTTCCCTGACTTTGTGCACCACAAGCTGATCCTAGTTGGCAATTCCTCCATGCTGCTGCCTTCTAGGAGGTGACATTCCTGGCTCCCATCTAAGTAGCTATAGGCAAAGGGTTTTAAGGAGCTTTAAGTAGACACCAGATTTTCAAAATTCAGAGATCATTCCTGACACTGTTGGAAGGGTGTAGTTACCTAAGATTAAGCTGTGTCCACCATAGAGGATGGAGTTGTGTTGAGTTGTATGGAGTTGTATGAGGTACATGTTCATGTCTGGGCCACAGTACTGGGTATTAAGGAAAAGAAACCAAGTAGTTGAACTAAAGCTGCATGGCTGATTGTGTGTGTGTGTGTGTGTGTGTGTGTGTGTGTGTGTGTGTGTGTATGCAAGAACTTCAGGTTACTCTCAGCATAAAGATGCTAACAGAATTGGTGAAAGAAAACCTTTATATAATCATGCCAGAAGTTGGTATGAGTTTGTTAAAAGAAAGTTCTACATATCATCCCAGTTTCCCATATCTGGTCACCTGGCCATCCAGTATGTAAGGCAGAGCTTCTGAGTGCCTCGAGGAGTGTACAAGATTTTGCCTGACTCCAGCACAGGCTTAAAGAGATTGCTGTCCTGAGAGCCACCGCAACAGTAGAAGCAGCAGTTGCTTAGCACTTACTGAGGCCCTATGTGACCAACATGTGTGTGCCCTTGTGTGGTGTGGTGCATGTTCTACATTATGCCTTCTATGTCCTTAATTTGCCTTTCACTGTGCCCTGTGTGACCTGTATTTACCATGTACCAGGTCCTGTGTATGCCTTATTCTTTACCTTAATTTTCTGTGTTATCTCTTACAGCCTCCCAGAAGTTTCTAACATTACTTGTGCCTCACCGCAGAAACCAAAGATCATCATACTATCAAGAGGTCAACTCAAGGTCATAGAACTAGTAAAGGCCAGAGTTGATTTTCAAAGCCAGGCTGACTATTTCTAGAATAATTGGAAAGCATCATGTTTGTCTGTGAAAATTGAACCAAAGGATAACTGGTTTATAAGGATGTACTCTTTCTGAGTATAAATATTAGACTCCTATCATGTTATGCTTCTCCAAACAGTTGCTGGTTTTTATTTTTTATTTTTTTAAGAAATTCCAGGCTGGAGAGATGGCTCAGCAGTTAAGAGCACTGGTTGTTCTTCCAGAGGTCCTGAGTTCAATTCCTAGCAACCACATAGTGGCTCACAACCATCTGTAATGAGATCTGGTGCCCTCTTCTGGCCTGCAAGGACACATGCAGGCAGAACACTATATATAATAAATAAATAAATAAATCTTAAAAGGGGGGGCTGGAGAGATGGCTCAGAGGTTAAGAACACCGACTGCCCTTCCAGAGGTCCTGAGTTCAATTCCCAGCACCCACATGGTAGCTCACAACCATCTGAATGAGATCTGGCACCCTCTTCTGTATACGTAATAAATAAATAAATCTTATGCCAGGCAGTGGTGGCGCACGCCTTTAATCCCAGCACTTGGGAGGCAGAGGCAGGCGGATCTCTATGAGTTCGAGGCCAGTCTGGGCTACCAAGTGAGTTCTAGGAAAAGGCACAAAGAAAAAAAAAAAAAAAGAAATTCAAATTGGTGTTTGAAATCCACAATGGGACTTCACTGGAGAATGCTAGCAGGGGACTTCCTTTGTTAAATGAATTCCACCTTCAAACATAAATTGTTTTGACAGATTAGAGATATTCTTATAGGTACCCTGCATGTGTGGGCAATGCTCCCCCAGAAGACACGGGTTATTAAATGAAAACCTCAATGCCAGGCATTGGATACCTTTCTATCTGTTACTGGTCAGAGTCACAGAGAGCTCCCAAATGGCACAGACTTTTGCATTGCTCCTGGTTGCTCACCAGAACTAGGTGGCACAATCCCATCATTGGAGACACAGTACACTCTAGTTGCCACATTTAGAGAAATCAAGGAAGAACTGACCTGAAAACTTCTTCTCTGATGGCTAGCTTTCACAGCACTGGGCAGGAAGGAAAGCCATCAGTGGTCTGACTGAGTAGCAAACCCTGTGTGTCATATTACTGACCTGCCAGGGAAGATGCGGTCACTAATACAGTAGTGGCATGAAGGTTATGGGATTGACCTGATTTGATTTGAGGCCTGCTCCACAGAAAGGAATTCATGCCTGGTGCTGGAAACTTTGCCAAAGCCTGTAGATGAGGAGGTCATAGGTCCTAGTGGGGAATCTACTAGTGTTGTTTTGCTAAGTGGGCATGTTGTCAAAATGCCTTCTAAATATTTAAGTTTATGCCCATAGATTATTGCTGATTTCAGCTTTGGCCAGAGAAGCTTTTGTCGGCAGTGTTTAGTAGTTAATGCAGAGTGGTCAAAGTGCTGAGGATAAGCAACAATTGAGTGCTTAGCCCAAAATGGAACATCTGTGTCAATTCCCCCTGCCTTTGGCTCAGGGGACATAGCCAGAGAGGAGTCAGAAGGAATGTAATAGCCTGAAGACAAGGAGTGTTGTGAAATGCTATTTTCTGGACATTGTAAGGCTATCTTACCTGTGAACTCACAGCATTTAATGACTCACACTCACACAGGACCTGCACAAGATTAAGCGAACCTAGGAAGCACTAAGTAGACTCAGTGGGTTATTAACAACACAAAAGAAGAGGACATAAAGAGGGAAGGAATTGTATGCGTGCATAGAAAAATGGTTGAGAGTTAGGGGTAGATATGATCAAGATACATTGTTTACATGTGTGAAATTGTCAATAATAAAAGATGTTCTATTAAAAATTTTAAAAACAATTAAGAGATTTTCTTATTAATCAGAATCATTGACTGAGTTCCTTTGTGGTGTCAGGTACTGCTCTCATCTACAATGCCAAGTGTGCTTAATGAGGCCATGCTGTGATGTGGCATAGATATTGTTCTGCTTTTTCCTAGATCACAGCTCCTAGACTTCCTTACAGTCAGGGATGGGACTGAATTATGCCTCAAGGGTTGTAGGTTGGCCCATAAATATCTTCTGATTATAACCATATGCTTTCCTCTTCTTTAGGACCAAGGAAGTCATGTGCTAATGGTGCTGAAACCACTGGCAGACACAACTAAACTCTGAGTTATTCCAGTGGAACAAATTGCATGTTTTCCTTCTGTCAGGATATAGCACCTTCCATATAAGGTGTTTGTAAATGTACCTCTCAGCTTCAGGTCTTCTGGATCATATTGACTAGTTTGAATTCAGGCTTGCAACTGTCCCAAGTACTAGTTTAGGCTTCAAAAGTTTTGGAGAGGCTTGCTTTCCTCTTTTTATCTGGTGCCAAGCTTCCAACAAGCACATTCCCTTGCCCCCCACCCTGTCACACACACAAATGCGCACACACACACACACACACACACACACACACACACATCACACGCATGCATGTTCACACAAGCATGCATACACATGGACACGCATGCACATGCAGCCCTGTGGCTGATGTGTTCACACTTAGTAAATATTTAGATAGCCTTTCTGTGCATTTTTCTCTTTCATGGTGGTGGGAAAAGTAGTATTGCAGCTTACAACTGATTGTGTCTTAGAGTCAACAAAATACAGTGTTGTTACATCTAAGCTACAAACAGAAAATAAAAATATGCAAGGTTCAGAGATTAAGAAATCTGTATTCAGATAAATGGGGTGCTGGTTCTTGGTGGAAAACAATTCTGCTTTCATTAATATTTTGAATTTAGGTGTGGTCCTAACCCCAAATTCTTCATTTGGTCTTGGTGGATAAGAAACTGAATATTTATTTATTTGTTTGTTTATTATTTTCAGACAAGGTCTCACTGTACAGCCTAAGCTGGCCTTGAGCTTGGCTGCCTCCTGAGAGCTAGGATCACAGGTGAGAGCAACATGGGTCCTTCCCATCACAGTGTGGGAGCTCCTTTTCTGTGCCCATTTTGCTTCTTTGGATACCCCACTCACTCACCACCCTCTGGCAATCTGGGAATTACATTTGTGAGTGAACGTGTGATTTACCCACTCAAAACCTGCACAAATGCTAGTGGTTGCCATGCTGAGAAACTAGAACTAGGAGAATGTCTCAGTGAAGGTAGAAATGCATTTCAAACAAAACAAAAGCAAACAAACAAAAAAAAACTTGTTTCTAAATCCAGGTTTTCTAATACTTCAGTCCTGGGACAGAAGCAATCCACTGAATAAGGGCCACATGTACAGGACCAAACACAGAGCTGGTGAGTCATGGGGAGAATCAGGGCAGAGGGACCTAAAGTGAATTGGCAGATGGGTTTCAGGAAGGCAGTCAAGACCATCTTTTTTTCTTAGAAGGCCAGGTAGGGGCTGCTGCCTACTGCACAGCTCTCTTGACCTCTGGGGAAGGGTACTGGGAGACGCACGTATAACAAGACCCTGACCTGGTGGATGGTGAATGTAGCTGGCTACACATGACAGCAACGTGCCTTCATGCCACTGTACACTCAGTTAACACAGAAGCAACATTTTGGGTGAGATCCTGATAATAACTAGGAACTAGTTATGCCCAAAGAAGTTTGACAAGTCCTTCCAAACTGTGCAAAGGAAGAGGAGCTTATACGCACAGAGATTGTCTAGAGCCCTATGTAGCAGGAGCTATGGTCCTGAGTCATAGGAGCCAGGAAGGCATGGTCAGGAACTAGAGGGGTGAAAGCAGTACAGGAGTGGCATGGTCAGTATGCATTTTATTTTACTCCCCCCACCTCTCTCTGTCTCTGTCTCTGTCTCTGTCTCTGTCTCTCTCTGTGTATGTGTGTGTGTTACATGTGGTACTTGTGTATAAGTGTTGCACATGTTTTGGCATGTATATGAGCACACTTGTGTGCATCTATGTGAGGGCCTGAGGTTGATATCAGGAATTATCCTTCTTCAGTGGCTCTTCTACCTACTCACTGAAGCAGAATCTGTCAATCAAACACAGAGCTGGCCAATATGACCAGTTTGATTAGCTAGCTTGTTCTAAGTATCCTGTCTCCATCTTCTGAGACCTAAATTACACACAGCCCACCATTTTCACCAAGCATAGCATTCTGGAGATCCAATCTCAGGCCATCCCAGTGCTTACTCTTGCTAGGTAAGTTATTTAACCCCTGATCCATCCACTCAGCTCTTAGTTTGGATTTGAAGAGAAATCTGGGCACTCATTTCTGGTAAGTACATGGAAAAAGTGGGAGTGTGGATCAAGGATCCTTTAGGCCATAGGAAGTGCCCCTAGTCCAGATGTTGGCACTGACTGAACTGCAGAGGAGACAGCAGGTTTGCTAATTCAAGGTCTATTTGACATATTTTAGAGTCTGGATTCTTAATATCTATGGAAAATTTATTATTGAAACTGAGCAAACAGAAGCCATCAGTATGTGTCGCTCTCAGGGATCTGGTTTAGATGATGAACCATGACTGACTTAAATACAGGATGCCAGGTCCCCTACTGGATGCTTTATGTGAGCTCAAATTAGCAATGCATAAGGAAATGTGTGGAGAGGTCTCTTAGGAAAAGTTGTCTACACTATTTAAGGTCTATGAGCATGGAAACAGTTAGAGAGGAAAAAACAGAGTTAAGACCTTCATGCCTGGAGCAAACACCACCTAGGTAATTGGAGGAATGAGGGACTGGCAGAGCAGAGAACATGGAGGACCATAGACTCTGAGAGCAGGGAGATTTAAAAAGGTGAGCAGTAGGAAACAGCTGGGCTGGGTGCTGCTCACAGACTTTTTCTCCACTGAGGATGACTATGAGCAATGGAGATCAGCCCAATTGGAGAGATTAAAGGTGGAACAGCTGGTAGGAAAGGGAACACCAAGTATAAACCTTCTCTGGACACATTTTCTTATGATTTGTTAAGGGAGGCTACATGGGCAATTTTGGTCACTGACATGGAAACACACCTGTGTTACTTTTTACCTAGCCAGTGAAATACCCCTGAAGGAAGCTCCTCAAGAGATAGGCATAGACAATGATTTTCTGAATTGAACCTTCAGGAACTAACAGCAAGAATTGCCTAACAGATTGTGTCAAAACTAACTTGCATCTACACAGTAAAAGGAATGATCGGCAGAGTGGAAAGAGGATGCAGCATGAGAGAAAGGCTTTGCCAAACAACAAGAAGTTGATAGCTAGAATATATAAATAACTTCAATATTTAAATAACAAAAGAGAAAATGCTATCAATAAATGGGCAATAGAAATTAACAGATATGTTTCAAATAAAGAAATGCAAATGGCAATAAACACATAAGGAATGTTCAATATCCTTAGTCACTAGGGAAGTGCAAATCAAAACCACCTTGCAATGCCATCTCACCAAGTCAGGATGACCATGGCTGTCATTAAGAAAACAAACAAGTATTGACAACATTCTAGAGATAAAGGAACCCATGTTTACTGCTGGAAGGATTGTAAATTAGTCCAGCCATTTCCAAAGTCAGGATGGAGGTTGCCATCAAAAACAAAACTAGAGCTACTATTTGATCCCACCACACCATTTCTGGGTACACACCCCCAAAGAGTAAAAGTCATCTTATTCTAGAAATACCTACACCCCATGTTTCTGGAGCCCTGTAAACCATAGCCAGATTATGCAATCAGTTTAAGAATCTGTCAATGGATGAACAGATAAAGAAAATGTGTATATACACAGTGGAGTTTTATTCAGTCATAAAAGACAATAAAATTATATTTATTGCAGGAACATAGATGGAACTGGAGGTCATCATGTGAAGTGAAATAAACCAGACTCAGAAAAAAAAAAAGGCAAATTAACAAGTCTTGTCTCTTTTCTATCAGATGTGGAAAGGACAGGAAAGTAAAAAGGAAATACTATCAATGTGGAGAGCAGGGAGCTAGTTGGAGGAGTAGAAGGGAGGCTGAATACTATATAAGCACATTGCATACATATATGGAAACATCATAAAAAGTCATTACTTAGTACAACTAATATACACTAATATACAGAGCAGACCCCAGAGACAGCAGCTTCCCATTTCTGCTGAGGAGGCTGCACTTTCACATGAAGGAGCTACAAGTCCGCCCCCATCAGCTGTGGTATCTGGTGGCTGTGGTAGCACTCTTGCCCTGAGCCCTGGCAGGTGCACGGTGCCTCCTGTTCTCCCATGTTCTTCTATGCTCAGCTCCCTGGTGTTAGTGACTGAATGGAGCTGGGGTTGGTGGATGTGAGGAAGGAATGAGTGGTTTCTATGGATTCTCCCTGCTACGCTTCTCTGCCTCTACCAGGAGTGAGAAGAGGAAGGGGATTAGGAGGTAGTTGCACTTTGTTTTCTTTTACAGTCCTACATTGATGCTGCTGTGTTTCTTGTAGGCCTTTCTCATTCATCAGCAGCATCTCTCAAATCAAGTATCTGCAAGCCCTCCCAGGAACAGATTCCTGCTGCCTGTCCTCGATCATGGGATAGTCATCCATCAGTCGGCTGAGAGGCTGGTATTAATAATGGGTGGGAAAATGCCTGGTCCGCTGCTCCTTCATTGTTATTGCCCTTAGCTATTACTTAAAGAAGAAACATAGTCAATCTGCTTAATCTGTGGTTTTCTCTGAGCATTTTGGTCACAATTCATTTTAAGAAGTTGCAATATCTATAGCATGGCTACAGTAAATCTGCAGTTAAGTACAGCCAGGTCTCCAATCAGAACAGCTAAGTAGAATACACACATCTCTGTTTTGTTTCATGGCCAACATGCAGGAGGGCTGCCTCTGGCAAGACATGCTGCTGTGTCATGCACTCAAGTTTCACCAGCTTGGAATGTGCTTGTTTCTGTTAGTAACCTGGTTCCTGTCTGCATTCTGCAGCCAGTCATTTGGGAGATATTGGCAGGAGTGTTTAAATGCATTTGATTCCTAATGCTGAGCCAGCAGATCTTTTATATGCACTTCTGAGTGCTTGATCTTGGTCAAAGTGGTCCTAATACACCCAGAGTTCTTGGAGGCAGCTTCCAACTTGACAGTCACTCAGCAGTACTCCTCAAGGCCACTGACCTTCTACTGTAGCCTGGCCCTGGGTAGACAATTCAGCAGAATGAAATCACAAAAGGAGATGGGTTAACTGTCAGTCTGCTTTCTTTATTAAACTGTACATTTTCTTAGCAAATCCTTTTATATTGCAAAGCACAGGAGAAAACCAGTCTGGTCCTCATACCCTTTGGCCTTCATAGACATCATCAATCTTTAGGGATCAAGAAGTGATTTTATGGCTCCAGAATGTTCTGCCAAGTCATTTGGTTTTTAGCCAGTGATTTCTATATGCGTTGTTTTTGAGACAGTCTTACTGTAGCCCAACCACCCTTAACCAAAATCCTCCAGCTCTCGCTTCCCAGAGTGCCAGGATTTCAGGTGTGGCAGGAAAATGTCCCTCCACAGGTAGTTCTTTTGGGGGAAGGTGTAGGATATGTGACTTTGTTTGAGGAAAGATGTCACTGAGTGAACCCTGAAGGCTTATGCCATTCCAAGTTCAATCTTTCTGATTTGTGCTTGAAGTTCAAGATGTGAGCCATGTCTGCAGCCCACTGCTTTCATTTTGACATCATCATCATGGACTCTAGCCTTCTGGAACTATAAACCCAAATAAACTCTCTTTTATAAATTGCCTTGGTCGTGGTGTTTGGTTTTTTGTTTGTTTGTTTGTTTTGTTTTGTGTTTTGTTTTTTTACAGAAATAGGAAAAAGTACAACATGTATGTACCACCACATCCAGCTCACTGGTCCTCCCCACTTTAACTCTAGCTAGTTCTAAGGATTGACTCCTGAGTCTTGTATATAATAGACATGTGCTCCACCACTGAGATATATCCCAGCCTTCTAAGTGTATGAGTGACTTCTAGAATATGATTTATGTAACAAACTACTTCTGACATATTCTGGGGTGAGAGGTGGTAGTGGTTGTGGGATGGGAAGACTCTGTAGGACAAGGGGATCCATGCATCAGCAAACATATCCTAATAAATTACACCTGCGCACTTACAGTCCTTAAGGTACTTCTGTATCTGAAATCTACAATTATCTCACCAAGCTAGGTGAGGCCCAGAGTTAAACCCCTGCTCATTATGTTGGTGATATAGACACCCAGAACCGGGGCCTTTTGGCACCTTCCTGACTGCTGCCCAGGTAAATGAAGCAGTACAAACACAGCTGGGCAGTGGGTCTCTTGGAAGACACTACTGGGATCCTAAAGACACCTTTGGATCCATCCTCTAATTTCTACTTACCTGCCTGCCCTCACAAGGCAACACATACAGCTTGTTGGGGGGGGGGGTTCCTGTGGCCTAGGAGGCAGGTCCATGTCTGCTGCACTCTCAGAGGCACCTCAACATTTTCTTGGTTTCCATTCTCTCCTTCAGGCCTGTATCTGAGGATGGTCTGAACAGGGTTGACAATCCCTTGCCTTTGCCTCCAGACAGCACAAGTCCTGAGGTATAACTGATGCTTCACAATTCTCCCAGCATCAGGCTCAGGATGGAACTCCACTGGGGGCATCTTGCAGGGCTTGCTGACCTGTTGTCAGATCCCTCCTGATTTTTCCTTTGTAGATTAGTCACTTGTGCACAAATGGCCACTTGGTTGGTTTCTGAGGTCTCTGCCTTAGGGTGAGCCTGTGCTTGCTCTGGGTGCCTCAAAGCCTGCCAGGTGGCAGATGAGATTACCTTCCCCCAGATGGCCTCTGATAGACTGTCCAGCTGATTTTAAAAATGTGCTAGCTATTCTAAAATGCTAGGCTGCGTTGATCAAGCAAGTCACAAACTTTTTTTTTCAATCATGGTCCTGGTTTTCAGTTGAGGACTATAACCCTAGAATTTTGAATTTTGAATCCCAGAAATCCCTGTAGGTGCAGGTAGAGGGTGTCACCACCCTCTGGTAGCCAATTCAGTTTTCTTTGAGTCTGTGATTCTGTTGGTCACATGCTAAGGTGGGGTGGTGATCAGTGCATGAGCCTAGTGGGCAAACTGGAGCTGCTGGCTTGTCAGCCTGTGTTCTGGATGCTCTGGGAAGCCCCATCTCTCATTGCCTCTCTAAGGTTCAGTTTGTAGGGCTGCCTCTGTTAGGTTTTTGTTACTTTCATTTTAGTTGAGTTTGGTTAGTGAGTAGCTCTGGCCAAACAGAAATAATAAACATTCATTTTCCTTGATCCCTCCTTGTCTTGCTCAGTGAGGCAGTGGTAGTGTTCTCATCTTTTTTGGTGGTCTCTTCCTCAGTGTAATGCCCCCTTTCTTTAAGCTCAAACAGTAAAATATTGCTAGCTCCAGCTACTTCTCTCTTTAACCCTCTCTTCCTCAAACAAGTAGTCCATTCATTAAACTCCTTTCAAAACTCCTCGAGGGTGCCGCAGATTCCCTAAGGCTTCCATGATCCATGCATAGATGACCAAGTCCTTCTGTGAGGACTCCCACCCTACACAGCCTCCTTTATTCTCTGCTGACAGAGAGCATCTTCTATCTCTCCATCTACCAATATTCTTTCTCATCACTCAAGTCCAGGTTCTGGAGTCTCTTCCATGACCTTCTGGTCAGTTTACTGAGCTCCCAACCAGGTCCCTCTACACATTGATTGACCATGTTAACCCCCGACAACTTGGAAATCCCAGGACACTGGCACAATTTGAGAGAGGGACAGCATTAAGTCCTCTGAGCTTTCCTGTCCAGTGTGGATGGGTGTTAGGTAGCTGCAGCTATGGGCCAAATGGCTTCATAGCATAATTCAGGGAGTCTGTACTCTTCAGGCATACAGGGCCATGGTTCCTCAGTTTCACATAAGTAGAGTTGGGTCAGATCTGGTGTTACAGACTTTCAATCCCATTTACTGGTGAAGCTGAGATGGGGAAGTCACTACCTATAGTGAGTTCTGGCCTAGCCTGTATAACCTAGGAAGACCCTAATCTCAAATCCAAACCCAAATCCAAACCCCAAAATAAATAATGAATAAAATCCAGGAGCATGTGTTAAGATTGTAACTCAGATAGAGCACTTGCTGAGCATCCACAAAACCCTTGGTTCCCCCCTAGCAGAAAGAAAGAAAGAAAGAAAGAAAGAAAGAAAGAAAGAAAGAAAGAGAGAGAAAGAGAGAAAGAGAGAAAGAGAGGAAGAGAGGAAGAAAGAAAGAAAGAGAGGAAGGAGGAAAGAAAGAGAGGAAGGAGGAAAGAAAGAAAGAGAGGAAGGAGGAAGGAAAGACAGTGAGCAGACTCAAGGCCTTGTTCTCCGTACTGTGATATGCCTGGTATATCCCAGCTTCTCTCAGGGGCCTAGGTCCTCGTCCTTGCTTTGGTCCTGTCACCTACTGTGTGTCTCAGGGCAATTTCCTTCTACCTTAGATCACTCCAAAATTTTTTTTGCTTCCTGAGGTCTTATTAACAGGAAACCAAGACAGCTCATAGTGACTAGGAACACGAGCTAGATAATATCAACTTGTCACAGAATGGGCACGGACTTGGCATTTCATCAACTATCACAGCCTTTACAGTTTTAATATGAAATGTCCCCCATAGGCCCATTCATTTGAATACCTGTTCTCCTGGTGGTAGAAGTTTGGGAAGGCTGTGGAACTCTAGGCAGGGGTTAGCTGGCAGATATAGGCCTCCAGGATAGGGCCTTGAAGATTATCATCCCATCCTCTACTCTAGTCTAGCTTGCTGTTTCCTGGTCAGCCTGGATGGGAAGAGATGCCCTGCTTCACATTCTTGCCACCACAGATTCCCGCCTGCAGCCATGCCAACCCATCAAGATGAATTGAAATCTTCTGCAACCACAAACCAAGATAAATCTTCCCTCCTTTGCCAAATGCTTTGTCCCCCTGAATGTTCTTTGTTCCCCAAAGCATTTCTAACAAGTGGCTGAGAGGTTCCACACTGGCTCAGAACACCAGGTAGTTAATATAAACAGAATGGATGCTGCCTTGAAATGGGCATTTCATCAACTGCCGAAGTCCCAGAGTTTCCTTCTCACATCCACTATGGGGAATATCTTCCTGGCTTCGTCCTTGCAAGGCTGACCCACACTGTTTGTGTGTTGCAGCCATCCTTTCCCTCCTTGCCCCCATCTCTTCCTTTTATCCCAAGGCTTCTTCAAACAAACAAGATAAAAATGCCAGTGTCAACAGAGTTGATCTCTCACTCCTTCCCACTGTGCCAAGGCTTGTATTTTCACATGCACAAAAAGAATCTCTGAAGCATTTTTATAAACCAAAAGGCCATCTCTACCCCAAGAAGACCTTGGCCTGAGAGTGATAGAGCTGCATGGGTCAGTTTTTTAAAAATAGCACCTTCTCTTCTTGTTATTCAACAAAGTTGGGCTGCTGGGATGGCCCCAAGAGTTAACTCCCTACTCAGAAGTTTGCGAGAAGTTTCTTCTATCCTTCTGTCCTCAGTGAGTACATAGCATGCCTCTGAGCACAGATATAACCACACATGTTTTGTCCTATAACTCCTTCATTCCTACTGCCCACCTTTCATTCTCTGTACCTGTCTCTATCTCATATATTGTTTTTTAACAACTTTTGTATGTATGTATGTATGTATGTATGTATGTATGTATGTATGTATGTGTTTGTGCAGAGTGAGGATGGGGAGGTGTGTACCTCCAATGGCTCATTAGAGGAGATCAGAAGACAACTTAATGGAATCATTTCTCTCCTTCTACCATGTGGGTCATGAGGATCAAACTCAGGCCATCAGACTTGGCTGAAAGTGCCTTTATCTGCTGAGCCATTTTGCCTGCCTAGGTATTCCTTTATTCATTTTTATTTTATACCTCGTCAGCCATTTCCCCCTTCACTTCTCCCATTCCCTCCCCTATGTCTCCTTGCTCCTCCACCATACACTCTTCTTCTGCTTCTGTTCAGAAAGTGGCAGGCCTCCCATGGGAATCAGCAAAGCATGGCATATCAAGTTGCCCTAAGACTAAGCACCTTCCCATGTATATTGGACAAGGCAATCCAGTAGGAGGATCAGGTTCCAAAGAGCTAAAGCATTAGGGACAGCCTCTGCTCCCATTGTTAGGAGTCCCATAAATAGACCATGTAGTTGGCTTTTTTTTACTCTTTACTCTTTGGAAGGCCTGCCACCCAACTGCCAAATACATACATGCAGGTTTATTCTTTCTTATGAATGCCTGGCCTTAGCTTGGCTTATTTCTAGCCAGTTTTTCTTAACTTAAATTACCCCATCTGTCTTTTGCCTCTGGGCTTTTATCTTTCTCTATATCTTTCTTTACTTCTTAGTTCAGCTCTTCATTGGTCCAATCAGGTATTTTAGACAGGCAAAGTAACACAGCTTCACAGAGTTAAACAAATGCAAAATTTAAAAAAATGCAACACATCTTTGCATCATTAAGCAAATGTTCCCAGAATAAACAAATGTAACACATCTTCAACTAGTATTCCATAACACGACCAAGCTACACAACTGTCACATATATGTAAAAGATTTAGGTTAGTCCTAGGCAGGCTTCCTGGTTGTTGGTTCAGATTCTGTGAGTTCCTATGAGCCAGGTTAGTCGTTTCTGTGGGTTTTCTTGTGATGTCCTTGACCCTTCTGGCTCCTACAATATTTCCCCCCTCTCTTTATTTGACCATGGGGCACTCTTTTAAGGGATCCAAACTAAAGTAGATTTTCAATGTCCTTGAGTTCAGCCACCTTCAATGATAATTTGTGGGCCTAAGTGGGGAACTTCCAGTTGCCACTGGTTTTTACAGCTGTTCACAGAGCTTTGCTAGTCTTTTCTTCCATCCTTGCTCCTGCTTTGGGACAAGCACTGGGGTGATGGATCTGCCAATATATCTCCTCATTCATCTGGAGCATGGCATTAGACATCACAACTTTGGAAGCTTGATTCATCTGGGGAAAGTCTTTTACCAGCCTGAAAACCCATAAAGTTCTTCTGGTGTGACAAGGAGCAAATGACTCCAGGTTTACATTACTGCCCCCTAACTCAGATAGAACCAAGGATTGAGGTGTCCCATTCTTTGAAACAGAGGCATTCAGAGAGGCATTACTCACTGGGCATTGCCCAGTGCTGGCTGCTTAGGAGCTGTGGGGCAAAGCCAATGTTTTGACAGGGAAATGAGGGCCCAGAGCCAGAATAACTATAAAACTCTGCCAATGAGTGTCTGAAGAATTCCACAGCACCATATTTGACACTTAATTTCCCCAGAACAAGTTGCTTGTCTTTGCCAGGGGCCTGGTGGACTCACAAATTTTGCCAGAGAAGTGGCTCTGTAGCTTACCTCCCGATTCTCTTAAAACAGAAAGCCTCTTTACCTGGTCTCCAGAGATTCCCTGCAGAGCCTTCAGACACAGGGTAACTTTTCTTTGACTTTCCCTCCATAAGCCTAAGTGACCATGGCCTGGAGGCTTCTGAGTTCTCTAAATCTGACCACAAGTTGAAACAGAGTATTACATTTCCCTACTGTTGTGGGACACTGTCCTCTGAGCATGATTTGGTTATTGCCATCTTAAAATTAGAGCCGGGTTGGTAAGATGATGGTTCAAAGCAGGGTGCCTGCTGCTAAGGCTGAGGATCCTACTTCAATCCCTGAACCTCATATGTTATAAGGAAAAAAACTGACTCCATTAAGTTGCCTTCATATGTGCACCACGGCATGTGAACACACACACACACACACACACACACACACACACACACACACACACACACAAAATAAATGTGGAAAAATCAGAGCAGTTGAACAAACACAGAGAACACTCTTCTTTGTGGAAAGAGGGTGCATCAGACCCTGGTTTGAGGATTCTCTCCTCCCATCCCCTCCTGCTGCACATAGTCTTGCAGATGCTAGGATACATAGGAGGTGAAGATTGACTGGGGGGGGGGGCTGTAACTTTTATGAGTCAGCATTCATGCTGGGGTGAACTTTTGGTAACATAGCTGCCTGAGACTCACTCCTGTGACTGTAAGTAACTACTCAGCTCACTCATGCTTCTGTAAAGGAACACAAACTCATTGCTTCACCAAGCCAAACCTGGGTGGAAGCATTTCTTTGGGATACTGATGCCTTGTCAAAGTTGAATAGACATTTATTTCTGTGTATCTCTCCAGGAAGACTCATGAAACATCCAGAAAAGACTCTTTTTGGAAAAAGAACTTGCATTTGATGCTGTACATTTATTAAATCTAATCCTCATGGCCAGTGCTTTCAGGTCTAATTTACAATTGATGGAAATGAAGTTCAGAGAGAAGGAGTGGTTTGTGTGAGGTCACACAGCTAGATGAAGTACAAGGACACTCTAGGTCTCTGAGTCCATGTCAGTGTTTTCTCTAGCAAAGCATGTTGCTTTGGATGGGGAAAGGCTTATCATACACCCACCCTTGAGGACCAGGCTCCTACTTATCTTGAAGAAAATAAAATGGCTGAGTCTATTAGTCTCTGGGTCTTGCTCTGGGACCCCCAGCAGCTGTCTGGGAACCATGTGGTGTTCCATCTATGTCCAAGGCAGTCACATTGTCCTGTCCACTAGATAAGAATGTTCTGCTTTTGTTCAGCCCTTAGGCTTTAACCTAGGAGAGCTGAAGATTTGGGGGTGTGATACCCAATGATGGAAGGGTTTTACCAGACATGTGGGTCCCTAAGGTAAAGAGTAGAAGTTGGTTCATAGAATTCCCAACAAGTTCACCCCCTTCTCCCTACCACCCTTTTTCTGAGGCCTTTCCTGGACAGCCAGTTGTGTCCTTGATGTCCTTTTGGAAGCTGTCACCTAGGCAACAGAGACAGGGATTTCATCTCTGGTAATCATACTTCCTATCAGACGCCATTCTTCTACAGGGGACAGATGTTCCTCGTGCTGAAAGTCAGAAGTGAGTGCATGGTGGGTCTATGCTAAGCATCTCTTCCCTTCTCCATGGCAGCCATTTAAGAAGCAAACTCTAGCTCAGAGCCTCAATGTACAAATCACACCAGGACCAAAGGTTTTGGGTCAGGAGAGGTTGAAAATGTCTGATCACAGACATTTTTTTATATTGTCCACAGTCAATGAAAATCAGACTTTGGGTCAGTGTGTACAAGGTTGCCCATAACAGGACAACTTTTCCTTTAGTGTGTCACCCTGCAATCAGTCACATTCACCTTGGTCTTATTACTTTATCTGCCAAGGCACTTGGCTTCCATGAGGCTTTACAATGCTGATTTTGTGTCTTGTTTGCCCACTACCCCAATTCTAGGCATGATACACAGCTGCCTATTCCTCAGTCTAGCCTTGCTGCTCATTGGTCCCTGTCTGTCATCTCCCCTGATTCCATCACTTAATGAGCTGTTCTCTCTAGTACTGTCTTACACTGACTATTGTTCACTTTACCTAAATTATTAGAAAGCAAATGGTTAGCGTCAGCACCCATAGAATGGTGCCCCATCCCACAAAACACAGCTACATGAATTAATTCCTGAGGGAAAGAAATGGTCATGGCTGCTAAGAACTCCATCTGTAATCTATAGCAAGTTGATGACAACTTGAAGTGATTACTTCTCACATTGTGTCACAGCTGGCTCCCCTCCCTCTCTCCTCAAGGTGCTCCTCCTTTCCCTGTTACTTGGCTTTCCCTCTCTGTGACAAAATACCC
The DNA here is from genome assembly GCF_903995425.1 of Onychomys torridus. NCBI lineage: Eukaryota > Metazoa > Chordata > Mammalia > Rodentia > Cricetidae > Onychomys > Onychomys torridus. The sequence goes on from NC_050443.1 coordinate 19,188,243, forward strand.
AAAGGGAATCAGTTTTAAAGAGGAAAGGTTCATTCAGAGTTTGTGAGCTTTCAATTGTGGTCTGGGCCTGTGGTGATGCTGAGCAACATGATGGAGGGGTACAGCAGAACAAAGTTATTCACCTCATGGTACACAGGAAGGATGGGTTGAGAGAGAGGTAAAGAGGGAGATCGGGCTCCAATATACAGATCAAGAGAACATGCCCAGTGACCTACTTCCTCTCAGCAATCCCCGCTTCCCCAAGTTTCCACCACCTTCTTGGGTCCCATGAGCTGGCCTCTGTACAGGCTTTGGGGGACATTTCAGATCCAAACCATCATATCTCCTCTCCTTTCTCCTGTGATCCTCTCACCTCTTCATCTTGCCTCTTCTGCCTGCTTAAGGCAAGTATACATGACAAAGAGTCCTGTCTAGTCTTTCAAAAAATTTTATTTATTTATATATATTTAATATGTATAAGTGTTTTGTCTTCAGTATGTATGTATACCATTTGTATGACTGATGCCCATGGAGATGAGAAGAGGACTTTGGATTCCCTATAACTGGAGGTAAACATGGTTGTGAGGCACTGTATAGGTGCTGGGACTCAAACCTGGGTCCTTTGCAAGAGCAGCTGGTCTCTTAACCATTGAACCATCTCTGCTGTATTTACTCTTTCCACTACATCATGGGTGACATCTTCAATGATCTCCTCCCTTGAAGAGCCCCAGCCCAGGCTTTGGGCTCTGAGTGTTCATCTTATCTGCTGTTACAAATCAGCCTGTTATTTCTAAGGCTCGATATCACCTATAACTTCCTATCACAGGTGGGTTTTGGGTTTGAGTGCTGGAGATGGGCAGGTAGATTCACATCAGGCACAAAACAAAATCAGGAAAACCCACACAAAACCTCCTTGCTTACCTAGAACAAATTAGATTTATTTTTAAATGTTTAATGCTGTTCTTTAATGGAAGGTTTGGTAGAAAGTGAAATGCCATCTTCCTCAGCATACAAGCACTACAATATTTGAAAACAAAAGGTGCTTATTCTTTGTTCCAGTCTTAAATTCCATCACCTTGGCTGGTACAGCTGAGCATGGGAATGAGTGCCGAGAGGTAGTCTGAGGACAGGGATCAGGTATTAAATATGGACAGTTGCTGCCCAGAGATGAGTGACCCTTGCAGATCCCCCACAGAGAGGGTCTCTCCAGTGAGCTTGTTAGGGTTGGGCAGACGGTTGGCTGCAATGTAGCAAAGGGAAACTTGGTTTAAAGATTCCAGGCACATGGTTGCTACCTCCAGCAAGCTAGATTTGTAGATTGGCATTTTTTTCCCTTGGGTGGATTCTAGATGTTGTATAACATTTCTAAGCTACAGAATGGTAGATGGGGGACTCTATCTCCTTGTTTTGAGTGCATACAATGTGAGTAGTGGTTAAGCACTGTCAAGCAGCCTCCTAAAAGCTGAGCTTGCATACAAGAATGACTGAGAAAGCAGACTGAGAGTTCAGATATTTTAAAATCAGGACATATGCATCAGAGCTCTAGATTCTTGCCAAACCCAAGCACTCCCCAGTACACACCCCCTTACATGTAATATGTGGAACACATGTACAAAAATACACAGTCTCTTATATTTTATTAATTGCTCTTAAAATGATCAGGAACTTTAAAAAACACAACTTGTTGAGTTCAGACATATCCAAGGGGCTGTACTGTTAGGTAGGAAATGTTTATATCTGTAGCATTCAGTAGGAAATAAGGAACTGCAGCCCCATGCAGGCCATAACTTTTTTTCTGGTACCCAAAATGCACACAGGCATTTAAGGTCCACGTCTCTCTGAATATAAACACACTTACCCTAAAAGATTAATTATTTATTTGGAATATTTCCTCAGTATCTACCTTCTATGTGGCAACCCTACTCAGGACACTTAGCTGAGGAACACTTTAAGGGTGCACATTGGAAAACGCTGGGTTTTAGGGTAAGGATAAGTCAGTCTGAGAGTTAGATAGGCATAACCAGAGATCCTGGAGAAGGTGCTGCTTAGACCAGAAAAAGGAAGAGGGCCACAGCTGGGGGAAAACTGTGCATGAGAAGGGCTGCAGAGCTGATGAGTGCACTGGGCTTGCATGGTGTCTCCTGGAGGAGCAGGGAGCTCCTTAATGAAGTAGTTCTGTCCCTGACAAGGATGGGCAGACTGCTTCTTGGCCAGTTATAGGATCCGAGGTGTTCAAGCATCTCCTGAATATCCTACAACGAAGGCTGACTATGTGAGTGAGGGTAGAATCATGGGAATCCATAAGTACAAACCCTAATAGGACGTACTGGAATCAACACTTCCTTTTGAAATCCAAACTCCCAGGAACGTGGATGCTTTCATCTGTTCCAATTCTCCCTCCTCCCTCTTCCTCTCTTATTTGTTTTCTCTCTTCTTTTTCATCAAGTCATCATTAAAAAATATTTATTTTTATTTTATTTATGTAAGTGTTTTGGCTGCATGTCTGTTTGTACACAATGCACATGCAGTGCCTATGGAGACCAGATAAGAACATCTGATCCCCTGGAACTAGAGTTACAGATGGTTGTAAGTCCACATGTGGGTGCTGGAAACTGAACTCAGGTCCTCTGCAAAAGCAAAGTGCTCTTAACAGCTGAGCTACCTCTCCATTCACCAAAGCCATTGATATTCAAAAAAAAAATTTTTTTTTGAGACAGGGTTTCTCTATGTAGCTTTTGGAGCCTGTCTTGGATCTCACTTTGTAGACCAGGCTGGACTTGAACTCACAAAGATTCTCCTGGCTCTGCCTCCTGAGTGCTAGGATTAAAGGTGTGTGCCACCACTGCCCAGCAAAATAGTGTATTTATTTATTATTATTATTTTAAAGTACAGTCTCACTACATAGCCCAGGCAGGCCTCTAATTTGTGGCAATCCACATTTCTCAGTGCTGGGATAAGGGTTCACCACCATGGCATGGTAAAATAGCATATTTATTAAAACACAACTCACACACCACAGAACTCACTCTTTCAGTCTAATCACAAGACTGTACAAACATTTGCACTGATCTCAGAGCCCTTGACCACCCTGCAATCACTGTCTCATCTGTGTATTAGCATCCTTCGCATTTCTTCTCCCACTAGTCCCTGGCAGCCATCAATCTCCTTTCTATGTCTATTGACATACTGCTCTGGATAACACGAACTGAGCCACATGACTAGAGAAGTTTTGTGCCTGTCTTCTTTCATTTGGGATTTCCAAGGCATCCACTGCAGAGCATGTGTGGACTTTATTGCCTTTATCTCTGAGTCCACTGTGAAACTCAAGGACATTAACCATTTAACCCATCCATCACAAGGTTAAATGTGTGAACGGTTCCCACTTTGAGTTATCATGATCAACACTGCTTTGAATTTCATGTACAAGTTCTTGTGCAGACACATGCCGTTAATTCTTTTGAATGTGTATCTAGGAGTGGAGGAATTGCTGAGTCATAGCAACCATTTTGGGGTTTTGTTTCCTTTCAGTTAAATGTAGTTTAACATTTTGAGGGCCTGACAAGCAGACTCAAAGTGGCCATAATATCTCACATCCCCACTGGCAGTGGGAAAATCTGTTGCTTTACAGTCTCCAACATTTGCTCTTGTCTTTTTAAAAATGCAGTCTTCTTTCTGGATGTGAGGTACAGTCTCACAGTGGCTTTGGTTTGAATTTCCCTGGTGGCTAAGGATGTAGATCCTGTCAGGCATTTACTGTGTCTATTTAAACATCTCGAAGAGGTAGTTATTCAAAAGTATTGACTACTTTTGAATTGGATTTGTCATTTTACTTTTGAGTTGTATAAGTTCTTTGCATATTTGAATGCAAGTTTCTTATCCTCCCTCCCTCTCTCCTTCCCTCTCTCCATCCATCCTTCCCTTTGTCCCTCCCTTCCTCTTCCTTCTCTCTCTCTCTCTCTCTCTCTCTCTCTCTCTCTCTCTCTCTCTCTTTCTCTTCCTTCTTTTGTTTTTGAGACAGGATCTCACTCTAGCTCTGGTTGGCCTCAAACTTCCCCTGCTTCACTCTTTCATGTACTGGGGTTTCAGCATGCATTATCATGCACAGCCTTAGGAATATTTTAAAAATAACAACAATAACAATGACAAAAAAACCCTTATAATATTAATTACCCTTGCCAGAATATCTCACTTTATTATCTATAACTCATGTATTTAGAGTATTTTTTTCTGAATTAAGTGGTAATGCTTAATTTTATGATTTTATATTTCTCTGTTTGAAAAGAAATAGCTGGTGACTTCTTGATTCAAATAATAAAATAAAACTGCATAAAATTTGTCAGTTTGGGGTGAACTCAAAAGATATTATGGTCCATGTAGGGTATATCCACCTGGGAAAAGTAGAATTTGTGCTAATATAGTGATTAATTTTCCAGGAGACAATCTATCTCAAATGATGCAGGGAAAAAAAATCAATATTTTTCATTATTTGTTCATATTTGGTACTAATACATTATTTTTGTTGATAGATGCTGAGAAACTTGTGTACATGTGTATGTGAATTAGGTTCTTAATTTCAACTTGAAATATGTTGAGATGAAATATAAGTATCAGGGGTTAGGGATTTAGCTCAGTGGTAGAGCTCTTGCCTAGCAAGCACAAGGCCCTGGGTTCGATCCTTGGATATATATATACATATATATATATATATATAGATAGATAGATAGATAGATAGATTATAGATAGATATAGATAGATATAGATAGATATAGATAGATATAGATAGATATAGATAGATATAGATAGATATAGATAGATATAGATAGATATAGATAGATATAGATAGATGATATAGATAGATATAGATAGATATAGATAGATAGATATAGATATAGATAGATAGATATATATATCCATCCCCAGGAGAAGGTCATTCTTGCTCTTTAGAGGTAAGATGTAAACTTTAACTTAAATGAAGCTTTCACTGCTAAGTGGGTGGTCTCCCATTTTTAAAGATGATGTTCTTTTCTTTTCCTTTTTCTTTTTGTTTGTTTGTTTGTTTTGGAGACAGGGTTTCTCTGTGTAGCCCTGGCTGTCCTGGAACTCACTCTGCAGATCAGACTGGCCTTGAACTCACAGAGATCCACCTGCCTCTGCCTCCCACGTAATGTGATTAAAGGCATGAGCCACCACCACCCAGCAGTCTAAGATCTTCTTAACTCTTTTCATGGGTCTGTGACTTACAGGACCCATTGGGAGATTTATCTGAGGATTGAAGCTTCTCCACCCTGTGTGGGTCTTTCACAGGGAAAGGAACTGGCAAAGGAGGATCCACTCCATAGAGAGAGTTGATACCAGCAGCCCAGGTGTGCACAGATGTGGGACTTTGGTTTCCTCTTCTCTTCTTAAGTTCACCCTCTGATGAGGTATGTAAGTCAGAGGTTCAGCTACTAAACAATCATGTGACCTTGAGCAAGTACCTCCTCCTTCCTCTTCTAGACATCTCTGAGGTCTTTTTTGTCTCAGTAATCTTCAATTTGCATATTATCTCAGATCTCTTGTTCTGGTTTGCTTTCTGCTGCTGTGATAAAAACACTGACCAAGGGGCTGGGGATTTAGCTCAGTGGTAGAGCACTCGACTAGCAAGCACAAGGCCCAGGGTTCAATCCTCAGTTCCCCCCAAAAAAACCCCAAAACAAAACAAACAACAACAACAACAAAAACAAAACCACTGACCAAAACCAACTTTGGAAAGAAAGGAGTTATTTCATTTTATACTTTCAGATCACAGTCCATCTTTGGGAAGTGGAGTCAAGCAGAGATAGTGGAAGAATATTGCTTGTTAGTTTGCTGTTCAGTGCCTTTCGTATATAGTATGGGCCCACTTGTCTAGGGACAGCACTGCCCACAGTGGTCTGGACCCTCTTATACCAATTAACAATGGAGATGACCCACAGAGCTACCCACAGGCTAGTCTGATGAGGGCAATTCTTCAGTTGAGGTTCTTTCTTGTCAGTTGTGCCAAGTTGACAACAAGAGTAGTTATCACACCTATGTCTAGAAGCAAACACCTTGGCAAGTGTGGGAGGTAGATTGTGGGTGCTTTCAATAGTTTTTAACAGCTGCCTGGAGGCGAATGCCAACATTCGTTTTGCTCTACCTTGCTGGAGTACAAGTCTGGAGATATGAGTTTAGGAAGTGGGACACCTTGGGATTCTTTGGTTATAAGAAGCATAACATGGCCTTCCTTGGGTTTAGAAGACTCCCATTAGAAAGACATGGGAGAGCATGAGCTTCAGAAGGAAGGGGGTAGTACCAATGAGTTTACATAGTAGGAGATACTTTAGAGAGTGGACCAGACACTTCTATGGGATGAATGGATCCCAAAGAGGGATTCTTTGAAATAGCTCATCTACCTACAATTCAAATCAGAGGGAAGTGTGACTGGCTGATCCATTGACCATCTTGACCTCTCTTCTCCTTTTGATGACTGTGATGGCACTGTGCTTCTCCATTCCTTTGGTCTGTTGGGGTTCTGACCAGTGAATTTAGAGCAGAAACAACATGTGAAAACCTGGGACATACAAACTGAGGCAAGACCTCTCAGACTTTCCTTTCTACTGCCTTCACATAATGGGAAGATGTACTGAAAGGCAACATGTGACTTCCTGGAAAGCTGTTCTACTCTGAGCAAAGCATCCACAGCCCCTTTAATGTGGAATGGACAGAAGAAATAAGCTATTATTTAAGCTACTAGGAGTCTGAGAATTACAGTGTATCAAACCACAGCAGGTTGGTTGACAGGAGACCAGACATTGTCTGGTGTCTTAGTTAGAGTTTTATTGCTGTGAAGAGACACCATGACCTTGGAAACTCTTAAAAGGAAAACATTTAATTGGGGTGGCTTGCTTACAGTTTCAGAAGTTCAGTCCATTATCATCATGGTGGAGAGCACAATAGTGAGCAAGTAGAGATGATGCTGGCTACATCTTGATCAGAAGTCGACACGAAGTGGACTGAATGTCATATTGAGCAAAGCTTGAGCAAAGGATACCTCAAAGCCCACCTCCACAGTGACACATCTCCTCCAAGGCCACAACTACTTCAATAAGGCCACACTTCCTAATAGTGGCACTCCCATTGGGATTTTGGGGGCCAATTACATTCAAACTACTACATCTAACTTGGGTCTTTTACCCCTAAAGGAGTGTGTCCAAGAGAAACATCTAACTTCCTTATAGGAAAATGGGAATATTCTTACTGACAATACAAAGGATGTTTGGTAATTGTCCACCTGTTCACTGTGGTGGTGGTTACCAGATCCATCTATGAATCAGGGTAATGACCTTGACCTGGTCAAGAATGCCTGGTTTTTAATCAACTCACTTCTGAAAATAACAGCCACATGACCCCTGCATTGTAACCATTTCAACAATGCCAAAATCAGCTTCTAAAACCTAGTCTTTCTGAAGAAGCTCCCCCTACCTCCAAGGATGTTCAGAGAGTCTCATTTGTCATCTACAGTATTTAATTCAGTTTTAAACCACAAAATTTCCTGAAAAGAACCTCAAATTTTGGATTATATTAAATATTAAAATACACTTTATTGCATAGCATTAAAAAGCTGCATTAAAATACTCAATAAATCATGTTCTGTTTGTGTCATGCTTCTAACATGAATAATACATGTGGGAGATGCAATGCCTTTAATGTAATGAAGAAATCTTATGGCACTTCTAGACATTATTTCTCCTTACTCTCCCAGGTTGGTGCATTTTGTCATCATTTAACACATTTAGGAATCATCTGAATCAATGTGCTACCTCCAACTAGACTGGTGGGTAATTAAAAGGAATAAGAATAAGTGTATCTAATAAATTCAGAAGGCTTGCTAATTATGTGCATATTGTACTATATTAATACCACTAATAATTCAAAGGAATACTAACATAAAAACCATCATCTAATTTGCCATGCTCTTACAGACCCACATTTTATAATATCACCATAGGGAGAGATATGGATTAAGCAATTTTTCTTTTCTTAGGCTGTAAGAGTCATTGGAGACCACATAGGCAATAGGTTTCCATGCTGCTCAGAGGTGAGTGCCTGGGTATCACATGGTGATGTTTCAAAGAATAAGATGAGGATGATCAATGGAGAAGACATGTTCATCTGCTGCTTAAGGCAAGGAATGTGTGTGGATTGGGGTCCTTCAGAAGAGCTGCTCATTGGTGGGATGGTATAAATTAGTCATTATTGTAGCTGTATCTGTAATAGTAACCTAGAAACAACTTACAAGGCTGGCAATAGGGTTGTGCTGAATAAAATGTACAAAGCCCTGCAGAGGGAGTAGATAGGAACCTCCATGTTGTAAGTAACAGGACTTTTCTTGGAGAGACACAACACACACATCTACTAACCCTAGATAGGGAGCCCAGAGCAGACCAAAGTACAGATGCCACCAAGGTCCAACTTGGTAAAGAAATGAGTTGGGATTTCTTACAGGATATGGATGAGGGGTGACTTACAGGAGTTGAAATGGCTCACAGATAACTGCATCAAAGCCCACCCCAGTGTGAATGAAAGCTCACAAAACTAAGAAACCTGGAGCACACTACAGGGTCTTTCCTAAGTGACTCTGGTCTAAACCTCTTCTAGGCAGCTCTGTTTGTTTCTGATTCTTCTGTGGTCTCTGGGTCTTCTTTGCAGCTCTGCTCTTCTGAGAGTGTGCTTTGAACCTTGTCTTGTCTGAGAAGCTTCTTCAAAACTTTTACTGCTTACTTTTTACTTTGCAACTTTTGCTGCAGGGAGATGCCTAGTGAATCTGTTCAGTTTCAGGAACTTCCTAAAGCTATTTTGAGTTGTTTACCTTCTTGCCTAGGGAGCTTCCTGCAGGATGGAATGTTTAAATCTTGGAGGAGACTGTTACACAACAGTTTTCATGAAGACATGGAAAAGTCTAGAACTTGTATTTTAAGTAAGTGTGGAAAAGATGGAATATTCTCTATTGAATACAAAATGGAAGGATAGAATTGTGTTGTGTTTGTATGTACATAAACTTAAAAAAAATTATTTTCTGGGGCAGGAGTTAGGACTTAGAAGGAAGGGAGAAAAAACTTCTTGGAATGTCTGTTATGATTTGCTTAAGAAATGTCTCTCAAAGGCTCAACTGGTGGCTAGTTGAGAGGTGATAGGATTGGGAGTGTGCTAACTTCATCAAAAAATTAACCCCAGATGAGTTGGCAGCTGAAGCTGCTGTTAGGAGGTAGGGTTTGGTGAGAGGAAGTAGTTCACTGGGAATGCTTTGAAAGGTTCTTCCCCTGGGCCTCTTCCTTTCTCCCTTTGCTTCCTACCCTCCTCATGTGAGCTGCACCCCTGACACACACTGTTTCCACAAGCCAACAGCAATGCAGTGAGCCACCACTGATAGCAACCATGAGCCAAACTAAACCTTTCACTTTTAAATTGATATTCTTGGGTATTTTGTCACTGTAATGGAAAACAGACTTACATATAACACTTTTTATAATGTTACAACATTTCAAGGTTTGCCTTATTGTCTGAGTTTTTAACCAGGTGAACATATTTCTTTTGTCAAATAATTAAGTTATTTTAACATTACCTCTATGACTTCAAATATTGAACAAAGTGACCAGAACTTTAAGAAAAATGAAATCTCTCTCTTCTAGTCCTAGGAGAAAATGTTCCATAGAACAGAATAACTTGGTTAGGAGGAGCATGGTGATGTTGCAATGATGGGCAGATACAAGGACCAAGAAACTGGTCAGTCCCTTCCTGAAGAGGAGTGTTACTGGCAGACCTTCTCTTACTGCTATATGGTAACTGTCCCCAGGCTTAGATACAGAGATGCTCAAACGAAAGTGACAATAGACAGAGCAGACTCCAAGGTGTTAGCACAGTCAGAAGCCTGTTAGAACTAGATTATCACAGAGAATGACAGTGCCGGGGGCTGCTGAGTCACATGGTTTTCCAGGAAAGGCAGCCATCTGGATTTCTAGCACACAACTCTCACATTTCTAATCATTAACAATTCTAGATTGTCATAATCTTACTCTAGGACCAGGAACAAGTAAACTAGAAAGAACCTCTGTGACCCAGAACCTGAGGAAGGTCTTCAACTGAGCTGATCCTATGAAAGAGACCATGCCTTGACTGTCTTTTCCTATAGGAGCCACCATGAAGACTCTTGCTCAACTTGCCCCTGCTTCCTTAATGGACCCACTGTCCCCATGTGGACATGGCTCCTTGTGACTCTCTGTTAGGGAACTGTCAGCAAAATCCATCCATCCAATGGCAATTGTCTTGTGATCTCCAGGCTTCACTGTACTCAAAAATTAATATATTCTTCATTTAAAATAGAAGAAGAGAAAGAATAGAGGATGGAAGTAGAGGGGTCAGAGAACAGCAAGTGAGGAACAGGAAAAGGAAGGTAGGAAGAAAGAGCATGGGTGTGGGGGGAGCAAGGCAGAAATCAAGGAAAAAAGGCAAAAGGAGCAAGAGAGAGGAAGGAAGGAAAGAGAGAAGAAGGGTGAGTGGGAGGGAAGGTATCTTAGATAAGGTTCCTATTACACTGTGCTGAAACACCAAAACCAAAAGAAACCCAGAGAGGAAAGAGTTTATTTTACTTACACTACCATATCCCCATTCATCATCAAAGTCAGTGAGGAAAAGGAACTCAAACAGGGCAGGAACCTGGAGACAGGAGCCTATACAGAGGCCATGGAGGAGTGCTGCTTACCAGCTTCCCCTGGCTTGTTCAGCCTGCTTTCTTATAGTACCATCAGCCCAGGGATGGTAACAACCACAGTGGGCTGAACCCTTCCCATAACTAATCAAAGAAATGTCCTAGAGGCTTGCATATAGTCTGATCTTATGGAGGCAGTTTCTCAACTGAGCTTCCCTCCCCTTAGATGACTACAGCTTGTGTCAAGTTGACATAAAACTAGCAAGCACAGAGGGGAAGAGGGAAAAGGAAAGGAAGGAATAAAAGAAGCAAGTGTGTAAATTGAGAGGACAGACAAAAGAGAGGGAGAGAAAGAAAAAGAAAAGGAGGGAGAAAGGATAGTTGGAGAAAAAAATCACAGATGGCATAAGCAGAACAGACAAGCAGGTAAGGAAACAACTGGAGTGGTCCCAGTTAGAGGGGATGCTACTTTGGACCTTCAAGTGGCAGAGGTGGCAATGGGAGGGAAGGAGTGGATGACTCTGAACATTTTAAAGGTAGCATCAACAGACCTTGTGCCTTGGAGTCATGGGAAGGTGTTCAAGAAAGGTTGGGGCTGGGAGGTACTCAGCAACAGGTAGTTCAGCACTGAGGAGGAATGGGAAGAATGGGTCCTGGCTTGGTGTCTTGATCAGCTAAGTATCTGGGCACCATTTCATGAGGTAAAAGGATGGAGTAGGGTAGATTTGGGTTTCCTGGATGGATTACCCAAATAAGTAGATAAACTTCATTGCCTCTCAGTGACTTCATCATCACAAGGTGGATGTCCATGGCAACTTCCTAAAGTGTAGGAGCTAAGAGAGATGCGGCAGCATACAGAAGAATCCTGGAAACATGGGGAGGGACATACAGAGCAAACCAGGTGGGAGTTATGACAGTGTTTAATGTGTGGTGTGAATAAGTAGGGGCTGGAGGATTGTGGAGAGTTAAGTAGAGCTGATGGTGGTGGCAGGTGAGCATCTGGGGACCTCCTAAGACCTCATCAAGGGAGACGAGTGAGTAGATATGCATTTTAAAGATATTAGTGTGACTGATGTGAAGGACAGGCTGAAGGAGAGAAAGAAAATATAAGAAAATCAGCCAGGTGCTCAGCTTCTTGCAGAACTAAAACTGGCCATAGAAGAAGACAAATGGCTTGGTTAGGTAGTAGGTGAAATTGATAGTTCACAAATACAAGAATGAAAATTAATACTAAAATTTTAAAATTTTCTTTAATGTCAACTGAAATCAAAGGGGATTTGATTTCAAATCTCTGCCATACTTCTGATGTCAAAGGCAGCCACATCCAGTCTGTCTTGAGCCTATATTCCCTGTGTCCCACTTACTAGGCAGAGTCACTAAAAGTCCATGGGCCTCACATGCCACCAAGGTTCACATAGAGATGTGTGGCACTTTCCCAGCCTGTGTGGTCTTTTCATGCCTGGACATCTTCTGAGCACCATTAAGAGAATAAATTGGGCAGGGATGTCCAAGGTCCAATCTTCCTCGTACATCACCTCCAGGGACAGCCTTGGTTCTCTTCTCAGTTCAGGAAACCTGTCTCTTCAGGAAAAGATATACATCCATGTGGAAGTGAGCCTTGCTATGAATCAAGCAAGGGATATCAGGTAAAGATAAACACAGCAGCAGTTGCTGTGGCTGTAGCTGGGGTGAGGACAGGAGTTCACATTTCCTGGCTATGTGTAGTAGCATGCTGGGCACACTGAGGCCAAGCACAATTGGCTTGAGCCATAGATTTGGCCCTAGCTGATAGAGAGCAATGAGTGATCTCACAAGAGTAGGTGGAGAATACTTTCTAGACTCACTTGAACTGAGGCCTGGGAGCACCAATCTAGTTCTCAGGCTTCAGAGAAGATGAGCAGGTCCTTTGGGTCACTTTCTGAGTGGACACTAACCCCTCTAGGATCCTCCTTCCCACTTTTTCTTTTTCTTCTTTCTTCTTGCCACTTCTTGTGACTTTTTCTTTCATGTCTGCCTCCCTTTCCTCATCTAGGGCTCCAGGCTGAGTAGAGACTGTCTGTGCTTTTCTTTGGAGTTAAACCTAGGTCTGAATAGGATACCTCATGGTTGTTAATAAAAGGCCTTGTTCTTGCTCACCAGGAGGGAAATCATGCCTGATACTGGAGACCTAGCCAACCATCCAGAACAAGTGAGGTTATGGTTATTAGGGGAAACCCTACAACCACCACTTTATTATACCAGCATGATTCCTAAATGCATTCTAAATATTTATCCTTCTCCCTACAGATAAGTGCAGCTTTCACCTCTCATCAAAGAAGCTTCTCTTTGCATCAGATGGAGATGATTATAGAAAGCCACAACTTTGCAAAGTACAGCGAACAAATGGCCGTGGGGTTCCCAGCATCAGTGGAACCATGTACAATACAGCCTCTATACCCAAGGCTTACAGAGTGTCTTAGAAGAGGAGGTGGAAAGATTGTAAGAGCCAGAGGACAGACGATACCTGCTGTGAGACTGTCTTTAGGAAATGACAGGAAGGCTGCAATCATGATACCTTAACAATATGACTGCTTAAACAAGACCTGAACAAGGAAAGTACCAACAGACCTGCTAGCATAAAAGGGGGGAATCTCATGAGGCCTCAGCCGTAGACAGAAAAAGAACTATAGGCAATTAGGGAATTCTGAGATCAGGAGAAATAGTCTTTTCCAGTAAGAAGTCTCTTAATTGATTATCCAATATCAAGTGGTCATCCCTGAAATCATATATAGAATGCTAAATGTACTGAGCAGGTTGTATTTATATAGTTAGGCACACTCACACACAAAAGCACAGGCATGTACACATGTGCATACACACCACACACACACACACACACACACACACACACACACACACACTTGAAGCCCCCTTCTATATATATAAAAGGAAAAGAGGTCATGAATTTGAGAGGATTCATGGGAAGATACATGGGAGAGACTGGAGGGAGGGAAGAGAAGGGGGGGATGAGTAATTATATTTTAACTTAAAAATAATCTTTAAAAAGGGAGCTTGCAACCCCAACCCCTTATCTGCTATGGACTTTTCCAAACTGGAGACTAGGAGAGAACATGGCTTGACCTTGGCCAGTTGCTTGTAGCTCAAGTTTCTGTCAGGTAAAGATGATGAGTGTTTCATTTTGGTTGCTAATTTTGCTAAACACACACACACACACACACACACACACACACACACACACACAAATCCAAACATTGCTGCCAATGCAGGGCATCCAAGCCAGTGAGGCACTGCATTTTAGCAATTGAGTGTGCAGCAGCCCTGGCTGTGCTGCTGCTATTCTAAGGCCTGTATTTAGTAATGAATTTGCATGACTGAGTCATAGAGGGGCCTAACCCAATGGCTGTGGCCATGAAGCTTGGCTGCAGGATGGTCCACTTGGATGTGGTCTGCTTGAAATGCTTCTTTGTAGGGAGGCTTCTATGTCACATGTTGCATATTCACTAAGTCATAGCATTCACCATGCTCAGATTGACATTAGGGATACTTCAGTGAGCCACTAGCTGCCTCAGATGGCTCTTCTTAGGCAGAACACATGTCTTACACTCAGGAAATAAAAGGCAGCTGCCTAGATATGCTTTCACTGACATGAGTTTAGCTGTTTCCTCCTCAATATGGAGAGTATCAGATCTGAATGACCTTATAAGGGCAGAGAAGTGAAGTTGGAGGAGGACTACCAATATTTAAACACCAGAGTAAGAATCCTTAGGCAACTGAGCATACTACTCAGCACAGCTGTGGACAAGTGGCACACATCTGAGATGTCAGGACAGTAATAATTGTCTGCCCCTAACATAACTCCAGACAAATTGTGAGAAAGGAACTCAGAACTGGGAATGGAGAGATGGTTCATTGGTTAAGAACATATACGGCTCTTTCAGGGGATGAGTTCAGTTCCTAGCACCTTCATCAGGTAGATTCTGTGTAACTCCAATTCTAGGGGTCTGATGCTGTAGCCACCTCAGGCACAGAACTGATATATAGATACACACACACACACACACACACACACACACACACACACACACATATATATATGTATATATATATATATATATATATATATATATATATATATATATATATAATTAAAAAATAAAATAATAAAAGAAGAGAAAGAAGCTCAGTGCCTGCAGAGGCCAGACCAAAAAAAACTGCATGTGTTTATGAGGATGTGAGCCTGGACACAGATTCTGAACTGCTTACACTGTGAGTCTCATAACCTGATGCTGTAACCAGCTAGCAAGAAGATGCCTAAGTAAGCAAATGACCAAGCAGACACTTGGGGAAAAAGGTCCAGGTTGTAAGGCTGTGAGCCCTGGAAATGAGTCTCTATTCCTATTTAGAATTGCTCAGTGTTCAGAGAAGACCTTGTGCCTTGGGTGTCAGTAGAAATATCTGGCAGGTAAAGGGCAAGAGGCAAATACTGTGGCAGGGAGAATAAAGGGAGTTAAGTCCCTCAGCACCCTTGCTAGCCAGCACTGGGGAGGGTTAACCATCTGCAGATGCCTATGGAGGTGCCATGGCCCTGTCGATGGATGAGGACCTGGCAAGGAAGGCAGCCCGAATCTGAAGTCTTCAACCTGTGGCAGCTCTGCCCAAAGGGCAGCTTTCACTGATGAGACTATTCATTAATACGGGTTCATCAGCATCCAGCGGACGGCCCTGGGCCATTTGTTTGCTTGTCAAGCTAGGCGTTGCTCTCTGCCAGGCTGCAAGAAGCTGACATTGATAGTTTTATCAGTCTGACTTTGAGAGGTCAGGTGGGATTATTACAGATGACATCTCCCTGATCTTAGCAAATAAAATGGATTAAAATGTGCTGAATCAGAAAGTTTGGCCCAACAGTTAACGCTACAATATATTATGGTGTGAGATCATGTCTGATTGCCTCGACTGGAGAGCATTGTTTTAGCTCAGAAGACTTCAGAGCTCTGATTCTAGAGAAACAGGAGAGTTCTGGGAGGGTGTTAGAAAGGGTGTGATAGTGTCTTTTGTATCTGGGATTGTCTTCCTGTCAATCACAGGCTCCCTGAATGTGACTGGATTCTTCCCTCACTTTCACTTTCATTCTATGTATGGACTTGACTGGGCCACAGGATGCCCACACATGGGCCCACACATTACCTTGGGCATTCTCATGATAGAGCTCACATCTGGGTAAGATGGATACTTGAATCAGCAGACTGAGTTAAAAACACTGGCTTCCCCAGGGTGGGTGGTCCTTGCCCAATCTGCTGAAGGTATCCATAGAATAAAAGGTTAAGTGAGAAAGGATTGTTTCTTTCTGCCTGTCTCTAAACTGAGAAGCCTGTCTTTCCTGCCTAGGGTCTTGTGTTAGACAGCAGCACCAGCTTCCCAGGTCTGGACTCAGCCTCCATGATGGTATGAGCCAATTCCTTACCATATATGTACACACACACACACACACACACACACACACACACACACACATGTCTAATTGGTTCTGTTTCTCTGGAAAACACTGACTAATGTTATATACAAGGTGTATAAACAAAGTATGAAATCAGGCAAGAGCCAAGGAAAACTCTGGAAGCTCTCCACATCAGATGGTGCAGCCTTACCAATGTATGCATTCTTAGAGACCATCTGATTCAATTTTTATGCTGCAGGCTGAGAACAGAGAGGAGAGTGAGAGGTAATTGACTGTGCTGTAGGCAGAGACCTGTACAATGGCTAAGCTCAGCCCAGCCAGACCAGCTGAGTCTGGGTTGTGCTCTTCCATCTGCATGCTCACACATGTAAGTAGGCATATGCATGCACAAACACATATATCTGCATGCATATATGATAAATGCACACACACACATAATCTTGTGCACATACACACATACATATGTATAATATATACATAGACATACTCCTCAGACCTTCCTAGATCTTCAAAGAGAAGCCAGGTAACCAAGGTCAACAACTCCGCATCATGAAGGCAGCACATCTTCAGTCCTGATTCCAGTCACAAACAAGGTCACTGGAGGTTGTTTCTACATCTGTATCAGTGATTGCCTGGCTGGTGTGAGCTGCCAAGGGGCATCAAGCCAAGCCACATCTGGATTGACTATGGCTGTAGTTCTACTTAGGTGCCTGTGGCCGCTGAACTATAAGGTGGCCCATAGAATTCCTGCTCCTGCTATGCAGTTTGTGTGACTCAGACTTTTTGCATGTGTTAGAAGCTATGAGTTTATGAATATGATGGCATTTCTATCTTGATTATTATATTGCATGACTTAACCAAGATTGCTAGTCTGGACGGGACTTGATGCAGAAATAGAGCATTTGCCCAACATAAACTATGCCCTGGTGCAATCACCAGTACCCATCTACCAACAAACCAAACAATAGATAGGTTGATAGACAGATAGATAGGTATAATTAATATATATTAATGAGCTGAGTGAACAAATTGGAGATTATTTTTGGGTGTAACATGAGTTCTTTAAATCTGGGTCTAGAGGACAGATGCAGAGCTGTCAGAGAGATTTAAAACATGTGTCCCAGTCCTTCTGGACTGGCAAAGGTCAGGCATTGCCACTGTGATCTGACAATAGAGGCCATGTTGGGAGAACAGAGGTGGCTGGAAGCTAAGAGTAGTCCGAGCTAGCAGCTCAGAGGAAATCAAGGATGTCAGTCCTGTGCGTTGAGGGAGCTGACTTCTGACCACATGCTGAATGAGTTAGGAAGGCTCAAGTCCCAATGCAGCTCACCAACTTCCCAACTTCAGCTTCGGAAAATGCAGGCTTAAGAATATGTACTGTTTGTGGCATTTTGTTACACAGTAATGTAAAATTAGCACTAAGCCCTGAATGACTGCAGGCTCTAGGAAGCAGAGTCACCACCTCCATCCCTGTGGATCAACAGCAGGACTTTAGCCCAAACTTGGTTTTATGCCTGTTTTAGCCTACCCTGTAGGCAGGGCCTCTGTCTCAGTGCAGGCCCGTGTTCTCACAGTGTAAAGAAACAGAAAAGCATAGGTGGCCAGAAGCAGTGGACTCCTCACCAAAGTCATGATGGTTTTTGTAGAGTTGGGAAATTGAAATTCTACATCTCATTCTTGGAAGAGAGAAGCCAGCACCCGGGCAGAGCTGGGGCTGCTGAATATTGACATTGACCTGGATTTTACCCCCACAAAGTGCCTGGCCATGGCTCAGTCCTTGCACTTGTTCATCGTGAATGAGATCTTGTGGGGATCTGGATGACTTCCTCTATCCTGGTCAGTCTGTCCTAGGTCTCCAACAGTAATTTCAGAGCTTTTCTCTGGTCACCTTCTAGCTGCAGGACACTTGAGAAGATCACAGTTTTAGAGGCACAGTTGTCTGACTGCTTTGTTTCTGGCCTGTGGGGAGGCACAGCCTCATGAAGAAAGGGCATGGTGAAAAAGAGCTGATCAGGGCCCCCAGGAACAATTGTCCTGGGAAGAAAAATGCTTGCTCCTAGTACCTGGATTCTTTCTGTGTGCAACCTTGTTCCAACAGGCCATGGCCTGTTCGACTGTGCTCCCTACATTCAGAGCAGGTCTTCCCACCCCAGTTGCTGTCTTATCTGTCAGTTATCTCTGCAAACACCCTTGTAGACACACTCAAAGGTATGCTTTACTAATCACCCACATGTCTTAAATTCTGTCAGGTTGACAATCAAGGGAAACCATCACAGGTAGGTCATCTTTTCTCTCTTGGTGCCTGTTTTAGGAATTGCAGTATATAAAGTAAAAGCCCAGCATATCTATGTGTGAGCTGGTAATGATGGCTGGAAGAGGTGAGAGAAGGGGAAGACAAATCCCCCACCCTCCATCCACACCTGGAAGTACTGAGAGTAGAGACTGACTCACACCTGTGGAAGGTTTGCCTTGGAACAGCTAATGCCACCCTCAGTTCCAGCCTCACAGCTGCCTCCCTCCCCATCCCAGAGGGCCATAAGCACAATCTCACTTAGAGAGATTCATTCTAGAATAATGTGCTCCCATTTGAAGCTTTACCTCTTTTTCTGGAATTGGGGAGGAAAGTGCTCCCCCCCGCTCTTAGGAATAGAAATACCAGAGTCAGTTCCTGGCCAGCTGCAACAACCTTGACCAACTGCTGTTTCTGAACTCTAGGTACCATCCAGGTGTCACTGGACTCTGGAGACCAGTTACACTCAGGACCCATGTAGTACCCAGGCTCTCTCTGTAGGGTACCTTTCCTTCAGATCCTCCCAGGGCTGCCACTATCTGAACACGCATCTGCTATCACTGGCCACTCCTCTGCAGAACACACTCTCTCCAGAGCCTGGGTCACACTAGTTGTGCCTTACTTACTTTCATTCTTTCCAAGCAAGTTTCTCTTGCATCTCTGTGCTGACTCCACCCAGGCCCAGCATGGGACCTGTCCAACATGGATGGGCAGGGGAGGAAGGCAGCAACTCCATAAACAGTAACTGATGGCTTCCAGCAGTGGGGAGCTCACCACTTTGTAGAGGCAATGGTAGCTCTTACAACTACATTTCATCTGAGGTCTGCAGAGCAAGCCTTACTTGAGGGAGGCGGGAGTGTCTGCTAGTCCAGAAGCTCTCCAAGAGACCTCTCCTATGCTTTCATTAGCCAGATTTTTTGCTGTTGTTGTAAACACTTGTTTAAGATAACTTAGAAGGAAGTATTTATCATGACCCACATTTTAGGAATTTCGATCTGGGGTCAGCTCGCTCCACAGCCTGTAAGAAGGCAGGGACTTCATGTAGAGAGGGTCTGGGAGAGAAAAGCTGTTTCTTTATTGTGGGAGGGAGGGAGAAGAGAGAAGGAGGGAAGGAAGGAAGGGAAAGAGAGAGGGAAAGAGGGAGAGGGGGAAGAAGGAAGTAGGGGAGAAGAGGAGAGGAGAAGAGAGGAGAGGAGAGAATAAGATAAATGCTTCAAAGGCACCCCCCCAAGCTACTCTTTTCCCCTAGTCAGGCCTCACCTTCCATAGTTATCACCCTTCCCAATACTCCATTCCATTATGAACCTGATGAGGTCAAAGCCCTTGTGATTCAATCTTCTCCAAAGCCTCACTTCTGAACATGGCAGTGGGGACTAAGTCTTCAGCTCATTAGGAACATTTCATATCCAAGGTCAGGAAAATGACTACTGTTTTGGTCTGGTTTGAGGATGTCTTCCTTCTACTTTTACAGGACCCTGGATCTAGTAGGCTGTCTGGGCCATGAGTCCTACTCCAGGCTCAGAGTGAGGAAGCCAGGGAGCTGCAGTAGGGGGGTGATTTCCACACTGTACTCACTCTCCACTCTCTGTTTCCCTTTATAATGTCAGAGCATATTCTGTAAATATTGTCACTGCCGACAAGACCATCAATTCCTGTTCACAAAGGCTATTCTGAATTCTAGCAACATAGAAATCAGTGCACTGCTCCCAGGTGTGAATGTTATCTTCCTTCCTGGAAATACAAAGAAGGGAGGGAGCTGATTATTGTTTCATGAAACAGAGAAAAATTGTTCACTGCTGTCCTCAAATGGGTGCCATTGCTGTTCGACCTACATGGGGAGGCCTGTCCTTTGGCCTTCACCAGAAGGGAATATTGAAATTGTATTGTAGAAATCACATCCCTGTAGGTGGCCTAAGTGAACTGCCTAACTTAGTTAGCTCTGCTGCTGACTGACCCCTCATGGTCCTCTCAACGTATTTCTCTCTCTCACTTTCCATAGCCCCCACCAATTTTTCTTTGTTACCACACCTGTTATCTGAGTCTAGCTTCAATCACTTTCTCCAGCAGGGTTACCACATTTATTGTGTGTGTGGTGTTGAGGTTTGAACCCAAGGCAAGTACTTCGTTACTGAACTATATCTCAGACCTTGGATATGTGAGATAGGGTCTTGTTAGATAACCCAGGCTAATCTTGAGCTCCAGATCCTCCTGTGCCATGATGTTCACATCTGTAGTTTCTTGAAGGACCACACCATTTTCTTTCTCTTTTTTTTTTTTTTTTGCATAATACATTTTTTTTTACTTTAAAAAAATTTATAATTAATTTAATTTTACATATCAGCCATGGATTCCCCTCCCCCAAATCCATCCCCCATTCCCACCTCCTCCAAGACAAGGACTCCCCTGGGGAGTCAGCTCAGCCTGGTAGATTCAGTTGAGGCAGGTCTAGTCGCATCCTCACTTCACCTAGGCTGAGCAAAGTGTTCCAGCATAGGCCCTAGGTTCCAAAAAGCCAGCTCATGCACTAAGGACAGGTCCCGGTCTTACTGCCTGGGGCCTCCTACATAGTTCAAGCTAACTGACTGTCTCACTTATCCAGAGGGCCTGATCCAGTTCCATGGGGGCTCCTCAGTAATTGGTTCATAGTTCATGTGTTTCCACTAGTTTGGCTATTTGTCCCTGTGCTTTTTCCAATCATGGTCTCGATATATCTCACTCATACAATCCCTCCTCTCTCACACTGATTGGACTCCTGGAGCTCCACCTGGTGGTGCCTGACCATGGATCTCTGCATCTGCTTCTATCAGTCATTGGATGAGAGTTCTATCATGACAGTTAGGGTGTTCGGCCATCCAATCACCAGAGTAGGTCAGTTTGGGCTTTCTCTCTACCATTGCCAATAGTCTATTGTGGAGGTATCTTTGTGGATTTCTGGGGACCTCTCTAACACTTTGCTTCTTCCTATTCCCATGGGGTCTTCATTTATCATGGTATCTCGTTCCTTGTTTTCTCTCTCTGTTCTTGATCCAGTTAGGATCTCCTGCTCCCCTAAACTCTCTTTCCCCTGACCCTTGCCCTTCATTACCCCCGCTTCATGTCCAGTTTGCTCATGTAGATCTCATCCATTTATCTGTTGTTTGGCAATCCCTGTGTCTTTCTTAGGGTCTTCTTTACTAGGTAGCCTCCCTGGAGTTGTGAGTAGCAGTCTAGTCATCCTTTGCTTTACATCTAGTATCCACCTATGAGTGAGAACCATGTTTGTCTTTCTGAGTCTGGGTTACCTCACTCAGGATGATTTTTTTCTAGATCCATCCATTTGCCTGCAAACCTCATGATGTCATTGTTTTTCTCTGCTGAGTAGTATTCCATTGTGTATATGTACCACATTTTCTTTATCCATTCTTCAGTTGAAGGACATGTAGGTTGTTTCCAGGTTCTGGCTATTACAAACAATGCTGCTATGAACATAGCTGAGCATGTGCCCTTGTGGTATGATTGAACATTCCTTGAGTATATGCCCAAGAGTGATATAGCTGGGTCTTGGGGGAGGTTGATTCCCAATTTTCTAAGAAAGTGTCATATTGATTTCCAAAGTAGCTGTACAAGCTTGCATTCCCACCAACAGTGTAGGAGTGTTCTCCTTGTTCCACATCCTCTCCAACATAAGCTGTCTTCAGTGTTTTTGATCTTAGCCATTCTGACGGATGTAAGGTGGTATCTCAGAGTCGTTTTGATTTGCATTTCCCTGATCATTAGGGATGTTGAGCAATTCCTTAAATGTCTTTCAGCCATTTGAGCTTCCTCTCTTGAGAATTCTCTGTTTAGTTCTATAGCCCATTTCTTAATTGGACTGTTGGGCATTTTTATGTCTAATTTCTTGAGTTCTTTAAATATTCTGGATATCATCTCTCTGTCATATGTGGGGTTGGTGAAGATCTTTTCCCATTCTGTAAGCTGTCACTTTGTCTTGTTGACCATGTCCTTTTCTCTACAAAAGCCTCTCATTGATTAATGGTTGCTCTCATTAATTGTCTGTGCTACTGGTGTTATATTTAGGAAGTGATCTCCTGTTCCAATGTATTCAAGAGTACTTCCTACTTTCTCTTCTATCAGGTTCAGAGTAACTGGATTTATGTTGAGGTCTTTGATCCACTTGGACTTGAGTTTTGTCCATGGTGACAGATAAGGATCTATTTGCAGCCTTCTACATGTTGACATCCGGTTATGCTGGCACCATTTGTTGAAGATGCTTTCTTTTTTCCATTGTACAGTTTTGGTTTCTTTGTCAAAAATTATATGTTCATAGGTGTGCGGATTAATGTCAGGGTCTTCAATTCAATTCCATTGGTCCACATGTCAGTTTTTATGCCAGTACCAAGCTGTTTTTATTACTATAGCACTATATTAGAGCTTGAAGTCAGGGATTGTGATGCCTCCAGAGGTTGTTTTATTGTACAGGATTCTTTTGGCTATCCTGGGTTTTTGTTTTTCCATATGAAGTTGAGTGTTATTTTTTCCAGGTCTTTGAAGAATAGTGTTGGTATTTTGATGGAGATTGCATTGACTCTGTAGATTACTTCTGGTAAGATTGCCATTTTTACTATATTAATCCTGCCTATCCATGAGCATGAGAGATCTTTCCATTTTCTGACATCTTCTTCAATTTCTTTCTTCAAGGACTTAAAGTTCTTGTCATAAAGGTCCTTTGCTTGCTTAGTTAGAGTTGCCCCAAGGTATTTTATATCATTTGTGGTGTATCTCTGATTTCCTTCTCAGCCTGTTTGTCAATCGTATATAGGAGGGCTACTGATTTTTTTGAGTTGATCTTGTATCCTGCTATGTTGCTGAAGGTTTTTATTAGCTGTTTGAGTTCCTTGGTCAAATTTGTGGGGTCACTTATGTATACTATCATGTCATCTGCAAATAGCAAAAGCTTGATTTCTTCCTTTCCGATTTGTATCCCCTTATTGTCCTTATGTTGTCTTATTACTCTGGCTAGAATTTCAAGTACTATATTGAATAAATATGGGGATAGACCACGCCATTTTCATGTCTGCCACCCTCACAACCACTGCCCACACTGCACTGCATGGCCTGTGTCTGATCCTGTTTCTCACAACCTACCACTGTAGTGCAGAGAGTTTTATATATTTTGTACCCTGTCCCCCCACCACACTCACACCAAAGCTGGAATCTTCCTGCAGTTTTGAGGCCCTGTGTATTCAAGCCTTTGGCCCTTGTCCCCTGGGCTCTAGTCACTCAGTGTCTCTCCACCTAACAATCAATTTTTAAAAAAATCTTTTTTTAAAAAGTATTTGTTTATTTTTATTTTATGTGCATTGGTGTTTTGCCTGCATGGTTGTCTATGTGAGGGTGTCAGATCTTGGAATCTCATTCCTGCCCCAGTGTCTTCGAACATGCTGCTTCTTCTGTCTGCATCATGGTAGTTCAGACCTTACTTCTGCTCATTTCCTTTGCCTTCATCAGTTTAGTCAATGTGTGTGTCTCCTTTACAGAAGGCTCCACTGAGTGCCCCAACTGTCCTAGGTGTTATTTTGTGGATCTGGAGTATTCTTTGGCTTCTTAATGCCATGTCCTCTGTCTGTAGATTGGTGTTCTTGCATCCAGGAGAGTGCCATATGTTTGGGCCTGCAGTCATTGAGAGTCTAGGAACATGGGTTCTGCTTTTTGAGGTGGGGTGTGGGGTGCTCTTCTGTGTACATCACTGGCTACATTTTCACTTTGAAATAAAAGGTGGGACTGTGCCTAGGAGCTTAGTTGGTAGACCCATTTTCCAAAGAGGCTTCTGAGATGATACAACCCCAGGGTTTTGCTGGCAGGTGTGGGCCACAAGTGAGTGGAGGATTCTGGGCCAGACAAGGAGCAGCAGGTCTGATAGTGACAAATTCTTCACTAGGGTGATTGGAGGGACAGACACTGTGAACTCCTGGCCCAGAGAGGCACAACCACTGGGATATTTATTAATTGCACTGGACTGAGCACAGGTAAATGGGAGGGGACTCCATGAAGGTGCCAGTTTAGACCTGAGGAAACCCTCATGCAGAGGACAGACCGTTTTTGAGGTTGAATTCAAGGCACTTCTGTGAAGACTCTTGAACTATTTCATGCATGCATTTGTCAACACTTTAGCCATTGCTTTGAGCATTGCTTTAAATTGGACCTGTGAGTGACTCTGCTTCAGGAAGGGCACAGTCTGGACAGGGGTGCAAAGTGAAGTTCTTCCTGGGCCGCCACCCTGCCCTGTTAGTTGTGTGTTGAAGCTGTAAAGAAATTTCCAGATTGGGCCTGGAAAACCCAGAAAACATCAAGTGGGTAGAACACCAAGATGAGAGGGGCCCGTACTTTGCACAAAGGCTAAAGTGGGAAATAAAATACTGACTCACTCACAAGTGGAAGGAACTCTTCCCTGAAGTGTGTCTCCAGGCTCCAGAAGGGAGACTTTAAAGGGATGAACACCAGGAAAAAAGACCATTTGTGATTTAAATATCTGGGTGTGCCTTGAGGAATTTTCCAGGGATAACTAGAACCAGTAGGAGAATCCAATGGATTAATGTTCTCATTTTCATTGTCTATGGCTTCATAATACAGTGGCATTATTAGGCAGATGAAAGATAGAACTGGGGCCTAGCTAGAAGTCCTTGAGGTTATATATCACTTCATCATCTTCTGCTTCCTGTCTGCCATGAAGTAAACAACTTCTAACCACCACAGGTTCCCACCACCAAGCACAAGAGTCCAAGCAACCAAGAACTGAAACTGAGCCAAAGTAACCTTTTTCCCTTTAATTGCTTTTCCTGGGTATTGGATCACAGTGATGCAAAGCGACTAATTTAGATGTGTTCCTACTCATCCACAGAGGAGTAAGTAGGGCAGAAAGAAGAGGGAGTAAGGATCCTTGATCCTCCTGATGCCCTGTAGTGGGTAGCCATCCCAGCCTTGGCCTGGAAGTTCCTAACCCCACTGAGGCTTCGGTAATGGTCACGCCCACAAGGCGGGGCTGAGGGAGGAAGCTGAAGAACTAGGATCGAGAGGAGAGGTCTCTCTTGGCTCTGGGACCCTGGACGCTGGAGGTAGACGAAGCAGAGTTCTCCAGAGAACACCGCCAGACTGTGCCATACCTTTGCCAGACCCTGTTACCTATCCCTTCATTTGTAAGTTACCCCACAAAATAAAACTCCCTTTTAACTACTTGGAGTGGCCTTAATAATTTCACCAATAATGCCCACACTCTAAGTAGCTTCTACAAGTCTGGCACATTCAAGAGCATGTCCTACAGGATGTGATGTGATCTCCCTAGCATGCTGAGGCCTTCTTTACCCACCTTGATCCTTTAAACCTCTCTAAAAGCAGGGAGGTTGATGATAGTATGAATTGTTAGCAACATGCACTTAACCAACTGTGCAGATAAATCAGATCCATTGTTGCTGGGTGAAAAATGAAATAATAATGGCAGCATTTGCTAAAAACTTCCCGTAACTTTGCAAACTTGGGCCCACTCTTGCGAGGGAGAAGGAGCAAGATCCATTGTACACAAGACCAACTGAGGCATAGATACCAGATTCTCACAGCCCTGAGAAGCAGAGCTCAAGTGTGAGCAGAGGTGAGGGTAGGAGCTGCAAGGTCTGTGTACTGCACCACACTGCAGCCTGCAGATGGTTGGAGCTGGGCCTCACAGGAGGCATCAAAGGGCTGCTCCGTGACAGCTGACAGTGATTGCTAATATCAACAGCTCCATCGTTTAATTAGTTCTTGAAAACAATCCATTCACTTACCTAGTTTAAATCTGTCACACTCTGCCGACATGTCAGGACTGTTAAAGAGCTCCTTCTTTGCTACTGAAGTCTAACCTTATCCATGTCATAACAGGTGCTGGATTTATGGAGGTGGCAATTAAAAGCTGCTCACTCATTGTCCAAAGAGAAGCTTGCTGCTGCATCTATTGACTATGTTCCTCTGGCTCCCCTTTTCTTCTCTTGAGTGACCCCCACTAGTTGCCTCAGCATTCAGTTGGCTTGCACTCTCCCTCACTACCCAAGGTGTATAGCTTTGCTAAGTGGGCAGGCCTCTTCTGCCCTGTTTTCTTGGAGTATATTCATGTTTTCTCTCATCTGGGGATGAGGTACCAAGCTGCTTTCTTTTCCTTGCATGAGGTCTCTATATGGCTGGTTGGTCTCTTCCTCTTTCCTCACATTCAATTGGTGGCCCTTTCATGTCAGTTACTGTCCCTTAATGCATTATGAGAATGAATGAATGAATGAATAAGTGAATGATACTTTTCTCTTATAATTTTGCATTTTCCATTCCTAAATTGATTCTAAGTTAAAAAAAAAAACAAACAAAACTCTAGGACCGACCGACCCCTTCTCCCCAACAAAAAAAAAATCACCAGCTCACTGGTTTAAATGGGTTTGGCTATTATAATAATGTATGTAGACACAGCCAGAACTAAAGGAATGGTTAATTAATACAGGCACAGGCATAGAAGCTTCGAAGTCTAGTGGTGCAGCTGTGGCCTCCCTGAGGAATTCATCCCTGAGCCTCACTCAAGAGCTAACCTGGGGCCATGTTACAGTTAGCGAATAAGTATCAAGCCACTGGCTGGTGGAGGAAAGCAGTGTTGAGTGTGCAGTGCGTCTTGCACAGACTCCCTGCAGAGTGGTGCTGCTTTGCCAATGTGGATGTTGATGGAGGCATGGAAGAAGGGAGCTGTCTGGGAGGCCAGGCTGATGACCATCCAGACAGTCAGGCATTATTGTGAGTAGGAGCCTGGGGAAAGGTGGCCTGGATACTTAATAATTTCCCTGGTCTCATCCGCAATGTGATTGAGAGGTTTACAGAGTCCTGGGCTGCTCTTTCAGCTATAGCACAATATTTGGCCCTGATTTTCATAGGATCATCAAAGATTGCTTGCTCCAGTGGATTTCACAGCTTACAGACCTGGGGTTGACATTCCAGGTAATAGTCACTCTCTCCTTCACCTTGACAGGGCTCTGAGTAAGATGTGTTGTCTGCTCTTATTCCCAATAAGCAGGGGGGCTTGGTGAAGTATGGTGCTGGCTGGGCTCCTGGCAGTGTCAAAGGGAAGGGAAATCCACCATCTGGTGACAACTTCAACCTTGACAGAAGAGATCTCAATATCTAACCATGACCATATCATGCTGGGCCACATCTACCTCAGCCAGGGAGGTGCCTTGTCACAGGGACACAGGTGTGTCAACCAATTTGTCATCACTGTGACAAAATACCTGAGAAAATGGAATGAAAGGAAGAAAGATTATTTTTGACTCACAGTTTTATGAGCAGCTGACTCTACTATTCTAGGCCAGTGGCAAGGCAGAACCATCTGGACAGAGGTAGCTCAAGGAAGCTGCCTATCCTATGGCAGACAGGAAACAAAGGCAAGAGAAAGTACAGTCCAAGGACCAAGAATTTCCCTTTCAAGTCAGATTCCCAATGATTCACTTCTCTAATCAAGCCCTACCTCCCTCAGTTCTAGCTCATCTCCATTACATCACAAATCCATCTATGGATCAATCCTTCAAGCCATAGCCCTCAGGATCCAGTCACTTCTTAGTAAACCCACCAGAGAGATGTTAAGCCAGACTTCAGTGAAATGAACCCTGATGCCTTTCGTTTTAGCCAGGAAACTTGTCCTCCTCTGGCTAGTTTAGAAGCTTCACAAAGCCCTTTCCCAGAGACTTGTGCATCCCTCACAACACAGAAGCAGAGTATCCACTGAGGAGCAGGCTT
This sequence comes from Onychomys torridus, assembly GCF_903995425.1. Taxonomy (NCBI): domain Eukaryota; kingdom Metazoa; phylum Chordata; class Mammalia; order Rodentia; family Cricetidae; genus Onychomys; species Onychomys torridus. The sequence continues at coordinate 19,216,440 of NC_050443.1, forward strand.
TGCACTTTCTCCTTGCTGGTGTGTTCATATGCATAGTTATCTTTTAGCTTTCCCATGGCTCAGAAAGTTCAGTCCTGGTTTACTATACCATGCCTGGGCAGCATGAGTTCTAGGCATGGATTGTCTAAGGGTGTAAGTTATAAATTGTGTCCATGTTTCTTGAGATTCAACTTGTCTCACTCTGTGACCTTGTGAAAAAAATAGAGTTTCTGTATCCTCCTGCATACTGATCTGTCAGTGCAAGCAAATGGACAGGATTAAGTAACTCAATGAGTGACCACTACAGTATCCAGCACTAGAGAATTGGACAAATGAATGTGTTATCATCCATCTTCTTTGATTAGAATGCACGTGTGCAAGCACACACACACACACACACACACACACACACACACACACACATACACACACACACTTCTGATTAAAGATGGCTTTGAAATGACAAAGAAAAGGGAAGTCAACTTCTTTTTCCTTCCTTCCTCCTCTCCTCTCTTCTTCTCCCACCTCTCTTCTCCTCTCCCTCTTGTGCCATTTTTAAGAAACACAGTGATATTGCAACTACTCTTATGGAACATTTTCTCATTCCTGGCCTTTATAAAGTGTTTTGCATACATTAATAAGTTGTGATAATTAATAGAAGGGATATACTCAGAAGTACTTAAAACAGTGTCTGTCATACAATAGACACTTCATAAATGTTAACTAATGAGGCCATGCATGTATTCAGAGTGGATGAGGTCACTTGCTCTTTCTGTTAGATACACCCTCACCCAACACCCACAATAACACACACACATGTAGTTAGAGTTTTCCTGCCTGGCCCAGTCAGGACAAATCTCTCTCACCCGCCAGGCCCATAGACACTCAGAAACAACCAAGTAAACACACAGAAACTTATATTGCTTACAAACTGTATGGCTGTGGCAGGCTTCTTGTTATCTACTTTTTTTTTTTTTAATCTTAAATTAACCCATTTCTGCTTATCTATACTTTGCCACATGGCTTGTGGCTTACCAGTGTCTTTACATGTTGCTTTTCATGGCGGCGGCTGGCGGTGTCTCTCCCCAGCCTGAGAGAGATTTGTCCTGACTGGGCCAGGCAGGAAAACTCTAACTACACACACATACACACACACACACACATACACACACACACACACACACACACACACACACAGAGAGAGAGAGAGAGCTTAGTTCATGTGTGTGTGTGTGTGTGTGTGTGTGTGTGTGAGTGTGTGTCCGTGTTTTAACTCTTATTCTTTCTTTGGCTACCTAGATGAGAATTCCCAGAGGGTACAGGATTTCTCTGAGTGTTTTTGCTTGTTTTTAAAGTTATTTATCTGGATGAATGGGTCAAGCAACTTTTTGTTTCTCCAAATTTCTCAAAACTGCAACTTTTGAAGCTTGTCACTTGGAAGTGTTTCTGGAAACAGGACAGCCCTTGGCTGGGCTTGTTGACTGTGAGTGCAGTCCTTGACAGTTGCTGCTGCTGGACTGTCTTCTTTGCAGCTTTGAGCTGAACAGTCAGGGAACACACAGTCCCCAAGGTGCACTTGAAAGCAAGTGCTGGACTGAGTAATTCCCAATCTACTCGCGGATGGAAACTGGAACCTGAGGAGCGAGGTCCTGGTCACACAAATGTACTATAATGCTTAGTTAGCAAGCCCCTGGGACTCTCCAGAGCCCAACCCTGGAGTGCCCAGGGTAGAACACATGCAAACAAGAACTGTTCTTGTTAGTGTGAACTATTGCACTAAAATCATGGCTACTGAAGATAATGTGTTAAGGATGTTATACTCGTGATCAAATCAGGTGTGAATATTCATATACCCAATCTGTAGGTGAAGGAGCAGATTCGTAGATGGAAGCTCAGATCTCTAAGACTTGCCAGCATGAAGCAGTTAGGGAGAGTTACTGAGATCTGACCTCTGACACTGATTTTAGGGATGGAGAACTGCTCATTTTACCCAAAGAACCAGGCTGCCATGGCTCAACTAAGCAGGCATCAAAAGCCTCCAGAGGTACCAAAGGAGTGAGTGAGAGGTATTATGAGACATGGAAGTTTCATCCATGTTAGTCTATCTCCCCAACACCTAGCATGTATTAGATTATCAAGAACGTCTCAATGCTCACTCAGTCTGACTTTCTCCTCGTATCAGGTACCTACTGCTTCTCCAGCATGGAGAAGGACTATCACTAAAACCAGTTCCACTCCTTTGGCCGCTGGAGCTGTGTGACAGCCAGCATGATGCTGAGCAGGGCAAAGAGCACACAGTTGCAAAAGCCAGATGGTTGTTTCTGAATCTAATTCCCACCTGCTGCCAACCTGCTTTGAAATACAATCCATCACTCACCATGATAGATGCCTTTGAACTTAGGAACTCAGCTCTTAAGAAATAGAGAAGGGAAATTGCATAGCAACTGTTCTATTCCTCCAAGAGAGGTTCTACTGTGGCCTGAGGTGGTGACAGCTTCGAAAATGGTGTCAGAGCTCAAATTAGTGCTGAGCAGGGATGGGGCACTGGAGTCTTCAAGGCCTACTGCTCTGATGCATGGCTGAGGTGACCCAGGACACAGTCACCCCCATTCCATCAGCAGCCCTGGGGACAACTTTGGATTCAGTTAGAAAATCTAAAATCTCCTGAAAGGACATTTGATAAAGGGGTAGTAGGGGGGTGGGTGGAGCGTAATGGAAAGAGAGTAAGAGAGACAAAGTAGAAGTCTAGAGTGGTCAGATATAAACTGCCAGGAAAAGAGGTCAACCTGACCTGCCCCGTGTGCCAAGGTTCTTGCAAGTGTTTTATGTCTAGTCTATGACTCAGCAACATTACAGAGGATGAGAAAGAACAAACAGCTTATAAGAAGTGACAAAAAGGCAGCTCAGAAGGAAGTGGAAGGATGAGAAAGCACGGAGGGAGGGCATGAGAAGAGCACCACTGTGCTCCAAATGCAAGATTCTGGGGAAACACTAGACAAGAACTCATAGAACTCAACTTGCATCCCATGGCTTCAAAGCTCATATTTTTGAAGTGAGTCTTGCTGACAGTGCAACTCATTTAGAAGATTCAAGGTAGGGCTAGAGAGATGACACAGCAGTTAAGAGAGAGCACTTACAGAGGACCAGAGTTATATCCCTAACACCCATATCACGCAGCTCACAACACCCTTTAACTCCAGTTCCAGTGGATCAGACACCCTCTTCTTCTGGTCTCTGTTGGTACCTGCAATCACATGGTGTACATATGCATAAAAATAAATACATAGAAGGTTCAAGATGATTCCTAAGGACATTTAGGGCAAAATTTTGATTGGATGGATCTGTACTGTGTAAGACATGCTCCATGGTCAAAAACTGCTGTCCACAGCAGAAGCTCATGTGTTCATCATGGCAACTGATGGTTTTTCCATGAATAGCAGCTTTCTGCTCCATGCTGATTTTATTAAAATTTGCCATAATCAGATCTGGGTGCCCTTTTAAGCTCAATGATATGTCTATCAAACCTGGAAGACAATGAAAGCCAAGACACAGGATGTGTAGACCAAAGCCTTGGAAAGAGGAGTCAGTGATTCCAGACTATACTAGGGCTAACAGTGTAGAGACTCAGTGCAGTAGGACAGGCTTATAGGGTCAAGGAAATTAGCTCAGACGAGTTGCCAAGGCATGCACATAACATACTCCTTATGAGCCAACCTGAAGTCTTCCTGGGGGGCTAGCAACAGGAGCTGTCAGAGTTCTTGATCAATGTCAGAGTTCCTGATCAATGTCAGAGTTCCTGATCATGCCCAGCCAATGAGGGAGGACCACATTCCCTGTTATTGAATAAATGAGTTTGTTATTTGCCTTCAACAGACTCCCAGTGTCTGTGCCATTGACGCTGTTCCTTCTCACCACCTCTTCTAAGGGAGCCATTAGAATCCAAGCAACAGCTCAGCAGCTCAGCAAAACTGCCACAGGAGTGCAAGCATGGCCCAAGGAAGTTATCAGAGTTCTGTGAGGGAGACAGTGGTTCTGGAAAAGCCTCTGAGGGCAAAACAGGTGCTAAGGTCGAATTAGCTGATAGATACCAACCACCAGTTTAGGAATCCAAACAAAAATCAGATTTTTTTTTTTTTTCAGTAACAACAACAACAAAGTTCTGATTTGGGGAAAACTACAACAGGACTTCTTTTTGTACTTCATTTGTAGATAAATACACATATTAACAGTGTTGTGTCCAGATTATTTAACTAGTTCTTTTATTATCCTAGCAGCACAGGTTTTTGGTCACAATTCTTACAGCCAGTAATGGAAGTGCTTGTGAACCCAAGCAAAAGCAAAAACAAACAAATCAAAACACAGGAAAGTGGAGTAGATTGTTCTGATGAAAGGGAATTCCAAGGGGTGGAGCCTAGAAAGCTCTGCCACATAACATCTTGGAGTCTAGCTCTCTCATCAGTATTTGCTCTAGCCTCCCTCTAGGGAAACACAACTATCCCTGTCAGTCTCCTCTTCTGCCACTAGAGGGAGTGGACTAGCTTCCCCTAGTTGGTCAAGGAAGTGTCAGGTGTCAGAGAGAACAGTCAGAGGTACAGAAAGGCTCAGTGGGATGAGCATTTGCCAGTGACTCCTGGAGAAACAAGATGGCAGCTCACTGGCTGAACAGATACCCTCATGTGAGCAAATGGCAGTTTTTCATTTTGTAAAGACAGATGGGGTGGAATGAGTGAAATGAAGCCCTAGGTTTCTACCCTTGCCTGCTGTACCATTTTAGAATTTATACAACATTTTCTGAAGTTTTTCTTCTGTGGGATGGTGGTGAATCTTTTGCATTCATCACCTTGCCATGCCTCTGTGAAAGTGTTAATCTTTGTGTGTGTGTGTGTGTGTGTGTGTGTGTGTGTGTGTGTGTGTGCACGTGCAACTCTATTAGGTTATTCTTATTTATTTGTTGATTAATTTATTTATACATTTATCTATTAATCTATTTATTTGTGTGCATGTGTGTAGGAGGGCAAGTGGAGGTCAAAAGACAGTTTAGGGAGTTGATATTCTCTTCTTTCATCATAGGTCTTGGGAACCAAACTCAGATTATCAGGCGCATCAGCAAGTGTCTTTGCCCACTGAGCTATCTTGCTGGTCCTGTGTAAGGTTATTTATTCAGGTATAATTTTTGAGCACTTACTACATCCTAGACACCTGTGATGGCTAATCTTGATTATCAAACTGATTACGCATGGAATCAACTAAACCCCAAGCAGCTGGGCAGAGCTGTGAGGGATTTCCTAATCATTTGAAGTGAGAAGAACTATCCCAAGTCTGGCTCTTTGAAAGGAGGAAGACCAAACCTAAATCTGGGCCACACTTTCTGGTTGTAGCCTAAGTGGGAGAAGGAAGCTTTTGCATTTTGCCTGCTAAGCCCAACTCTCCTGTTGCTGAGGCTCTTCTTCATTGGTGTCAGAACCTACTTCTTCCAGACTCCAACATAGACTGATGACCAGCAGCTCTTCAGGAATCATCCAGGACTCTGGCACCAGATTTGGGGCTACTGAGACACCCACTTCTGTAGACTGAACAGCTACTGGATTCTTTGATTCTCTGTCGGAGATAGCAGCTGTTTGGATATTTGGACCACAGCTTATAAGTCACTCCAATAAATCTCCCTTAGTGAACACACACACACACACACACACACACACACACACACACACACACCCTATCAGTTCTATCCCTTTAGAGAACCACGAGTAATTCAATACCATTCAAGGGGGCATTAGACTGCAATTAACAACTTGGGGACGATGTAAACCATGGCAAGGGAGAATCTGAGAATAACGCTGCATCTGGGATTATTCCTTAGGTTGATCAGTACTATGCAGCAGAAAAACATGGTGATGGAGAAGGTCTGGAGTGGAGGGTGGCTGCAGGTGAGGCAGGCAGAGGAGGCTGTGCAGAGGAAGAGGCTGAATGTTAGCAGTCATCTTGCCCTCTGGGGTGGTAGAAATAGCAGCATAATCAGGGAACATCTATGGGAACAGATCTGAGGAAGTGAAAAGAGATGCTGGTCAGAGTGAGCTCGGGAGTGGTAGGAGCTGAACACTCTTCCAAAAGCTAAGTCCTTTGCCAAGCTTGGTCTCACATAGGAAGCTCCTTGGACGCTGTATTAAAACTGGGCCTTGGCCCACATCAAATTTTGACCAAAACTAAGCAGTTTAATATATTATATATTGTTTTCAAATGGAAAATTAACTTTATGATACATTTTGTTAAGTATTGACAAATTCATGGCCCCTCAACTGGGACAGAATATATTTCTATCACCTCTAAAACTCCAGCATGTCTTTCTGCAGCTGATCCACACTCTCTAGCCTCATTCACATGGAAGCATTTGCGTTCATCCTTATTGCTATCGTCTGCACATTCAATCAGGAAATTGAGTTACAAATTGTGTGCATGGACCACATTTTAAGAAATTGTGAAACTATTTTCCCCCAGTGACTGTAAAATTTGGGCACTAATGAGGATTGTGTAATGGCTGCGGTTGGTATGTTTACTTTTAGCAATTTTGCTACATATAAGGGAATTATTTCATGATGATACTGGTCTTTCCCCAAAACATCTTTGCCTAGATTTGATATCAAATATTCCTGATTTCATAAAGCTGAGCTGGAATGCATTTCCTTCGTGTGTGGAATATATAGTTGACCTTTCTTCTTCTTCAAAAATAATTTTTATTAATTTATGTGTGTGTTTACCTAAGTATATGTGCACCACATGCATGCAGTACCTGAGGTGGCCAGAAGAGGGGATCAGATCAGCTTGGAACTGGAGTTACAGGCTGTTGTGTGCCACCCAATGTGGGTGCTAGGAACTCAACTCAAGTCCTCTGAAAGAGTGCACCTCTAAATTGTTGAGCCTGCTCTCCAGTCCTGTGACTTTTTCTTCTTTAAATATTTGACAGTACACAGGGAAGACACCTGGGGCGGTCTCCATCTTTACCATAAAGCTAATCCCTTCATTCCTCCATTTGGTCTTTCTCCTCTGTGGTGCTGGAGTTCAAAACCAGAGTATTGTACTTAGTAGGCAAGCGCAGTACCACTAAGCTCCACCTAGCTGAGAAGATTAAAACACATTAGTGATTAATTCCAAGTTACCAAAAATGCATCAGTGTTGCATTAAGGAAACAAATAAAAGCACTTCCTCTTGGAGTTCTTTAAACAAGAATGAGTCCAGATTTGAATTCTCTGCTTCTCTTCTGTCTGTCTGTTTTATAATTGTGACACTATTGCTCACCTGAAGACTCTTGTGAATCTGTCTCTCTATGTGTGTCTGTCCGTAATGAAGGGCTTCACTCTGTATTTATTGAACAGCACAGAAATCACATGGGGGAAGGAATAGCATAGTTTACAGAAATCTTTAACAGAGTTCTACAAGGGATTAAGTCACCGGCTCCAAATGATCCAGACAACAAACATCATCATTTATCAACCAAGAACCATAAATAGATGCTTTCGACCTTTATGGTAGATTTTAGGATGTTGCTTTCAACTTCTGTATTTGTGATACATTGGTTATTCTGGGTCAGGGGCATGGAAGAGTATATAACTTAAGTTCAAAGCTATGCATTCGCATAGGTGGTAAAAACTGATTACATGGCAAATCCAAGGCAAGTAAGGTTGCATTGTCACTTAAAAGCAGGCTAGACAAACAGGCAAGGGGCATAGCAGGATAGCAGTCTTGTAACTTTGGCTGTGAGGTCCAGCAAAAGTTCCAGTCTCTTAGAATGTAGGAGCTATTTTCAGAACATCTTATTGCCATATTTAGCCCTTAGACTTCCAATACACAGTCTTACTCTGGGACCAGGGCTAGCCTGGAGTGTAGTGGTATTTGCTCTACCCATGGCTTTGGGATATACAGCCGGAAGGAGGCAGTGCTTCTTGATATTGTACCTGACCTCTTAAAAGGAAAGGGAGAAGGGTCACAAGGCCCCTTCTCCCTCCTTCATGCTTCCTAGTGTGATTGAACTGCCAGGTGGATTTGCTCCTAGTTAGATCAAAGGAAGACTTCAGCTGTCTACTCAGTTCTGTATTTCCTAAATTTATATCCTAATAAATTCTCCAATACTCCTTAATCACATTCCCATGGATTTCCTACTTTACTGGTGCTTTTGATGCTTCTGCCTCAGTGCTCCCTCACACCTAAGTCCTGAGGTCATGCAGACAGGTCTTCAATGCAGACAGGCCTGCTGCTCCACTCCTGGCCAGAGTGAGCCCAGCTTAGCTGGCCTTGAGCTGTCTTGCACTTCACAGGGTGCAAGGGCATGGGGCTGGGGACAGCAACTGTACTTACAGCTGGGTGATTTTTCTTCATTTGTTGTTTCTGTTCTTCACAGAGGTCACTGGGAATTACAGGTCTCCTCTGCTGGCATGAGAGATTCTAATGAAGTTGTGGGCCCTGAGTGAGCACAAGGAGAGCAGAACTTCAGAAGTGCTCTGGGTCAGGATGGGGAGGGTGCTACAGAAAGTGTGTCTTTGTGACCACTGCTGGCACCATGCCTGAAGAAATCTCATTAGGGTCCTAGATTTGGATGCTTCTGGTATTTGTTATGATTTATGTCCTTGTTCTAATTACTATTTTTCATGAGAAGTGTTGTTGGTATAAAATTGTAGTCCTCCTTCAAGTGGATCTCCAGAGTGTAAAGACTGTGCCTTCCAAGCTGACTCTGCAGCTCAGCTCTCAGCATCCTCCCTGGGCCCTCCCTACACCTCAACATGGTCCCCTCCCTAGGCCCATTAAGACCTCAACATGCCCCACTTCCAGGCCCTCTTTGCCTTTGGAATGCCCCCCAAGTTCCCCACAGTCCTTAACACGCCTCCTAGGCCCTCCAGCTCTCAGCATGTCTTCACCAGACCTTCCAGCCCTCAGCATACTTTCTATGCCCTCTCAGCCTTTAGCAATCCCTTCAAGCTCTCCTAAGTCTTCACCATGCTCCCACAAAAACCATCCAAGACCTTTAGCATGCCCCCCCAGGCCCTTCAGCTCTCAGTCTGCCCCAGGCCACTCAGCATACCCTCTCTAGGCCCTCGCCAGCCCTTAGCATGACCTTCCCAGCCTTCAGTATGATTTCCCTTCTCAACATGGTCCCCTCCCCTAGGCCCACTAAGACCTCTCAGCATTCCCTACTCCCAGGACCTCTCTGCCTTTGGCATACCCCCAAGGTCTCCTCAGCTTTCAACATGCCTTCCAAGCCCTTCCATCCCCCAGTATGTCTTCACCAAGCCCTCTCAGCCCTCACCATGCCCCTAGGCCTCCCCAGCTCCTAGTCTGTCTCCCATGCCCTTATAGTGTCAGAGTCCCGGGTCTCATATTTACAACTGTACTTTTAACATTAATAGGCTTTTCTTCTAAATGTTCTCCATGTTGTGTGATCCACTCTGAAGAGCTGGCTTGATGATGGTGAGGGGACAGGTCTGTGAAACCTTCTCTGTTGGAAACCTGGAGAGCAAGGATAGAGCTTAGAGTTGTCAGGGAAGGCTGTCTAGAAGATGTGGGGCTGCAGTTTAGGTTGGAGGGTAACACTGAAAGACAGAGGATCAGGCACCCACACAGGCAGTGAAGAGCTGTGCTCAGGAGAGAGGCAGGTACCAGGACTACAGTGTGACAAATGAGAGCTGGATATCCTAGGCTCCCTGCCCCTTCCAGCTAAGCTAATTTTCATATTATTTTAAGTCTATGCATAGAATGATAAATTCAAACAGCACAAAAGTTATGTCTCTTGCTTTGCTTGGATCTTACACACACACACACACACACACACACACACACACACACACCCATGTGCAATATTATGCAGCTGTTATGTACAAGTACATACCTGTTAGAGCTCTCTCCACACCTGGGGCTCTGCATCAGCTTGCTGTCCTGAACACTCAATCTCAGGGGTGTTCTGAATTGGTGTCCACATTGCTTTGGCTCTTCTTATCCATAAGGGCATGCTCTGCTTGCCTATAAAATCCCACAGGTCTGGGTGACCCTGTCCCACTTGGTAACATTGTGTGCACCACAGGACCCAGGCAAGTTATGCAACGTCAGTGATTCAGTTTCCTCAGTTGCAAAATCCCCTTCTTAGAGACAGCTAAAGGATTAATAAAGAGTGTGTACGCGACTTTGCACTTCAGGTTACAGAGAACACACAGTGGCAACTGATGTCTTCCCAGTGATACAAGAGACCCACCCATCCTGAAGACAGAAGAGCCTGCCCGTGTGTCAGTCTTATCTCAACCCTGCACCCATCCTCTTCCTCTGGGGTCTTCTCTGTTGTTACTGCTCAAAAGAAGGAGGACATACCAGTTAAATGTCACCCAGGAAGTGGGCCGCCTTTCTGTTCATTTAAATGCTCAGGTTGGACTCTGCTCAAGCATGAGGCTAGTTGGTAAGCACACCTCTCTGGTTCTGCCCAGTGGTCCCTTCCCACACTAGTCCATGGCTTTGTGTGGAAACAGCACCAAGCTGGGATATCATGTGGAGATGAAAATTAAGGGATAAATACACAGGTTTAATAATATTCTGTCATCCTGACAGGCTCCAGCGCTCATCTGTGATATTTTAATCCACTTTGCATGCTTTCGACATTAAAACTTCTAACAAAGTTTGGCCAGGAAGATAATATCATTATATAACAGCCTTGTACTGTGTCTGTGATTCTAAACACAAATTTACTTGCTTTTATCACTCTGGACTAAAGAGAAAGAAAATGAACCATTAGAGGGAAGGCTTCTATTATCCCCCTCTAGTTCTCCATGGAAGCCTCCTCTTTGCCTTTCATCTCCTGCTCCACACTCTCAGGCAGAACTCTGCTATCTGCTCCAGGGCTGCCTCCAAGGTTAATATTTCAGTTCTGTCCTTCTGCCTCAGCTGTGCAGATGGATTAAACCAGTATTGGCAGGAGGAGTGAATTAAATAAACTGTAAAATAAAACCACCACCCTTCCTTCTGCTGTACTGCACCCCAGTACAGTTCTCAAATGAAGGCCACAAGGCTTCACAAATAGCTGCCCTTAACTACTTGTAGGCAGAAGTTCAGGTAGCTCAGGTGGTTTCCAAACAGTCTCCTGTCATTCACCCACCCTTTGGTTCCTAACCCTGAGGCAGGCTCTGTCCTCTCAGGCTAGAGAGAGTGTGGTGTCCCTGTCCTAATATGAGAGGATGGATAGTAACTTGTGAGTAATAGGACAAGAGGGTGGCTGAGAAAATATCCCACAGACGGAAAAAGGAAAACAACATTAAATGGCTTTTAGGCCTCTCAAAGTTTGCAAGTTTTCTCTGTGAGCTAGGAAGCCATTGGCACCAGGCAGTAGGACAAGATTGGCTAGTAGAAGAGTAGTTCATTGACAGGAGCCGCAGTCCAAGGGAGAAGAATGGGAGCTGAACATAGAGGGTGGCTACACTGCAATCCTAGCACTCAGGAGGTTGAGGCAGGAGGAACACGGGTTCAAGTGCAGCCTGACAGTAACCTCCATGTCTGCTGCTGCCCTCATCTGAGATGGAGGAAGCACCCTTCTTGGTCTCAGCCCAGCTCAAAGGAGGAGCTAACTGTATGCCTGGCACTTTAAATTGAGGGGTTCCTGTTAACACTGAATGGACTTGCACCCAGATTTTGAGCTCAATGGCTCACCATCCAGAATGACTGTGAGAATGGAGCCAGCAGGTTCAGTGGCTGACTGAGAAGACAGCCCAGTGTAGAACATGTCCAGTCACTTGAGCCAAAGCCTGTTTTTTAAAATCGTGTTTAGAAGCTGAATATCTGGGAGCTTTGTTGATAATTGCTGCCAACTTCAAATTCAGATACTTTTCACAAGGAGGGCTGGTTTGAGCCCCAGAGCCCATTCATCGTGTGACCTTGCTAATGTCTCACTTCAATGACCTTCAGGATAGAAACTTGTTTTCAGCGAGAGTCTTTGTTCTGGCTAATAATGGGAACAGGTGTGTCTCTGACTCTTATGCCAGCTCTTGGGGATCTTTTCCTCCTGTTGGGTTGCCTTGCCCAGCCTCAGTAGGAGGGCTTTTGCTGTGTCTTATTGTATCTTATTTTGTCCTGTTTGGCTGTTGTCTCTTGAAGGGGTGCTCTTTTCTGAAGAGGAAACTAAGGGGGAATGGATCTGGGGGAAAGATGAAGGCAGGAGGGTTTGGGAGTATTGTAGGGAGGAGAAAGTGTGGTTTGGATGTATTGTATGAGAGAAGACTCTATCTTTAAAAAAATTAAAAAATAAAAATTAATTAAGAAAAGAATGCAACTGATCTATTCATCCTTTACATTCCCAGGCAACCCATTGCACAGGCATTCAGAGTCAGTAGCCCTACCATCTGGGAAGTAGAAGGCTGGGGAGAGACCACCAGCCGCTGCCATGAAAAGCAACATGTAAAGACACTGGTAAGCCGCAAGCCTTGTGGCAAAGTATAGACTAACAGAAATGGGTTAATTTAAGATAGAAAAGGTAGATAACAAGCAGCCTGCCACGGCCATACAGTTTGTAAGCAATATAAGTCTCTGTGTGCTTTCTTGGTTGGGTCTGAGCGACTGTGGGACTGGCGGGTGAGAGAGATTTGTCCTGACTGGGCCAGGCAGGAAAACTCTAACAACACTACCATTCTTCTGCTCATTTTCCCAGGACACATCATCTACCTGAGTGTGATGTGATGCATGGTTTTCAAGGAGGCTTGGATAAGATCAGGGGCTTCACTCTAAATGAGCTTAGGTGGGGGTGGGCAGCGTCAGGAAAGAAGAAAATTAGGGCTGTGTGGGAGAGAAGCCTGTTCAAATGACAGTGATCCTGATCCTGGATCCCCTTATACATGTCAGCAATTAAAGTGTCATGTCAGCCTTAGTTTATTTGGACTTTCTGCCTCTTGCATCAAAAACCAACCTGGCAGATAGGGGTGAAATTCCTTCTTTGTGTAGAACAGGATGAAAACAGATGCAGAAGGGCTATTGACTGCCACAAAAATATGCTGATCAGGGAACTCAGCATCCACTGTGTGTCACTTCTACAAACTCAGCCCTCCACACCCTACATGGGTTCTAGAAGTCTATGAAGCAGCCAAGCTATGAGTGAGGTGAGTCAAGTGCTAGCTAGCTGTCTGCTGGGCATTCTGCTAAGCGCTCACTCACAGGAATTCAGAATCTTCTCTGAGACCCTGTTGTATTTGCCCTCATTTCCAGGATTCTCTCTAACAAAAGGGCTAGATTTAGGATTGCACCTCCACCCCCCATCCCCCACCCTACCACCCTACCACCCCTCCTCCCCACCCCCACCCCCCGCAGTTACAGGCACGTGTAGCTGTGAGGCTTGCTGGCATTTGGAGTTGGAGGCCAGGGTTCTCCGGAGGGAGTGCCTGCTTTCTACTAGCTTGGCTCTCACAAGACTGTGTTCTGCTGGGGGAAATTTTGGAGCTGTCACTGGGTTGGGAAGTAAAAAGAATGTGGTAGAGGTCACAGCATTAAATATTAATTTATTTTCTTTGTTTTAATTAGATTTTTTCCCCTATAGGCAGGTAGAAGGACAAAGCCTTCAGAGTCCTCTTTGTTGTATTTAAAAACCTCTCACACAATCAGTACAATAATTAAGAAGCACTCTTTTTATTTTGTTTTGTTTTTTTTTTTTTTCTTCTAGCAAAGGGAGCTAATTATTTCAGCCTTGTGCTGATTGATTCATTTTTATGAACAGTTTTAAAACCTTCAAGTTTTATTTTGTGAATCATTTCAGAGCAGGTCAGGGTGAATCATGCTGAGCAATTGGCAACAGCGACAGCAATGAGTGGGAAATGTCCCAAAGTCCAAAGATTAGCTCCGACCTTAGAACTGACAGGACCATGTTGGCCTTAACCACAAGGAATTCCTGATAAGCACAGAGAAAAAGCAGTGAGAAGAAGGATGGAGCAAAGTGTCAATTGTATCATGCCTGAGTTCTAACTGAATAGGCTGTTCCCTACCCCAGAGTCAGTCCATCTGCACAGGGCAAAGTCTGTCTGTCTATCTGGCAACATTCACTCAGTGACTCCTGCCATCTCTTGGTCATTTAATTTTTTTCTGGGCCTCATCAGCCTGGCCACCCCTGTAAACCCGAGACTGTAGACTAGAAGTCCTTCCTGTTCTCTGGCTAGGCAGAGGGTGACCTGGTTCCCTCAGGGACGTGGACTTGGCATCCACCCCTATATATAGTGGGTGATGAGCATGCTGGGCAGAGAAGAGGTGAGGAAGCATTAGACAAAGGGAGGAAAGAAAGACAACACTCTGCACTGATGGACATTTAAAAATAGAGCTAAATGTGTGGAGAAATACCTCTGTGGACTCTCTCCTATCCAAGGTAGGTAGGTCCCAGTGGGAGAGGCATGCTTGCTGAGAGGACAATGGCTGTGACAATCCAAACAGAGGCAAAGGGGCCTCAAATCCTCCCTGTCCAGGTTTGTATGTGAAGTGTCTCCCCAAAGGGATCATGGTTTGAAGTCTTGGCTGTAGTGTTCTGAGATAAGCTCTTGGGGAAATAGCTAGATTATGAGAAGCCCTGGCTTATCTCATGGGTAAATTCTTAATTTGGAGGTATTTTTGGGAGGTTATATAAACTTCTGGAGGTGTGGCCTAGAGGAGAAGAGGCATGTCTTTCAGGGATCTCTCCTGTCTCTTTCTCTGTTTCTGCCTTATTCCAGGCCAAAAGTGATGGGTCAGCCCAGTTAAATCTTCCCTCCATTCCACTTAATTCTTTCACGTATGTGCCACAGAAATGAGAAACTCATGGATATGTTCCCCATTTGAGTAAAAGAAACAGAGATGTGGGGCAGGGAACTAGGGAGATGAAGAATACTCTAATGGAAAGAGAAAATGAAGACATGAGAGGAGAGGAGCCCAGGCCAGCAGTCAAACCTGGCTCTATTATGGACAAGATACATTCTCTTCCCACTTTCACACAAAATGGCCTGGGACCCATTAGTATTCTTCAGCCTATGGAGAAGGTTTTTTTGGATGGGGGGGGGAACTATGGAGGGGGGAAATGCTGCCCAGTTGAATTTTGATGTAGACCAAGTCAAATCCCATATGTAGATAAACCTGCCATCTTTTTCCTCAACCTCTTGTGGCCACAGTGACTATGTGGCCCAGTAAGTATGGTGACTAGCTTTTTGTCTACTTGATACAATTTAGAATCACCTGGGAAGAGAATACCAAGGAGGGATGAAACCTGCCATCTTTTTCCTCAGCCTCTTGTGGCCACAGTGACTGTGTGGCCCAGTAAGTATGGTGACTAGCTTTTTGTCTACTTGATACAATTTAGAATCACCTGGGAAGAGAATACCAAGGAGGGATGGTTTATACTGTGTTGGTTTGTGGGAATGTCTTTAGAAGAATATCTCAATTAAGTTCATTGACTTGGGAAGACCCATCCCACTGTGGGTGGTACCATTCCCTAGGCAGAAGTTCTTGTATAAGAGAGGAGAAATCTGAGTACTAGCAAGCAAGGAAGCAGTATGCATGCATTTATTTCTCTCTGCTCTTGATCAGTGCTTTGTAATCCTGCCATGACTCCCCATCACTCCTATGTTGGTCTGTATCTTAGAATTAATGAATAAACTCCCCTTCTCTGAGCTACTTTTTGTCAGGGTATTTTTTTATCACAGCCCCAGAAAGAAAACTAAGGCAGTGAGATAAACTGTAGCTCTCCTGATGCTGGTTTATGTAAGTCTTCACCATTTTACCCATCAGTCTCTGCTTTCTCATCTATAAGATAGGGCAAGAAACAACTTCTCCTGTCAGAGGTCAGTGGGCAGGTTAACACACAAGTGCACAAAGCATTCAAACTAGGACATACCAAATAAAAAGCCAAATATTATCTCTATATCCTTACTCATTTCTAGCCAAAGGAATTTCACATAAGAATAAAAGGCTTAAGCTATTCCTTTGAGGGCTACCAGATAAAATACAGGACTTCTAGTTCAAGCTGAATTTTATTTTATTTTTTAGTTTAACAATAAGCAGAATATTTATTTTTTCATTTTTCTTTATTAAGAAATTTTCTACTCACTCCACATACTATCCACAGATCCATCATCCTCCCACCCCCCAGCCCTCTTTCCCAAGCCACCCCACATCCCCACATTTCCCAAATTGAGGTCTCCCATGGGGAGTCAGCAGAGCCCAGCACACTGAGCCTAGGCAGGTCCAAACACCTTCCCATTGCACCAAGGCTGTGCAAGGTGCCACACCATAGGCACTGGATTCCAGAAACCTGCCCATAGACCAGTGACAGATCCCGATCCCCCTGTCTGGGTGCCCCCCAAACAGTTCAAGCCAAGCAACTGTCTTCCGTATCCAGAGGGCCTAGTCCAGTCCCATGGGGCTCCACAGCCACCAGTCAATAGTTCAGGGGCTTCCACTAGTGTGGCCTGTCATCTCCCATCATGATCTCAATGTCTCTCGCCTGCAGAATCTCTCCTCTCTCTCATCAGTTGGATTCCCGGAGCTCAGCCTGGTGCCTGGCCGTGGATCTCTGTATCTGCCTCCATCTGACACTGGACAAAGGCTCTATGATGACAGCTAGGTTATTTGCTAGGCTGGTCACCAGAGTAGACTGGTCCAGGCACCCTCTGGACCACTGCCAGCAGACCAAGGTGGGGTCAACCTTGTGGATTCCTGAGAGCCTCCCCAGCACCCTGCCTCTTCCTATTCCCATGATGTCCTCATCTATCATGGTATCTTCCTCCCTGCCCTCCCACTCTGTCTCTGTTCCAGCTTGACCTTCCCATTTCCCTATGTTCTCAACCCCCACTCCTCATCCTCTGCCACCCCTCCACACCCAGTCCACTCATGTAGATCTCATCCTCTTCTTCACAGGGTCATCCATGTGTCCCTCCTAGGGTCTTTCTCTGTTAGCTAGCCTCTCTGGAGTTGTGGGTTGCAGTCTGGCCATTGCCTCCCATTTAGTATCCACTTATGAGTGAGTACATACTGTTTGTCCTTCTGAGTCAGGGTTAGTTCACTCAAGATGATATTTTCTAGTTCCATCCATTTGCCTGCAAAATTCATGATATCATTGTTTTTTACTGTGAAGCTGAATTTTAGATAACAATAAATTATTTTGAAATTAAAATTTCAATAAGCCTCCTAAATATTTATCTGGAAAATTCATCCACCTAATTCTTGGCCTGTCTGTAAGCTTCTATGACTGAAAATTCTATTTTAAGATAATCATAAATGCAAAAAAAAAATTGTGCAAGAAAATTTCCTTGGAAATCTGAAAATACACATTAAAAGTTATGTGCAAATAATGTGCCCAATGTTGGCAAAAATAATAAATAAATTAGAGTGTATCTGCTTAATTGAATAGCACAGAGCCGTTAAGAATGGTGTCTGAAGTATACAAGACAATAAGGTTAATGTATATGAAACAAGAGAAAAATGAGAGATAAATAAACAGTGGCTGGAGAGATATCTCAGTGGTTAAGAACATTTGCTGCTCTTCCAGAAGTTTGATTCCCAGTACCCACATAGTGGCTCACAACCACCTGTAAATACAATGCACTCTGGATCTACTGAAGACACTTAAGCTTTCAGCATGAAACTGGAGGTGGAGTCCTAAAAAAATTGGGTGACCTGAACAAAAAGTTGGCTTTAAGAAGCAGATAAAAGTGATTCTAGGTATGCAACAATTAGATGCCAACTGCATCAATTACCTGATATTTGGGGTGTTCTCTGATCTCCAGCTCTCCAGGCAAGGATCTAGATGACTGGAGAGACCAGGTAGTCACCTTCTTCAGAGGCATGTCTGCTGACCTGATGTGGTAGCCAACTTCCTGTTTCTGTGATAAAAATGCTGAACATAAATCAATTTCTAGGATGAAAGATTTATTTTGGCTTATGGTTTTAGAGGTTTCAGACCCTTGCTGGTTGGCTTCATTGTTTATATTCTGTGGTGGAGCAGAAACATCATGCCAAAACTGTGCAGTAGAGGCAAGCTCCTGGTAGAGGAAGCATGAAAAGGTACAGGAAAGGACTTAGGGCAAGGTATACCCTAGTGACCTTCAGCTACTCCTCACTCACTGATTGTACCTCCTAATAGCCCATTTGGTTATGAACTTATGAATGAGATCAGGACTCTCATGACTCAATCACCTCCCAGCAGCCCCTCCTCTGAGCTAAGCCTTTCCTGAACCAGGCCTTCTAGGAAGGTTTTCTATCCAAACCACAAACTTGATAAAAGCATCTTCAATTCCTAGAGTAGGATTGGCACCCTTCAGAGCAAAGTTAAGTCCGGAATCATTTGAAAGCTGCACAGTCAGACTGGGTGTCTGTCTCTCTGTCTCTTTGTCTCTGCTTCTATCTCCTTTGTGCTGTGGATATCTCTCTGTATAAATAAAATGCTGTTTGGCTAGTGGCCAGGCAGGAAGTATAGGCGGGAAAAGAGAGAAGAGAATTCTGGGAGGTGGAAGGCTGGATGGAGAGATGCTGCCAGCCACCACCAGGACAAGGAAATGTAAGGTATTGGTAAGCCACAAGCCACGTGGCAATTTATAGACTAACAGAAATGGGTTAATTTAAGATAGAAGTAGATAACAAGAAGCCTGCCACGGCCATAAAGTTTATAAGTAATATAAGCGTCTGAGTGATTATTTTATACTTGGGTTGTGGGACCGCGGGGGCTTGGTGGCACCTGGAGAGAAGATCTCCAACTACACCTTTGTCTGTCTCTTTGTCTTTCTCCTGTTCCTCTTTTTTATTTCCCTAATTTACAAACTCTTTGAAAATAGTTCATGGTTTTCCTTGCTGAGACTGCCTAATGAAGTATTTCATGGTATTCTCACCTTTAGAAAGAATTAGGGTAGATGTTTATTAAATTAATTTTGGCTTTAATGTATTTCCTCCATATTTCATGCTGTGGTCACAACTGTTTCTGCAAATGACTTTTTCCAAGATGCCTGATTTGCTTTTAATTGCCTCTGTCCCTTTGTTTGGTTCCCTGCTACACTTGTTATTTCTGTTTATTTAGTACTTGAAGCCCAGAGATGTGCCAGGTAAATGCTTCACCCTCTGGGGAGTCAAGGCTGTGACTTGAAAGGGTGGAAAAGCATCATCTTGAATAGTGGGCAACAAGTGTGACATTTTCCTGTGACTCCAAGAGTCAAAGCACGACAACTGACTTCTAAAACACTTCTAAAACACCATAGACTGGGTCTATCTAGAATGTTCTCAGAAAGAAGCTTTGTCTTCCACTGAATCCTTTTCAAGGCTGATTAACATTTCAATGGCTGTGGACAGTTTGGAATGTTGTAAATCTACAGCCAAATTGTCTCCAGCCAATTCTTAGCTCTCTTAATGGCCATTTATTACCCTTCTCTGTACCTAACCTGACAGCTTTGTGACTGACCACTAGTCTAATCAGTTTGAGTGTACAGACACCAGCTCTCCAACTGAAAGACCAAGAATGCCTTTGAGCATCTGTGGCCTAGGGCAGATATTTCCCACTTTACTTTAAACCATCTACCAATGTACTTAAAAAGTACCTTGATTTATGTCTTTTCTATATACTCTGAAAACTTCATCAAACTGTGACCAATTAGAACATGGGATTTTGAGTGTCCTAAATCCGAGTCCCCTGACAAATATTTTGCTCTAGAATAAGTTAAGTTAACTTTTATCCTGTTTGATAGTCGTGTTCTGGCCTCCATAGCACACACTGTATCAAATGCTTCCTATTTTGGAGGGGTGTTTGCCCTTGACTTATGACGTCATTACAAGAGAGAAAGGGCTCATGCCTGTTTTAAGTGTCAGAGAAGAGACTTGACAAATGTTTTCCAGCTGGTAACTGTGCCTGTGGACGTATGTTCCCACCTTAGATATTGCTCCTTCATACCAATGGTACCCCACAAATGAAAAAAGTCCAGCCCTTAAATCATGTTTATGTCTTAAACAGTTGTGTTTTTAAAAGAGAAGTGGGCTATAGTGGTATACATGGGTAAAATCAGCACTTGGGTAGCAGAGGCAAGAAGTTTTCAATTTCCCTGTGCCTTGGTTATATAGTAAGTTCCAGGCCAGTCTAGGTCACATAGAAAGCCCCAAGCTATCCTGTGATACATAGTAAAACCTTGTGGCAAAAATACAAATCAAGCAAAACCTCAAATCAAAGCAAACCAAATCAAGCAAAGAATAAACAAACAATAACAAAAAGATAAAACAAAATAGCAACAAAACTACCAATAAACCAACAAACAAAAACAAAATAAATTAACAAAAGACCCAAACTACAAAAGAAAAATGTTCTAAAGTAATCCACACTTGCTGGAGAAAAAGCAAAAAACTAATGTGCATGTACATATGTGCATGTGCACGGCACGTGCTTGCGTGTGTGTGTGTGTGTGTGTGTGTGTGTGTGTGTGTGTGTGTGTGTGTGTGTGTTCACAAGCCTGTATATACCCGTTTACTAACACTCTCACCCCAGCTGGAAGGACAGGAGGGGTTAGCTAGGCTATTCTCTAACAGTGCAGGAGAACCTGGAACTCTGTCCACTACTTGCCCAGTCATCTTTAGCAAGTAGTATCTCTTCCATCTAAGGGTTCCTTTGGAAAACACTCACCTAACTCTGAGGGCATTTCTACAGATGGTGGAGCAGCTGAGACCACCCCAGTCATGTGTCCTAGGTGCTAGAGTCAGAGCCACAATCCTGAAAAGTTTCCTGAGAGAACTGAGCTCTGCTTCTAAAGGCTGTGCAGCTGAAGGTGACCCTGCTGCCACCAGGCCACTTGGTGGGTGTGAGGGCTCCTTCACACAAGGAAGAGAGCTGGGAGGTAGAGTAGCTAATCCCAGCCTGGGCTTTTCTTTTTCATGACCCAAAGCATCCCTTTTTACCAATTCCCATTGGAATTGCAGAATAATTTTCTGAAGAAAATCTGAGGTGGGAATGGAAGGCCACATACTCATCAGAGCAGACACAGGACAGTTTTAGAAGCAAATTATTTTTTAACTGCCTGGCTCAGTGCTTACTAGAAAAACTGCAGGAGGTGACATTTTTTTCCTCTAAGGATTTCTGATCTGTGTACTTTGTAGTCCAAGAACATGCTTTAGAAGTTTCATTCTTCTGAAATCTGTCACAGTTCCCTTTCTGGCACAGCATATGATCTAGTTGGTTAACATCCACTTTTAGTGGAAAAGATTGTATATTCTACAGTTTGGGACAGCATTCTAAAAATACCGAGTAGGTTGGACATTGGTAATGTTCTTCAGTGAGCCCACATTTTTCAGTGGTTTCCTATTTATTCAAAAATAAAAAAAAAGGTGTGTCATAATGTCACAATGCTGGCTTTATGTATTTCTCTTTTAATTTCACCTATCTTTGTGTGTGTTTGAGGCATTCTGTTACATTGTAATGGTTTTAAAAATAATTGGTGATATTATTATTATCATCATCATCATTAACATTATTATTGTTGTTATTTGAGACAGAGTCTACTTATTACTAATTGTCCTGGAACTCACTAGGTAGACCAAACCAGCCTTGAGCTCATAGAGATCCACCTGCCTCTGCCTCCCAAGTGCTGGGATTAAAAGTATGCACCACCACACCTTATTTTTCTAAGGAGTATTTATTTTCATTTTATGTGTTTGGGTTATTGCCTGCTCCTATGTCTATACACATGTATGTAATGTCTGAGGAGGAGGCCAGAAGAGCGAGTCAGATCCTCTGGAACTGGAGTTACAGTTGTGAACCACCAGGTATGTGCTTAGATCCCAACCCAGGTCCTTTGGAAAAGGAGCCAGTGCTCTTAAACATTGAGACCTCTGTCTAGCTCCAGCGATGACTGGTTTTCATGTCAATTTTAATGCCACACTTAGAATCACTTAAATAGGGACCCTCATTTGAAGAAGTATCTTGATTGATGTGGATGATTTGTCTCTCACTTGCTTGTGCTTGGCTAATGTTTTGCCACTGAATTCTTTTTTTTTTTTTTTTTTTTTTTTTTGGTTTGTCGAGACAGGGTTTCTCTGTGTGGCTTTGTGCCTTTTCTGGAACACACTTTGGAAACCAGGCTGGCCTCAAACTCACAGAGATCCACCTGCCTCTGCCTCCTGAGTACTGGGATTAAGGGTGTGTGCCAATACTGCCTGGCCTAGTTCATTTATTTTTTGCTGCTACTGATTCCTTCACTGATACCAGAACAGTATTTACAGGCTTCCATCATGAACCAAGGATTAGAACTCTCCAGGAACCTGCCAGGTTTTTGGCACTGGATTGGGACTGCTGAGGCACCCAGCCCTATGGATCCTCATTTTCTCCAGTGAGAGACAACTATTGTGGGATTCCTCCAATAGCTGAGGCACTGAGCCTCAAGGACAGAACAACTAGCAGATTCTCAGCCTCTCAGGTGTGAGTCAGCTGTTATTAACATTTCAACGAAAGCAGGTTCAATAAATTATTTATATATACACATGTACTTATATACTCATCCTATGAGTTCTGTTAATATTTGTTATTTATTAATTAATTTGTATCTTAGTTTTCAAGCATCTTTTATTTTGTTTGCAAGCATGTAAAATAACCTCTAAAAGTCTCTCTCTGTTAGAAATCTGTCCAAACATGGCCAGTTTCTTATGACTGCTTTTTGCTCCCTTTTCTATTCTAGTGATACTGAGTTGAAAAACTAGACACTGTAGATTTTAGTGAATCTAAGTTCTGTTGTGTTTGAGGTGTGTGTGTGTGTGTGTGTGTGTGTGTGTATTATAGTCAGTATAAGATTTAATTTTCTGAGTTCAAGTTGCAGATTATAACTCCCTAGTACACACTAAATACAATAATGTATACTCTGTATATACACTTGTATACAGAGTGGGCCCCTGTTCTTCCTCACAATGGCATTTATTCTGGTATTGTGGGTTTTTCTTTTATGCCTGTATAATTTGGTGGTTGACCAATGATTTTAACAGGACAAAGCTAACTGTGTCTGTGGTTTCATTCTTCCTGGACACCCCCACCCCCTTGCACTGCAACTTCCCAGCACTAGCCAGCTGTAGGCCTTGGCCTCTGACATGCTGAACCTTTAACATCGCTTCTTTCTTCTCTTTCCTGAGCAGGTGTCCATAGTTAGAGTGTAAACGTGATTTAAAATTGTCAAATTCACAGGTTTGGTTGTCTTTTTGTTTTTTAAATATTTTTATTAATTTTTTCATTTATTTTTCATTTCATATTTTTCATTTATTTTACATACCAACCTGAGTTTCCCTTCCCTCCTCTCCTCCTGTTCCTTCCCCCAACCTCCTTCCTAACTCCCATCCACTCCTCAAACAGAGTAAGGCTTCCCATGGGAGTCAACAAAGCATGGCATATCAAGTTGAGGCTGGACCAAGCTCCTCCCTCCTGCATCTGAGGCATCCCACCAAAAGGAATAGGTTTCAAAAAGCCAGCTCGCATGCCAGGGACAAACCCTACAAGCAGACCAAGCTACACAATGTATGTAGCTCATATGTAGAGGGCCTAGGTGGGTCCCATGCAGGTTCCTTAACTATTGGCTTAGAGTCTGTGAGCTCTCATGAGCTTGGGTCAGTTGTGTCTGTGGGTTTCCCTGCCATGATCTTGAGCCCCCTTACTCATATGAGCCCTCCTCCCTCTCTTCTCCTGGACTCCTGCAGCTTGGCCCAGTGCTTGGCTGTGGATCTCTGCATCTGCTTCCATCAGTTATTGGATGAAGGTCCTACGATGACAATTAGGATAGTCACCAATCTGATTGCAGGAAAAGGCTGGTTCATGTACCTTCTCCACTATTTGACTATGAGTACATTTCCCCCAATCTGTACCTCTTTTTTTGTTCAGTGTCTCAGAGACTCCTCGTGTACATGCCATTTAACTGTCAATTAGGAATGTTTCCAAGATTCGCCTCTGTAAGTTCTCTGGGTAGAACTCTGCCCCCAAAGTAGCAGTGGTAAGAAGTCTAGGTTTCATTATGATGGAAGAGGAGGCATTCCCTGATGTCTCTCCACTGCTGCATCTTTCCCTACAGAGGGTGCAGTAACAAGGCACCATCTCGGCAAAAGACAGCAGCCCTCAATGGTCAATTACATCTGTGAGAAACAGATTTCTGGTGATTTTTTTAATCACCCAATATTTGGTAACAGTAGTACAACAGACTGAGGAAGCAACATAGAAAAGAGCCAAAAAAGAAAAGACAAGTCTCTCTTAGTTACCAAAAGCAGGCTAACTGAGCTTGTCTGAATCCCAGAGCTCAAGAACTTCTTCTGGGACTGGTGACCATTTGGAACCAATTGGGAGCCTTGTTTAATCAGACATAGTGAGTGATCTTAGAGTGGTGGGAGTCTTGGGAACTGGTCTCTAATGTTTTCAGAAACCAATAGAGAATAGACCCATTCCATGCCCTAATTCTTCCTCACAAGACTGCTTCTTGGGTAAGGCTGTGTAAAATAGCTAGTTCAAAGTCAACTTATGCTATAAGTAACCCTGTCTGTAAAACAAAACAAAACAAAAATCCAAAAATAATAAATCAGAAAGCCAGCAAAAATATTGCATTATGTATTTGTACTCAACATACAAATTTTAGCTGGGTGGTGTGGCACATGCCTTTAATCCCAGCACTTGGGAGGCAGAGGCAGGTGGATCTCTGTGACTGTGAGGCCAGCCTAATCTACAGAGCAAGTTCCAGGACAGCCAAGGCTACACAGAGAGACCCTGTCTCGAAAAACTAAGGGGGAATAAAAGGAAGGAGTTCAAGATGCAAATTTTAATGTTCTTTATTCCATAAACAGTGTATAAAGCAACCACCTATACAGTGAGATACAATAGGTATTGTTACCTACAGATGACTGAAGTACAAAGAAGAAACAAGAAGACTAGGTGCAAACACTCCAGTACCTGTGAGTTTTCATGTCCTCACATCCTGGAATCAGTCCCCTGTGGATACCAGGAAACAATTTAACAATAAAACACAACATCTAGCCTTGAAATGCCTGTCTGTTTGATCTTCAGTTGTTTGACCCAGGCTCCCAAATTCAGAAATCAGAAGGGATAATATGCCAGCTCCAAGGGCCTTTCATTCAAGTACGAAGTGGGGACATACAGTAGCCACTGTGCATTGAAACCTGTGTCATCCCACAGAGGCTCCTGAGGTATGGCTCTTGTTTGCCCTGTTCTTACTGTTATTCATTACACAGTGTCTACAAGCACCTGCTGTGTGCCAGTGCAGTGTGAGCAAGACAAATGTAGCCTCATCCTGGAGAGAGCATCCCCTGGGTAGTGGGCAGATGCAACAAGGTACTCCACACATGAATTTGGGATCTGAGCTGTGACTCGAAGCGTGTTTCAAACACTTTAATCTCATTGCTTTTTTTTTGCGTGAGCTCCATATACGGTCTCTGTGTGGGTTTCTGGGACACTGCTTAATCTGAGCCTTCTCTCCATCTTGTCACTTTGACCTCCACTTCCATATTGACTGACAATCTCTTGTTATAGTTCTCCATGAGCACCCTCCACAGCCCGTCCCATGGAATCGGGTGCAGATTGGGCTGACCAAACTATGCCAAGGAGCTTTTAATTAAATTCAAGTCCGGCATCATCTGCAGCTTTTGCAATTCTAGGAACTATGAATTTCCCGTTTATATTAAATATGGAGCCATTCAAATATGAAAGAGAGCCAACACAAATTATAACTGACATGGTTACTGAATCCATAGCTATTGATTCTGACAAGC
This sequence comes from Onychomys torridus, assembly GCF_903995425.1. Lineage (NCBI taxonomy): Eukaryota > Metazoa > Chordata > Mammalia > Rodentia > Cricetidae > Onychomys > Onychomys torridus. Next base: position 19,242,150 of record NC_050443.1, read on the forward strand.
TGGGCCCATTCACCAAGGTCTCTCTCTGCCTGTGAGCATGCAGAGCCAAGCTCACTGTGAGGATGGAAGTGGAGCAAAAGCTGTGAAGTCTGGGCAGCTTCAGTGTTTTTTGTTTTTGTTTTTTTTGTTTTTCCTTCTCCTTCAGGAGTTCTTGATCAAAGGCTTTCAGAGAATGGTAAGAAAGCAGAAGGAATATTTAGATACTGCACAGGGACAAAGGACAGCACCCTAAATAGAGAAAGGCAGCCTTGCAGGGAGTTGTTGAAATACACAATCAATTACAGTGTGTTTATATGGGAGATGAGGTTGCCAAACACTGGGAGAAACTGATGACACAGAAGAGAGGGGGTGAGAGGATGGGGACAGACACACACATCCATCTGCTCTGAAACTAGGAGAGGAGGCTGGCAGCATGAGGCCAGGAGGTGAGAAGCTGGAGTTGGTGGGACAGTGCGTGGTTTTCTGTGCACTGTTACTGTACTGGGCCTCGGCTGACAGGCATCTTGTCCTAGCACCAGCTCTGACTGGCATCTCATGGACACAGTGTGGTACTGCCATTCCTGCTATGTCTCTGGCTTCTGCCTCTAATGCCATAGTGCAAGCCAGTTGTGCTAGGGTTGTGCTCAGCAGTTACACATGGAAAACATTCTGTCATTTGTGCCTGCCAGGCCACACTTAACCTGTGAGGGTGGGAGTGTGAGGCCAGTGCTTTTGCCTCCACACAGTAAAGGAAATTTCTCAGAAGGCCCCAAATGGAGTGTTCCCAGTCTCCATACAGTGACACACTCAAGTTATCTGTGTGTTGAGTCTTTTCCTGTCTTGTTTCATTCATTTATCTTCTAGTCTAGCTTACTGGGCTCACATTCCCAGGTCTAGACACAAACGTCTATCCAGGTTCTGCTCTTAGAGTAATTCAGACCAAGACAGCAACATGTCTTATCAGCCCATGCTTAAGTCACAGAGTTCATCTCATGTCTATCACAACCCATCTTCTTGGGCCACTGAGAAGGCCCAGGGGCTTAAGGCATTTACCACCAAGGCTGAGGAGCGGAGTTTGATCTCTGAGACCGCCCCTGTCAAAGAAGAGAAGTGACCCCCACAAGTTGCCTTCTGACCTCTGTGTGTGCTGTGGTATGCATGAATTTATCCCCTTTAGAGTCAATTTTGTTTCTTTCCTGGTACCTCCAAACATCCCATAAATATGTTCTGGCTCTTCCTGTAACACCTTGCTGTGTACCTGGTCCCTTCCATCAGAAACATTGCCTCCTAAAGGGAACCACATTATGACCTAGAAAACTGACAAGGCTCAGGAAGTAAACAGAGTTTAGATGTCTGAGGACCCTCCTTGAAAGTCACAAGATTCACCAGGTCTCTCCTCAAGGTTATAGAAGCAGTTAACAGTTTGGGGTGAGAAGAGGGGAATCTCTCTTCAAGTTGGGCAGAGAGCTCCAGGATGCACCAGCACTTGGCTTTTTAGCAATTTATCTGTCTTTGAGTAACTTCTACACAAGTAAGAAACCTTAAATTCATTGGTTTACGAAGTTAGACTTGGGTGGAGTAGTCTTGTTGGTCTGTCATCAATGCTATAATTGGCTTGAATAGATGTTTGTTCATGTCTCTTCAGGAAAAGTTCCATGAAACACATCATTCTGGCACCTGCTAATGTAGTACCACAACACAAAAGCCCTGTGTTAGTCAGACTTTCTGTCATGCTGTGACAAGTGATTCACATCAACAAAGGAGAAAGGACTTGTTCTTGCTTGTGCTTTCAGACCATAGTTTGGGCCCTGCTAATTCTGGCCTCATGGTGAAGAATACCACAATGGTAAAAGTGTGTGGAAGAGAAAGGGGCTGCTCACTGTATGACAAAAAGGAAGCAGGAATACAGGAGAGTTTGTGGCATGCTATAGCCCCAAAGGATCTGCATGCAGCCACCTACTGAACATAGCTAGGTTCCAACTCTTAAAGTTTCCAAAACCTTCCAAAATAGTACTACCCACTAGGAGCCAAGCATTTAATACATTGGGCCTTTGGGAGATATTTTATATTTAAGCCATAGCAAGCTCTTACTTATCTGCCAATGTGAACATCTTCATTCCCAACTCCAGACACCATCCAAGTAAAGGTTGCCTATCTCTAAAACCCAACTTCTTGGAAGAAATGAAATGTATCCTGAGTTGGGTTTTAATGTAATTATGTTTCCTCGTGCACTGGGGATTAGATTACACAAGCAAACTTTTCCCCCAATTATACTGGGATTCAATACATTAGGTATAAATTGCCTGTTATTAGACCCCAAAAGTCTGGTCCAGATTGATAAAGTCAGTCTGTACTAGGTTTTCATTGTTATCTCTTTGTGGGGTTCTCTTTCCTGTATGACACCTTCAGGAACTCCCTTACCCAGTGACCTAACTTCTTTACACTAGTCCCCACTTTCTAAAAGATCCACTCTCCCCAAAGTAGCATAGGCTGAGCACCAAGCATCAGTATATGGGCCTTGGTGGGATGTGTATAATCTAAACCAAACATTGAGATAAAACTAAAATCTGATCTATATAGAGATGCACATTTTAAGATACTGGGTAACAAATCCATTATAATACTTTGAGAAATCAAAGATATAATAGTTGTGGGTCGTATTTGACCCATAGCCCTCTGCTGGGAAACTCTGCTACAGTGTTGCAGAGTTCCTGTAAAGTCCTACCTGTCTTGCTCACCTGGTTGCTCAGCAATCACACACTCTTAGGACAATGAGAGCTGGGAGGGAATCTGACTGATTCATTTTCTACCATTTGTAGATGTATACATCCAAGATGCCAAAGAAGGTGCAGTAAACCTGTCTTGGATAATTAACCTTTTTGAGAAGCAAGCATGTTCCTCACTTAATATCCAAGAAGGTGGAATGTATCTAGAGTGGCTGTAAATAAAAGAGATGGAGAGCCTGGTTGCTTTTTCCAGATTCGTTATGGCAGATCATAGCTAATTAATTCATAATGCTATTGAATTGATACCGTGTCATTCGTGTTCATGCAAATTGCCTCATAACTCCTGTTCAAAGACAAACAGTGAGTAGGCTGAACCTTCTTCATGAAAGCAGCTGTTCAGAGAAGACAAAACAAAAAGGTTATGGATTCATGCTTCCACAGATAATGTTGTGGTGTGGATGCTTCCACTGGAAACTCCTACAGTTGATAACTTGGTCATAAAAACTAAAAGTCCTCTTTGCAGTAAGTGACTGGGTATGGGTTATCTCCACCCTATGTTTAAAAGTAACTTTATGAAATAAGTTAACAGGTTTCCCATTCCTCACATGAGTCAGGTAGAGCATTACAAGGGACCCTTGATCTCCAGCCTGGCTATTAGTGGCATCTGTGTTGAGGTGATTCCTGACCCACCTGCAGTAAGGAGTGAAGGTTTCTTCTCTCTACCAGACCATTGCTTTCTGAAACAGCCCTCTCTGCCCTTCCCATGCCCCAGGATCATAAGTCATTTCACCATCTATTCGTTTGCTATTTATTCAGCTGCATGCTGTTGTGGGGGCACAATGGTTAACAAAAGCAATAAGGTGAACAGAGCTCTGATGGAGGTGCTCACAATCCAACAGTTGAGCACTGCCTTTGTTTTGGAGCTATGGGGTGGACAGGAATCACACTAAGAATCGTTACAGCGCTAATCTGGCCGCAGCAGACACCCCAAGCCTCATGGCTGCTGCCCAAAAGACTGCAAAGAAATAAGCGTCATTGACTCAAATGGTGATGAACTCTGTAAATGAAAAAAAAAAAAAGAATGGACAATTGAGAGTGACAAGGGCTATGGAGCATGAGATCAGTTTAAGTTGTCAATGGGAAGCTCTGAGAAACTTGTAGCAAAAGGAGACCAATTTTGTGATGCTCAGGTTGGAGGAGGAACAGGTTGGGGCAACGTCCTTGAGGCTGGGCTGAATTTGGCATGCCTGGAGAACACGAGATCATAGTGGGTAAGTACTGAAGATTCAGAGTGGTGAGCAAAGGCAGTGGGGCTCAGCTAGAATCCTAAGCCACTTTGCTCTATGAATTATAGGTCCTTGTACAGATTCCTTCCTGTTCTTTTTTTTTTTTAAATAAAAGATTTATTTATTTTTATTTTATGTATATGGCTGTTTTGTCTACATGCATGTCTGTGCACCATGTGCATGCAGTGCCCACACTGGCAAGAAAAGGACATCAGATCCCCTGGCACTGGAGTTACAGATAGTTGTGAGCTACCATGTGGGAATCAAACCTGGTTCCCTGGAAGAGCAGAAAGTGCTCTGAACTACCAAGTCATCTCTAGAGCCCCTTATTCTGTCTTTCTTATGTTGTCAAATTAGAAGCAAATGAAACTGGCTTTTTTGGGTCATGTCTAAGAAAGAGGTTGATTTATTTACTTGTATTTCAATTTAAAAAACAATAAACAATCTTAAAAATGTCAGATGGTACAGAAAAGTATATAGAAGAAAGTAGAATATTTGTTGATGGTTTCGCTGTGCAAAGATAATCATTGTGAACATTTTATGTGCACCTCAACAGACCATTTTGTTTGTGAAGACCAGATGTGCTTGACAGGCTGGTGTAGTGGTGCGTGCCAAGAATGAAAGCATGGAGGAAGTGAAAGCAGAGGGAGTTCACCTTTAGGTCCACCCTGGACTATATAACAAGGCTCTATTTCAAGCAAAAGAGAACCTGTGAGATGGCTCAGCAGGTAAACAAGTGAGGTGGCTCACTGGACACTAAGCCTGATGACCTAGTGACCTGCATGGTGGAGGGAGGGAGCTGCTTCCCACAAGTTATCCTCTGACTTTCACACATATATTGTGGCATGCATGCATTTGCTCATACATGTGTGCAAGCACACATAAATAAAACGTAAGAAAAACATTAAAAACAATTTATTATGCCATTCTATGTTATGATTTTAAATCATGGCAAAGCCATTTTATGAACACACTCCAATCTAGTCATCTCTACATAGTAGACATTCCCCCATTCTAAACATCACTGTGGTGAATGTTTTGAACATTCATCTCCATACACTTGTCTGATGATTTGTTTCAAACTCATCCCTACAACAGGGGTGACTGGGTCAAAGATTTTGAGTTGTGAATGAAAATCATAAAACTCTATCTAAAAAAGCTGTGGGGCCTTGTGGGACAGATGAAGAGGGAATCTCACCTCCCAGTAAGTCAGAGCTCTAGGGACAGCCCTGCTGTCTTCAGGTTCCATCCACCTTGGCCAAAGCCTAGGACTCTGTGGCCATGTCACCAGCGAGTCAAACTATGTCCTTTTGGATCTGAGTTGTGATCCAGAAATGCGCAAGTTGATGCATGGTTGAGTATTTGGCCTTGCCATGAGACAAAGAAACTACAGGAGAAGGCAGTTTGGGGTGAAAAGTCACCTCTTGGTCTCATCAGAGGGGACAGTGAAACCTGACCTCTACAACTTTAGATGATCATTCTTGCTTTCCTGAAAGAGATTTCCCAAGGATGCCTACCCTTTTGAGGTCATTCTAGGTAGTACTTCTCCATGCAGGAGCTCACAAAGGACTATATGTCTTTCTTAGATGTATTTGCCCAGGGCTGAGATGTTCGAATGTTTCCACTGGGATCTGTGGCAATGTCACCACTGCCTTCTTTTAGTTCCCATGATGTCTCTCTTGTACTTTCTTCCATCCCACTCACAGAGAGAGCCTTGGTGCTATTACCTTTCCTGGGTCTCAGGTTCTGCCTCCTATCAGAGAATTCACTAGTACATTACCTCAGGAATCCAAGGAGACAGCATAAGCATTTGCTGATGTTTTTTTCCACTAGTGTACACTTCCTGGGCTTGTCAATATGTGTAAAGTACCCACTGTGGGTTAACTAGAAGGATCTCAGCTGTTCTTACAGAATTGTGGGTACAGCAATACTTGTGTAGAGGAAACAAAAGGATACAAGTGTCTATCCCCACTCTAAGGAGCTGATTTAGTGGAGAAAACAGAGGAGAATGCAGAAGTGCCAGAACCTAAATGAGAGTGTCAGCCATTCAGACTCCAGGAGTGCTGAGGAGGGAGATGGGGAGTAAAAATGATAGAGACATACTAATTGACGCAGGGTGCGTTCCTCTTCTTGTTTGTTCTACACACCTTGTAAGCCCCTTTTGAACATGAGAAAACCGATTAAAAAGACAGGAAATAAGGGAGAGTGGCTGGAGGATATGGCGCTTGTGTGGGAGCGAGGTCCCTAGACCAATGGTGAAGGACCATCAGAGGCCTAGGGTGGGACAGGGAGCTTCAGCCTGAGTGCAGAGTCCCCAGAACCCTCCAATTTCATGCTTTTCACCATCACGATCCCTCTAGCTCTAACATCAGCAGGGAAAACCATCAGTTATTTAGACTGGAATTGGACAAATTTAATTGCAAAGAATTAAGTAAGTTGTAGATCAATACTTTCTGAATGATCAATTAATCATTCCCCATAATTTAAACGACCAATGCTTAATCCCATTCAGTTATATTTTATTGTGCAGATTTTAACTTCACAGCTTTTAGGTGATTGTATTGATTGTGGCTATGCTTAACTACACCTGGCAACCAGGTAATTGATACATCAGCACACCTTGTTATAGGATATCTGGTTTAATGAACATAGCCTCAGCTAAGAAGGCAGATTGTATCCAGTTTGGTCTCTTTCAGGGTGCTAAAAGTTGGACATTGGACATGGCATCGTTTCACATGCTGTACTGAGTTCCTTCTTTTGTGAAAGAAGATTCTAAGGCTAGGCAACTGGGCTTACAAAGTAGGCAGGTGGATGAACTCAGGTGGTTCTTTAAATTTTCATTTTTAACTTTCATTTTTGTCAAGCATGTTTTACAACTTAACTTGGCCGGGAGTGCTTAGCAAATTGTTCATAGGATTCCAGGATGAAAGGGCCTTTGGCTACACGTGGCCACTGCCTTCGTCATTACCTTAAGCAAGAATTAAACACCAAGCACTTTGCAATTTGCTTCCCCAACTTTTAAATAAGTACAAATAACCTATAAATTGATGATCCCAGTAGCCAGGCTGGGTGAGTGGTGTTTGAATTTAATTTCCTTTTGGTTTACCTAGGCATTGTTATGACAGGGAAATGATGAATAGTGACTGTGTGTGTGCAGATCCTGCACAGGCCCTGGATGGGTGTGGGGGTTTTTTGTTGTTTTTTTTTTTTTTTTTTCTTTTCTCCCCCATATTCCAGGTCTGCTGGAACTGTGGTTTGAATCACACATTGAGACTTAATTCCCGGTGTAACCAAACTGAAGTACAGGGCCCTGTCTAAGAGGTGATTAAGCCTTTGAGTCAGATCAACACTTTTCTTATCATAGTGCCTCCTCTGCACTTGCTTCTAGATGGTAGTGATAAGAGCATCTTGTTACATCCAGGTGGCATCTCCCCAGATGCCTTTTCTTCACACACCCCTATGTCTTTCACACATTCTCCTTCCATGTAAAGATAATCACTGTGGTGTGACAAGAAAGCTTAGATTTTCAACCTCAAATAGTGCAAGCTAAATCTCTTTACTTTATAAAGTTCCCAGTCTCAGATTTTTTGTATTAGTAACACAAAATTAATAATGATGATGATGATGATGATGATGATGATAATGATGATACCATAGATATGCCTAGGAATAGCTTGGAGAATTGGGGAGCTTGAACCTCCCTGATTGAAGGGAGGGAGTCCGCTGAATTCCTCCATGCAAAAGTGGTGTTTAGGTATCAGAGTTTCAGGATCTCAGCCTCTACTGAGTTACAGGCAAAACTTCTATAGAATTTTGGATCTGAGACTGAGCTGAGTGTGTCTAAAAGTTTATGCCTGAGAAAAAGATGAAAGAAGGTACAGAGCTCTGAAACTCCCAGGTGGAAGGACAGAGTCAGGGAAAGGAACATCATTACATCATTTTCTGGCCTCTATAAGGCTGCTCAGGGTTTATCAGAGGCACATCCATCCACGTTACACTAACCCTGGACATGTTAAATTTGCCATCAAAACACCCTTAGAACCATCTTTCCCAGAGTATTCCTACCCTGCACAAAGAGGATCGTGTTCCAAGACTTCCTGTGACCTCAGGCTCCCTCACTTTCCATTCAGCATCCTCATAGTGGTTTTGGGGATCCTGTGAGTAGATGTTTAGTGGGTAGCCTCTTCTCCAGTGCAGCTCCATCAGTCAGCATGTAGATCCTGAGTTCATTCACGTCATTCCTAAGTCCCCATCCTCTAGCCATAATCTGACACCTCAACGCTGCTTTACAGTCATTTGATGAACAAACCCACATTGTAAACTTCTCCTGGGACACAGACATCTTATCTGTAAACTGAAAAATGGTTGAAGGAGGTGATTTCAGAGTTCCCTGTAGTGATACTATCTCATGCTAACCAAGGAACTCCTTACCCACCCTCTGCTTTTTTGTTCCTCTATCGGACATATAACTTTTGGATATATAATATATTTTCCCACCCACCTTTCTCAGCTAGAATGCAAAGCCAATGCTACACTCATTTGTCATTGTCTATATGACTTTGTCCCCAGGGATAGGCACTCACATTGCCTAAAGAAACCACTATATCCAGCCTATTGAATGAATGAGGAAATCCATATTTCCAAATGAGGAAACTGAGGTGGAAGGCTTCAGTGACATACCCAAGTGACTTGTGCTTCAGACAGAGGCAGTCTGACTCAGGAGCCCAGGCTTCCAGCAAGTGTTCTGTACAAATGAGCTCAATTAACTGGATGAGTTTTTCTGGGGACACATAATGCAATTTAGGTGTTAAAAATGGGGGAGTTTGTGGTGCTCTTGCTGTAGCTTGCTTAACAAGAGATGGGTATGTGGCTGATAGGAGAAACTGATATGATTTTCAACAAAGCCTGCAAGTTAATCATACTTAATGAATGTGACTAATGTGTTCAAGGAAGGAACAGTTAAAATATTAGCACGTCTGAACCTCTCCTCCCTGGATAATTTCTTCTCCTCCCTAGGGTTATCATATTTCAAAGAGGTAGGGGCAGGGAATTACAGAAATGGAGCTTATGGAACTGCAATGCATTTTAAATCGCTTCAACTGGGAACATTCTGTGCCGTTCTCAAGCGGCTGTCAGTCTTCACATCTCACTGCTCAAGCGAGGGACGTGAGCTGGGGTGGGGGTGGAGGCTGAAGCTGTCACACAGCCAGGGACTGGAGCAGGGAAGCCAGGCATTTCCCTGGGTAATGGTGTGGAAACAAAAGACAGGCGTGGGGCCCCATCACAGGGAGGCAGTTGCCATTCTGTGTAGGCTCAAGGTGACATGAAAATGGCTAAGGAGGAATGTCCCCCAGGGCAGGCCTCATAGGCTCTGCGTGTTATCCAGGTCCACAGATAGAAATGTTGAGTTACTAATAAGGGGACACCAGAGGAAAATCTTAACAGTGTCCTTAGAACTCATTGTCCCACCCACACCCATCAGCTAGACAGAAGTTTCTCAGAATACACCTCATGGTCTTGACACCAGGCCATCCATTGCCTGTTGGCATATTCCTGTTTGGTACAGTGAGTCTAACTTTCTCATAAAACAGTGCCAGCCTGAGGACCCACATTAAGAAGCCTCAGTGAATAGGCAGGAAATGACAGAATGAAATGGCCACAATAGGAAAGGACTCAGACCTGCAAGTGAGCATCTTCTCTAACTGATGGTACTCCTGGCCCTTCTCTGGGTGAGGACTCAGGCTCAGTGTGACTGGATCTTCAGATTTTAAAGACAAGAAAAATGTGTGTTAGTTTCATATCGCTGCTGCAGCAAAGACTGTGGTTTAGAACAACACAAGCTTTTTATTTTATGACTGTGGTCAAATCCTGAGAGATGTCTGGAGGGCTGGGTTTCTGCTGGCAGATAGAGTGGAGTCATTGTTTCCATGCCTTTCTAGACCTAACATTTGTATTCTTTGGTGTTAGAATCTTTTCCTCCAAACATTTAAATTATTTCAAGTTACAATGACTATTTGGATGTGTATGCAAACGTATGCCTATGGATTCTCATCCAGGTCAGAGGACAATTTGAAGGAATTTGTTTCTTTCCTTCTTTCTGCCATGTGGGTCCTGGGGACTGAATTCAAATCCTCAGGCTTGGGGGCAAAAATATTTTCACATTGATCCATCTTATTGTACCCTCCAACCATGTTTAAAGTCAGCAGCTTAGTGTCTCTCTCCTCTTTGAATTTCTGCTTTTTTTTAAAAAAAAAAAAGCTCTATGATTATACAGGCTCACAGAACTATCCAGGGTGCTCTTCTTGTCTCACACTTTTACTCATGCCTATAGAGCCCCTTTGCTACAGAAGTAACAATGGACAGCGTCTCAGGTTCCAGTGGCTAGGACTGGGCACTTGAGAAGGGGCCTATTTTAGTTTGCTTTCTATTGTTGTGGCAAACTCTATGAGCAAAAGTAACTTGAGGAGGGAAGGGTTTATCTCAACTTAGAGCATATAGTTCATCATGAAGGTAAGAGACAGGAGTTAGATATACTGTTTGGTCAGCAGACAGATGGGGAGAGGGGCCATTGCTAGAAATAAAGGTGTGAATTTCCAATATAGCTGGCTTCTTCCTCACCCTCCTGCCTTGAGAAAAAAAAAAGGCTGACAGCTTAAGGCAAAAGCCTGTAAACGAGCATCTTGCTGATGAACTGTCTCAACAAGTTCAAAGCCACACTGCAGATCTGGGCCAATAAATTACCCTGGCCTTTTTTTTTTTTTTTTTCCAAAATGACCAACCTTAAAATAAAGGAGGAAAACTTTCAAAGGTTTTAAGTGCCCCCAGACCTCATTGAGGATCTTTTTGAGTCCCCAGCCTACTTTGCAGAAGGTCTTTTGCGCCATGTGTCTGCTGTGTGCATGTCTCCCCAGCCCCAATAAATGCCTTCCTTCAACTGCTGATTCTGTCTACAGTGCTTCAGATCCTTTCTAGCCTGTCAGTACTTTAACTGGCAGAGAAAATGAACATCATCAAGACCCCAACCCTCTATCAAAGAGACCTCAGGGCAGGAAATGAAGACAGGAACCTGGAGGCAAGAACTGAAACAGAAACCTTGGAGGAGCACTTTTTACTGACTTTCTCTTCATGGTATGCTCAGCCTATCTTTTTATATAACTCAACAGCATCTAGTCAGTATAGTCGGGGGTGGAGCCTTTTGTCCAGACTCCCTAGTCCCAAACAAATACACAAAATCTTCTATTAATTAGAGAAGGCTTGGCCAATGGCTCAGGCTTATTAATAACTAGTTCTTATATTTAAATTAGCCCATTTCTATTAATCTATGTATTGCCACATTGCCCGTGGCTTTGCCGGTTCTCTGGCATCTTGCTTCTTGGGCAGCTCATCGAGTCTCCCTCTGATTCCTCTCCTCTTCCTTGGAGTCCTCAGTTTGATTGTACCACCTAACCTTATCCTGCCTTGCCATAGGCCAAAACTGCCTTATTATAAATGCTCACAGCCCCTCTGTTAAAAGCTAAAGGTGGTTCGGAACTTGTGGGAGTGGCCAACTGACTGGTCCAACTTGAGATCCATGCCATGAGAGGGAGCACACACCCCTGACACTGCTGGGAGGGCCAGGAACCAGAGGCTGGACAGCCCAGAGACCTAGGATGGAACCAAACGTGACTGGAAAAAAAAAGTCAGTGCAATGATTCCTAATGATATCCTACTATACTTTTAGACCAGATCCTAGTATAGTTGTCATCAGAGAGGCTTCATCCAGCAACTGATGGGAGCAGAGATCCATAGCCACACGTTAGACAGAGGTTGGTATCCCTATGAGGCTTGTTCTTTTCTGAAGAGAAACAGGAGGAATGGATCTGGGGGGAGAGGAGAGATAGGGGATAAGAATTGGGAGGAGAGAAGGGGGGTAAACTGAGGTTAGATGTAATGTATTAGAGAAGAGTAAATGGATAGATAGATAGATAGATAGATAGATAGCCAGATAAACAAATTAAATAGACCTATAACTCCTAGTGAAATAGATGCAGACATTAAAACTCTCCGTCTTAGTTAGGGTTTTATTGCTGTGAAGGGACATCATGACTACAGCAATTCTTTGATTTTTTTTTTAAAGAAAATTGTGTTGATTCTTTGTGAATTTCACATCATGCACCCCAATCCTGCTCACCTCCAAGTCCTTCTGTATCTGCCACTCATTCTTGTAGTGAGTGCCTCCCCCAAAGGAAAGCTAAAAAAATAAAATAAAATAAGATAAAAATAAACAACAATTTTAAAAAGGAAAACCATTTTGCTTTTCCATCTTTCCTGCCTCTCCATCGCCTGTTCATTCATCTTAGTGGCATTGAAAGATGCTATGTATCATGCAATACACCCTTTTGTCCCTTGCAAATATTCATTGTGTAATGAGTTGCTGGCCAGGTTCAAGACCTCTGGCTTTGGTACACAATTAAAACTGGATCCCCACCGACATCCCTCTCTGATATCCTACTGTTGCCCCAAGTCATGGAAATCCTGCTACTATGATTGTGCAGGATCAATCCCTTCAAACACTCTAGTAGATCATAGATGGGATAGATGCTGGGGTGTACCAACTCCAAACCCTGAATGTGTGCCTGAGTGGCAGCTGAGTTGGTCTGTTGGGATGATAGGATCACTCCTCTCAGTGAGTGTTGGAGCCAACTCTCCCAAGCTCATGGTGAGTGGTGGGGATGAACTTTCCTAAGTGTGGGGGCCCAGCTCTCCTATTATGGGCAGGGCCAGTTTTCCCTAACCAAGGTCTGGACCCTGGGCACCTGCATTGTCTTTGGTGGTAACCAGAGCCATGGACATTGATGCAGGGCCTGACTGTGGTGGGGTCATGGACCCAGACATGGTCCTTGGCAGCATTTCAAGACTAGATGACACCATGACCACAGGTGACAGTGCAGACCACTGATGTTGGCATGTTCCCAGAAATGACATGTCCCTCAGACTCCAGCAGGCCACAGATGGTGGTCCAGAGGCCAGGGGTTCTTGTGGCCTTTGGTGGCAATATGGGCCATGGATATCACCACAGAGTCAGGTTACAGTAGAACCACAGACACAGTCATGTCCCTTGGTGGCATTCCAGGCTTGGATATCATCATAGCCCAGGTGGCTGCACATGAAGGAGATCAAGAGGATGCAAATTGGAAAAGAAGAAGTCCAAGTATTGTTATTTGCAGATGATATGGTAGTATGTATAAGTGACCCTAAAAATACAACCAGGGAACTCCTACAGCTGATAAAACACTTTCAGCAAGGGAGCTGGATACAAGATTAACTTAAAAAAGAAAAAACCAAAAACCAGTAGCCCTCCTATATACATATGACAAATAGATTAAGATAGAAATCAGGGAAACAACACCTTTTACAACAGCCTCAAATAATATAAAATACCTTGGGATAATGCTAAACAAGTAAGTGAAAGACTTGTATGATAAAATCTTCAAGACTCTAAAGAACACATCAGAAGATGGAAAGATCTCTTATGCTCATGGACACTAGGATTGACATAGTAAAATTAGCCATCCTACAAAAGCAGCCTAGAGATTCAATGTAATCCCCACTAAAATTTCAACACAATTTTTTCTGACCTTGAAAGGGCAATTCTCAACTTCATATGGAAAAACAAAAAACCCAGGATAGCTAAAACAATCCTGTACAGTAAAAGGAACTGCTAGAGGTATCTTCATCCCTAATTTCAAGTTGTGCTACAGAGCTAGGTATAGCATATATGCCTATATACTATAGTATACTGTAGTATAGCTATGTTACAGCTATAGTATTGGCATGAACACAGATTTGTTGATCATTGGAATCAAATTGAAGATGTAGACATAAATCCACATACCCACAGAGATGTGATTTTTGATAAAGAAGCAAGAAATATACACTGGAAAAAAAGACTGCATCTTCAACAAATGGTGCTGGTCAAACTGGATGTCTGTAAGTAGAATGAAAATATATCCACACTGTTGTTGGGTGTTTTTACTCTTTGGGGAGCCTGCCACCCAGCTCCCAAATAAATACACAGAGGTTTGTTTGTTTATTTATTTATTTATTTATTTATTTATTTATTTATTTACTTACTTACTTACTTACTTACTTACTTACTTAGAAATGCCCTGTCTTATCATGGCTTGTTTCTAGCCAACTTTTCTTACATTAAATTATCCTGTCTATCTTTGTTTCTGGACTTTTATCTTTATCTATTTCTGTATACCTTTCTTTACTTCTTTTTCCATGGCTTGCTATGTAGCTGGGTGTCTGATTCCTGGAGGCTTTGTCTCCTCTCTACCCTAGATCCTCTCTCCCAGATTTCTCCTCCTATTTATTCTCTCTGCCCACCAGTCCTGCCTATCCTTTCTCCTGCCTTGCTATTGGCCATTCATCTCTTTATTAGACCATCAGGTGTTTTAGACAAGCAAAGTAGCACAGCTTCATGGGGTTAAAACAAATGCAACATAGAAGAACACAACACATCTTTGCATCATTAAACAAATATTCCACAGCATAAACAAATGTAACACATCTTAAAATAATATTCTACAATACCACATTTATCACCCTGCACATATCTCAAGTCTAAGTGTATCAAAGACCTCAATATAAAATCAGACATACTGAACCTGTTAAAATAGAAAGTGGGGAATGGCCATGAATGCATTGGCACAGGAGACAACTTTCTGAAAGAGCACCAATAGTGCAGGCTCTAAGATGAACAGTTAATAAATAGGACTTCATGAAACTGAATAGCTTCTGTAAGGCAATGGACACCCCAAAATGTATAAAGAACTGGAGAAACTAGATACTTACAAAACCAAATGATCCAATTAAAAATGGGGCACATTATGGTGATATTTTTTTGTGCTGAAATGTGATTTTATTTGTATATTAATAAATAAAGTTACCTGGGGGTCAGAGCTAAAAGCAAGCCATAGCAGAAGTCTGGCAGTGATAGCACACACCCTTAATCCTGATCACATGACAGGCAGATCTCTGTGTGTTCAAGGACACCACCAGCATGGAGACACACGCCTTTAATCTCAATACTAACCATAGAGATCTGGAGGTCTGTATAGACAGGCAGTGACAAGGAGGTCATTTGTTTGGGTTTACAACCAATGAGAAGGCAGAACAGAAAGTCAATAAGATGACAGATACATAGGACTTAGCTCTCTTTCTCAGGGGAAGGACAGCAGTGGCAGCGAAGGGTAAGAAGGCCGTTTTAAATCTCAGCTCTTAGCTACTGCTCTGACCTCTTGGGCTTTTAACTCTGCATTTGGCTCTGTGTTTCTTATTTAAAAAGACCATTACATCTACAGCACATACCTAAACAGAGAATTTTCAATAGAGGAATCTCAAATAGCTAAGAAGCACTTAAAGAAATGTTCTATATCCTTAGCCATTAGGGAAATGTAAATCAAAACTACTTGGAGATTCCATCTTACACCTGTCAGAATGGCTAAGATCAATAACACAAGTGACAGCTCACACTGGCTAGGATGTGGAACAAGGGGAATACTACTTTATTGCTTGTGGGAATGCAGACTTTTACAGCCACTTTGGAAATCAATATGGTGGTTCCTCACAAAACTGGGAATTGATTTACCTCAAGGCCCAGCTACATTACTTTTGGGCATATACCCAAATGACACTCCATCCTACCACAAGGACCTTTGCTCAACTATGTTCATTGTGGCTTTATTCACAATGGCCAGAAATTGGAAATAACCTAGATGTCTCTCAACTGAAGAATACGTAAAGAAATTGTGGTGCAGAATGGTATATTGCTCCGCTGTTAAAAAAAATGATATCATGAAATTTGCAGGCAAAATGGATGGAACTAGAAAAAATCATCCTGAGTAAGATAACCCAAATCCAAAATGATAAGCATGCTATGTATTTACTTATAAGTGGCTATTAGCTGTTAAGTAAATGATAATAAAACTATAATCCCCAGAACCAGAGATGCTAGGTAAAGAAGAGGGTGTAGAGGGGAAGCATTGATCTCTCTGGGAAGGAAAGATAGAATAGAGTCCATGGGTGGAGTGAGGGTAGGTGAGGATGGGAGCGGGAGGGATCGTGTTAGGGAGGGTTGGAGGGAGAGAGTACAGGGAGCGGCAGCTGGAATGTGGGTGCATTTGGGAGGCAGTGTGGAAACTAGCGCAGTGGAAACTTCTTGGACTCTATGAAGATGACCCTAGTGAGGACTCCTAGTAATGGAGGATATGGAGTTTGAACTGGCTATCTTTCATAGGCAGGCAAGGCTTCCAAAATGGTGGGTTGAGTTGTTAGCTGAGGAGGTCCCATGGAGATCCCTAAAAAACCCATGCTGTTGCTAGGAAAAAGGCAACTCTTTGAAAACTGACTGTGGGGCCCCATTGCCGAGGACAATATCCACACAGCTCACTGAATGGAGGGAAGTTGATCTGGTGCAGGCATGGAGACTTTACCCCTACAAGCTAGTCTCTTTGGGGTGAGAAGGTACTCTGCAGATACAGAAAGAGGAACCTGGACACTAACCCAGCAGAAAACCCTGCACTTACAATCTGTCCTGACTGCAACATGTGCCGGGGCAATGGTGGTACAGAATATGTGGCAGTGGCCAATCCATGTTTGGTTTAACATGGGGCCCAACCCATGAGAGAGAGCCCATGCCCTATACTGCCAGGATAGCCAGGAACCAGAGACAGAACAGCCCAGTGATCTAGTGTAGAGCCAAACAAGACTGGCAGAAAAACAAAACAAAACAACAACAACAAATAAACAAATTAATGAAATGATTCTTAATGATATTATGCTGTACTCATACCTTGTCCTATCATCATCAGAGAAGCTTCCTCTGGCAGCTGATGGGAGCAGGTGCAGAGACCCACAGCCAGACATTATGAGGAGAGATAGTCTAAACTGGAGGTCCCTTCCCTTGGAGATCAGGGAATCCTATGAAAGAGGAGGAGGGAAGAGTCAGAGAAGATGAAGGACACCAAGAGAACATGACCCACTGAATCATCTGACCAAGGCTTACATGGTTTTATAGAGATTGAAACAGCAAACATGGGGCCTGCATGGGTCTACACTAGGTCCTCTGTGAATGTGTTATGTTATGGCTGTTAGCTTGGTCTCTTATGAGACTCCTAACAGTGGGAGTGGATGTATCTGATCCTTTTGCTTGCTCTTGAGACTCTTTTCCTTCTATTGGGTCGCCTTGTTCAGCCTAATATGAGGGCTTTTGTCTTGTCACATTGTGTCTTGTCTTGCTCTGTTTGACTATAGTCTCTTAGAGACCTGCTCTTTTCTGCAGAGGAAAGTAGGGGCCAGTGAATCTGGGGAAGTGCAAAGATGGGGCAGAGCTAGATGGAGTAGAAGGAGGGGAAAAGAATCTATTAAAAATAGCTAATAACTGCTGAGGGAGGTGAGGTTTCCAGTGCAGGATCCCTGAAACTCCTAGGTGCTAGCTCCTTCCCCACTAGAGGACAGATATTCAGCTCTATTCCTCTTTCTGCCATGATACTAGACTAGAACCTAATCAAATATGTGCTTTCATTTATCAGAAATGTGTCTTGGTTTAGGTAATTCATCTTCATGTCTCTTTTATTCATCTAAAAAATGGGGACATGTTCGCAACACTTATCGTGTGACAGACAGTATATATTGATTAATATTTATTTATTTACTGGGGTTTTAGTCTACAGCATAACACACGCTAGGCAAATATTCATTGAGCACTATTCCAAGCCCTCTTTCTGATTTTTATTTTGAAACCTGATCTCATTAAGTTGCTCAGTCAGGCTGAACTTGAACTTGTGATCTTCCTGCCTCCATATTCTGAGTATTAAGATGATAAATCTTTGCCATGGTACCCAGCCTATCTATCTGTCTGTTGTCTATCTATCTGTCTATCTATCTATCTATCTATCTATCTATCTATCTATCTATCTATCTATCTATCTATGGAAGGTTTTGTTTTGGTTTATGGTTCCAGAAGAACAAAAATCCATCATAGCCCTGAGGCATGGCTGCAGGCAGGCATGGTCGCTGGTATAGGATGCTGAGCTCCCAGCTTATTTATTTATTTTTTTTTTGAGATGTTTCTTCTCTGCATTGTCCCATCTAGTCTTAGACTCCCAACCTTTCTGCCTCACTGAGTTTACAGGTGTTCCCCACCAGATCTGGCTTTTATTAGTTCATTTAATCATTAAAATGATTTTGGGGCACATGGTACCCCATATTATAGAAGAAAGACTGAGGTACAACAGAGGTTATAGAACTGGCCTCAGGGCATGGCTAGGGAGCAGTGAAACTGGAATTGAATTCAGGGGAATCACTCTGTCTCTGCGTAGCCCATTGGGAGGTCATGAGTGCCTTGGGAAGAGGCACTCATGCCTTCTCAACTGTCACTCTCAGCATGAGCTTATGAATTGAGTGACCATGTAGCACTCAAACTGTGCATTGTTGTGATCTATGCCCTGTTTATTCCGTTGCTACTGGGGTAAGACCAGTTCTGGATGCATGGCAGGGTAGGTCAGGTGGCTCCTGAGGTTGTAGCATCCAGCGTGGCAGCACAGCAGAGTCCCCAGAGCTACAGGGATGGTCAGACTTGAGCCCTGAGGAGAGCCATTAGGGAAAGTTGCCTGTGTGTACTGTGTACCTAGAATGTAACTGAAATGAGTGAGCAGGGGCACCCCTCACCTACTGCTACTCTGTGGTAGAAATCCTCAAATAGGCTCTGCACACATCAGGATATTTTCCTCTCCCAATAACTGTGTAAGGTGGACATCATTATTACTGCCTTGGCTTTATAGATGAAATAATTGAGGCACAGAGGTCCAGAAAGTTGTACAGGTCACAGGTCCATACAAAGTACCAAGTAGTAGCTTTCACAGGGGTTGTATCACAGTCCAACCACCAGTATACACGTTTGCATTCATACTTACCTTGACTTCAACTTAACTCATTATTTTGAAATCAACATAAACATGTTCTTCATTGATATGTGTGTGATAGGAAGTCACAACATACCCACAAGGTTGGGCTTGCCTGGCAGACCGCCTAGTTATTTCTGGTTCAAAATAGCCATTTCCGGTTCAAAATATCTCACGTGACTAGGACTCCGTGGCTTTGCATGGTTGCGTAAAGTGCGCGTGGCCATGTAATCTACACGCAAGCGTGGAGTAGCCACATGCATTCCTGTACGCATGCATGGCCCACTCTTTAAAAAGCCGGCGCCATTTTGCACCAGTCTCTTCTCTTCTTCTCTCTTCTTCTTGTCCCACAGGCCTGTCATGTCTGTCTCTTCCTATCCTATATTAATAAACAGCTCTTCTGTGGATTTGTCATGTTCGGGACATGTTTCTCGCAGGATAAGAGCGCCAAAGTAACTAACAATATGTACACTATTTTATGTCTTTAAAAAGGTAATATGATGCAAAACGAGCATATGTTAGCAGAGACAGAAAGGGGAGGGAAAGAAGAAGGGTTCCAGAGCAGAAAATACCATAATATTTACTATAAATATCTTTTAGCACATATAGGTCATGAATTCAATGGCAGCTGGTGCTAAGAAAACAAAGAGAAAGCATGCTTGTGTAATGAACCCTAATGGTCTCAGCATCTAGCATTGCCAAGCAGTTTTCTCTGTATCCCCATCCCATTTGTCCATCCCATACCATCTGAAACAAATCAAAAGGAAAACATGTTTTCTTTTTTCTTTTTTGTAATTTTTTTCTTTATTATTATGTGTTTTAAATTTCATACATCAGCCATGGGTTCCCCCAGCCTCCCCCCTCCCGCCCCTACCCTCACCTTCCCCCCAGCCCCTCCCCTTCATTCCCATGTCCTCCAGGATCAAGGCACCCCCGGGGATTCATTTAAACCTGGTGGATTGAGTACAAGCAGGTCCTGTCACCTCCTTCCAGACTGAGCAAAGTGTCCCTGTGTAAGCCCAAGGTTTCAAACAGCCAGCTCATGCACTAAGGACAGATCCTGGTCCCACAGACTGGGTTCCCAAACAGATCAAGCTATTCATTTGTCTCACTTATCCAGAGGGCCTGATCCAGCTGGGGGCTCCACAGCCTTTGGTTCATAATTCATGTGCTTCCATTCGTTTGGCTATTTGTCCCTGTGCTTTTTGCAATCTTGGATTCAACAATTCACGCTCTTGCAGACCCTCCTCTTTCTTGACAGTTGGACACCTGGAGCTCTATCTGGGGCCTGGCTGAGGATCTCTGCATCCACTTCCATCAGTTATTGGATGAGAGTTCCAAGACGACTGTTAGGGTGTTTAGTCATCTGATCACCAGACTAGGTCAGATCAGCTTTCTCTCGACCATTGCCAGCAGACTACAGAGGATATATCATTGTGGATTTCTGGGGACCTCTCCAGCACTCTGCCTATTCCTGTTCTCATGTGGTCTTCATTTATCATGGTCTGTTATTCCTCATTCTCCCTTTCTGTTCTTGATCCAGCTGGGATCTCCTGGTCCCCTAAGCTTTCTTTCCCTCAAATCTTGCCCTTCATTGCTCAGCTTTGTTCATATCTGTATTGTTTGTAATAGCCAGAACCTGGAAACAATCCAGATGCCCTTCAACTGAAGAATGGATAAAGAAAATGAGATATATATATATACAATGGAGTACTACTGAGCAGAGAAAAACAATGACATCATGAGGTTTGCAGGCAAATGGATGGATCTAGGAAAAATCATCCTGAGTGAGGTAACCCAGACTCAGAAGGACAAACACGGTATGTACTCACTCATAGGAGGATACTAGATGTAAAACAAAGATGACTAGACTGATACACATCTCCAGGGAGGTTACCTAGAAAATGGGACCCTAGGAAAGACCCAGGGATAACCCAATGACAGAGAAATGGATGAGATCTACATGAACAACCTGGACGACAGTGGGAAAACATGTTTTAATAATGAAACTGGACTAAAAATCATAGTCACATCTTATTACAGCAAAAATTCATAATCATAATGTCATTAAATTGATAGAATTGTGTCCAAACTTTAATTTTTTTGTTTCATGAATAGACTTTTGCTTTTTTATTGTTTGCAGATACACTTAACATTTCCATTAATTAAATTGATAGAATTGTGTTCAAACTTCAATTTTTTTTTGTTTCATGAATAGACTTTTGCTTTTTTATTGTTTGCAGATACACTTAACATTTCCATTAATTGTATCAGGCAGTTAAATAAAGCCTTTCTTCTTTATCAAATTATATTAAAGTAGATTATAACATGAAGATAAAATGGTAATTATACCAAGTACAAAATAACTTATCAAAACAATAGTTTTACCATTTTTCATTTTATTTCAAATTAAAATATAATTACAGCATTTCTCCCTTCCCTTTCCTTCCTCCTTCCCCTCCTGCTCCCCTAGCTCCCTCTCAAATCCATGACTTTCTTTTCTTTAACTTTCATTATTTCATGTTTATATAAAAATTAATAAACATGTAATTGTAACCTACTTAGTCCATTGAGTGCTGCTTGTATGTTTATGTTTTGGGAGCTGACTGAAAGGCCATTGTAAGGGAAACAAGGCCCCCCCCCCCACTAGCTCTGCTAATTGCAGATTCAGTGGGAAATACTGCACTCTGCCCCCACGCCCCATATCAGAAAAGTTAGCCCACCATGCTGTGCTAACAGGATGCTTGCCAATTAACCCCTGGGGTTGTGTTTGCAAGATAAATTGCTTAAGAAGAATGCTTGCCAAATAACCCCTTGCTAGATAAGCTTGGAATTCGTTTACCTACCCAGACTCTGAGAAAAGACCGTGGAGACATCTGGCGTCTAGGTGTCTACACTCTGGGTGACCCCACTCCCCTGCCCTGGTAGAACTGCCTCATAAAAGGCCTGTGAGCCTTAAACTCGTGCTAAAAATAAAGCTTCATTTGTGACCCGATATTGGAGTGAAGCTCTCTGTTTTGTACGCCGACCCTAACATCACCGCTCACTATTAAGTAACCAGGTAGGGTGTTGATCCCTGAGGAAGACTAATTATCCCTCTTATAGTCTTTTATTGCATGTAGCTCTTCATCAGGGAGGGGGTATGTCATTTTCCTATCTGTGTTGGCATGTAAACTTATAGCGGACAATGGGGGGGGGGGTCCCAGGGTCCAAGAAGAATCTACGACCAGCTGATAATCTAATGTTCAATTATATTAAATAAACCCATGTATACGAAACTCTTTAGTTCATACATTTTATTCTTCTGAGTCAGTTCTCTCTCTTTTCTGCTCTCATGCTTAGCTCCTCTCTGTCCCTTCTCTTTCTGTCCTAACTAAGCTTCTTTTGCCTCCTCCTCATCTTTATCTTTATTTCCCTCCATCTTGGTTCTTTCTGTTCGTTCCTCTCCTGGAACCAGTCTCTGTCTTAGCCTGACTTGTACAATACAGTGCAAAAACTTCCAAGTATTCTACAAAGAGCCTTGAAAGCCAGCTTCATTTGCAACCCAAAAGTGGAGTGAATAGAGGAATAAGGCCTAGAATAAATCACTAAGGGAATTTATGTGCTCACAATATATTCTTATACGTGGTTAGGTAAGTCTATCATAAATGTGCTCAAACTACAATCTTACAGGGAGGTAGGTAAGTGAGTCTATAGGTCATTAAAATAAAACTGTTTATATTTTCCTGTGCTCCCATATATACTGGCAGGGTAGGGTATCTTTGCTCAGAGCTAGGAAACCTGTCTCAAAGCTACTTTGCAATTGGTATGCAAAAACCCTTTTGTTCTGAGTCAATTGCTCTGGAATGCCATTTGGGCTGAGAGAGAAAGGAGGGCCTGAGTTTCATTTGCACAAGCAATAAAGCCTGTCTCTTAAGCCTAGGAGACAGGCATTGTCTCTGTAAGGGTGTTACCTTAGTTCAGATCAGCAGTAGGTCTGAGATGCTTATATTGTTTGCCATCATGGCATAGGAGTTATGGGCACACAAGAAATTGATAGCAGGAAACAGCTGATATACAAAAGGCCGAATAACATCAAATATTCCTTGATATTTGACTTCCCCTCCAAAAAGATTCATTAATCCTTCTAGGTATAGCTTTATCATATACAGCTGAATCTCCATTTCATATTCTTGCAGCCTGCAGCATAAACTGGTGTTGTCATTGTTCAGATCTTATTTGGGCAGCAATGTTGTTCATGGTGACTTTAGCAATAGTGACATACCTTCAACTTTTGGTGAGCAACCAAGGGCAACAGCAATCATCTACACCTTTGGGAGTTTCTTGGACTCTCCTAACTAACAGCTTGAAAGGAGTCTTCTTATCTGATACTGGGGTTTTTGTAAGATAATCTGTGGTTCTTGGGGGAATAACATACGTGTGTGTGTGTGTGTGTGTGTGTGTGTGTGTGTGTGTGTGTGTATGCATATACCTATACTTATATGTAATGCATTTCATGTAAATTTAGGTAAATATAAAATAATGATTCAATATGGTTTTTCAAACATCCTTAGTGTTATTTATCCCTCTTTCCTCTCCTTCTGTATCGTACTCCCTCTCCTCTCCCACATGTTTCCCCATTTCCCTCTTCACATGAGACTCAAATCCTGCTATCCCCTCTCTTGAGTGTATTCCCCACCCACTATTGTCCCTTTTTACTTTCTGGGTTTCTATTACTAAAGGTTATATACTCAGATTTGAAGACTTGGAGCTAGGAGTCACAAATGAGAGAGACAACATGCAATGCTTATAATTCTGGGTGTTAGTTATTTGGCGGCGCTCTTACCCTGTGAGGAAATGTCAGGAAACACTACAGAATCCACTAACAAGAGTTTTATTAAGATAGGAAAGAGAGAGACAGACGTGAACAGGCCTGCAGAAAACACACGTGAATCAAGAGAGAGAAGCCAGGGAATATGGCGCCGGCTTATAAAGGCTGGGCTGTGCCTGCACACACAGGCTAATGTGGCTACTCCACTCATGCACGTAGATCACATGGTTGCACTGCATGCTTTACACAACCACACAAAGCCACGGGGTCCTGGTCACGTGAGATGTTTTTGACCTGGAAATGGCTATTTTGACCCGGAAATGGCTAGGTGGAAGTGTCTAGGTCTGCCGGACATGCGCATGTTGTGAATTCATATCATTGGGTCTGGTTTAACTTACTCAATATACTGTTTTCTAGTCCTATCCTTTTACTAGGCTGCTCAGCACACCTAAATTAACTTACTTTTGTGCTCACTTATGAAAAAGAAAATAACCTATCTCACTGTAGTGAAAATCAGTATGGATGTTAATACAAAATATTATTATATTGCATCTGGATTCACTTGCATGCTGGTAACTTTGAATTCAAGACTTGTTTGTGTTTTTTGTTTCTTTGTTTTCCAGACAGAGTTTCTCAGTATAGTCCCTGCTGTCCTGGGACTTGCTCTGTAGACCAGTCTGGCCTCAAATTCACAGAGATATGCCTGCCTCTGCCTCTTGAGTGCTGGGATGCTGGGATTAAATGCCTGTGGCACCACTGCCTGGTCAAGATTTTTCTGTTGTTGTTGGTGGTGGTGGTTTTTGTTTGTTTGTTGAGAGAGAGAGAGAAAGAGAGAGAGAGAGATTCAGCAACTGTAGGAGGGATTGTGGTTTTGTTGGTGTAATCAGCACTGAAATAGACACTAAAAGTTAATAACTTCCATAAGATGTAATAGAAAGTTATTTAGAGGTCACTCTCCATACCCCATAAAATCTCACTTGAAGAAACTCACAGGTTCAGAGCACAGACTAGGTGACTACTTCACACTTGCTGGCCATCTAGCCTAAGCACAGGATTAAAAATTAACTCTTACTGGTCAACAGTTTATTACAATAGCTATTCCTCTATAGGGACCTGGATTGCAAATAAGCCAGGCAGGAAACCATACAACCATACAATAAATACATGGTATATCCTTAACCACAAACCTTCTTGAAATGAATGATAAATGGCGCTGGTGGCAGTGCTGGTTATTACCACACGAAAGAGTCACAAGCCATGGCCATGCTACCTGGTAGCAGAGAGCTTTATTAGGAGGAAGGGCTGGGGGAGATAAAGGCCAGGGAAGGAGCACATGTAGAGGGCAGAGAGAAAGAAAGATGGTGGAGGGTTAGAGAGAACAGAGCAGAGAGAGAGGGTGAGGTCTGCGTCTGGCTTTTTAAGGGCTCCTGGTGAAGCAGGCTCACGGAGTTACACCATGCATACGCTGACTGAGTGACCACCCTTTACGCATACAGTTGCCAGTGTACACTGATGACATAAGATGTAAGACCTTTTGCTTAACTCCTGAACTGCACATGTGTGGTCATGTAGCTGGAGTAAGGGCAGTATTCTAACTTTTCTTAATCAGCACACTTTGCATACAGGTTTCGGGTCTTTATGCTGTTGTAAGATGATGGTAAAAATCATTTTGGTAAGCTTATCATGCCTATTATGTGGTGATATACAGACCATTGGAACTATCGTTAACCCCATTTCTATTGCTATAATGTGGGTTGGAGAGAAAACTCAGAGGATAAGTAAGAGCACTTGGTTGCTCTTGCAGAGAACCTGAGTTCAGTTCCCAGCACCCATATGGTGGCTCACAACTATCTGTAACTCTGCTTCCAGAGGACCCAATGCCTGACCTTGGTGGGGTCCTTCACATATATACATACACTTGGGCACACATAGACACATAAAATAAATATTTAAAAGAATAAAAAGATAAAAATAAATTGCTGTAATTTTTTATGCCTAGGTCTGCATTGATGAACTTTTGGCCTTAACTTAAAGATTCTTGGCTACAATGTATTACTTCTCTCTTCCTCAGTTTATTTTTTTTTTGGGGGGGGTGTTGGTGAACATCATGCCTGTACTTAGACAAGCTCTTCCCCTCCCAGGCCCACCTCCCTTCCTGACCCTGCCTCCTCCTGGCCTTGCCTTCCCCTTGGCCCCACCCCACTAATCTTGTGTTGGCCATGGCCCTGTCTTTTTCAGCCCTTCTTGCCCCAGCCCTATGGAGAGGTCATAGCCCAGCCTCCCTCCAGTGATTCTACAGCCTGGCACCCACCAAGTGATTTTTGCTGCAGGCGTTCTGATGCTGCAGGTCCTGTGCCTACTTGTATCTGCTATTATCCTCTGGTGTGTCTCCCACATGGACCTTTTTGAACCCATTAGATAGGCTGCTTTTTGTCGGGTGGTGGACACACTGTAGTCTCCAAAACTGAAATGACCCTCACTGTACCTACCCAGAGCTGCCTAGGAGCCTGGGTGGGAGACTTAAGATGCTTCAGTGGGCCTCTGGTGGGTGGGTGGAGCGCAAAAGAGGAGGTGTGCTGTGGTGCCAGGAGGGCAGTGGGGTGGGGGGAGAGTGGGAGGGTGGAGACCGGTTTGGGGCAGGGTGGGGAGTGGGAAGTGTGGGGGAGAGGGAGGGTGAGAGGTGGGGGAGTGATCTGGTTCTGGCCTGCGGACACAAAGGGAAAACTAGTAGGGAAAAGCTAGTGGTAATTGCAGGCCTCAGGATCCTTTCCATGAACTTTGATCTAGGTTCCCTCCAGCAGGCTGCATGTTACATTACTGTGATAGCTAACTTTATGTTTAAAATTTAAACTTACTGTGCTTGAGAAATTAAACAAACAAACAAAATCCCAATGCCCCAAATGCCTCTAGCATGTAAGACCCTAGTTTATACAAGCTATACTCTAGCCCCTACTTTATACAAGCAGTCCACTTTACCTTTCCCCCAGAATTTGAAGACTATTCTAAAAATCGTGTAACATTGAACTGCTGTTCTTGGAAGATGGTAGGCTAATCACTATTTCTGCTTTTGTAATCGAGCTTGTTTACTCTGCTCAAAAAGATGACTAGGACAACTGCAAGACACATATGTTAAAGCAAGCCTCTGCCTTCATGTAGTCAGAATATACGTAATCTTGTCATTCTGCCTTTATAAGCCCTGGGCTAAAGAGGCTAGCTGTTGCACCTTGAATATCCTAGATCTTGGGATGCAGTCCTGGTGCCAGGTACCAACACCAATACCTGAATAAAAGCCTCTTCTTTGTAAAATATACTCATACATTTGTTAAAAATATGGTCAGACCTCTGAGTGTCTGAATGACTCCAGACCCATAACAATAGCTTTGGGGTTAAGTTCCAGACTGGCCTCCTGACTCCACAAAGTCTGGCAGAGATACTTTTGAAAGGCTGTCTTAGTTAGGGTTTCTATTGCTGTGAAGGGACACATGACCAAAGCAACTCTTACAAAGGAAAACATTTAATAGAGGTGATGGCTTACAGTTTCAGAGATTCAGTTCATAATCATCAAGGCAGGAGCATGGCAGCATGCATGCACACATGGTGCTTATTACATCTTGATCAGAAGGCAACAGGAAATGGACTGTGACACTGGGTGGTATCTTGAGCACTGGAAACCTCAAAGCTTGCCCCCACAGTGACACACTTCCTCTATCAAGGCCAAACTTACGCCAACAAAGGCACACATCCTAATACTGCCACTCCCTATGAGCTTATAGGGGCCAATTACTTTCAAACTACCCCAGGAGTTCTAAACGTTTTTTCTTTACCTGGGAAGTGAATGTCATGAGGATATCATGAAGCTTTCAGGAAAAAAAAGATGCACATAAAGTCATTGGTACAGTATGGATGCTTAAGACATGCTCAGAATAAGAAGTGTAAATCACACTTGGAAGCTATTCTCTTCATTAGGATCCCTTTCAGTGTCTTTGCTCTCTGAAGACTCCATTCCTACTTCTCCCCAAACAAAACCAGAACAATAGTGGCAGCCCTAGGGGCAGTTCCAGGGTAGAGGGTCAACAGTGTTTTTAGAACCCTGGCCAAAGGGTTTCACTACCTTATTTAATCCTGAGATCAATGATGTTCTGTTTTACTGATAAGAAAACGAAAGGACCAAGCAAATGCCATAACAGGCTGCTCAGTCTTCTCTCAGAGATCAGGCCTCAATTTCAGTTTCCTGAGACTTGAGCAAGCAGTTTCTGGGATGCCTTGAACAAAAGACATAGTCCTTGTAGTAGCTCCCTTTTTTTGCACGTACTCTGACCGCTCAAAGTTCAGACAGTTGTTTACTGTCTGGGACCCCTCACTATGTCAGTGGCAGCTCAAGGACAGAGCCCGGACCACTGAGCCAGCCCCCACAGTCAGTATGTTCTAGGCCAGCCAGCCCCTATGGCAGCTCAAGGCCAAAGCCTGGGACTTGTCCTGGACAGCCCCCAAAATGATAAATGTGACTCCCAACCAATAAATTCAAAGGTTACATACCCTTACCCAATTAAAAGAGAACAAAGATAAAAATAAACCAATCCCAGTAGCACCCAAGCCAAACCCCCCAACTGCCCTGAAGGGCTTGCAGTTTTAGCCTTTAAATAGCTAGCCACTCAAAGAGAAACCAACTCCTCCCTGCCTCACTGTATTGGGTGTAGGAACAAGTCCCCTGTCTAGATTTGGAAACTTAAACAATAAACCTTGCTGTTGCATTCTGGACATCCAGGGTGGTCTCTTTGGGGTCATGATCTGGGCATAACAAAAACACCATGCATAGTTAGGGTTTAAAGATTCAATAGGGTGTGGCCTCACCACAGGGGATGTTCCACCACATCTCACTTTACCTTAGGTGCCTAACATCTTCTCTACAAGCAGTATTGGAGAATAAAGTAGCAACCTTGGGGCAGTGTACTCACAGGTTAGCTGCTAAGATTGATACACATCAGATTTCTAGTGTTTCCTGCAATAGGGGCAGCAGCCCTAGGTTCTATTTTCTACACAGGTAGTTAGCTACACTCTCTCCACCACTATATTTACTGCTTGGATCCACTCACTGTTGAACTTGTAACTATTCTAAATGTTAGCCAAAGCTGTCTTCTTACACAACATTTTGCTCTACATTCATTCCCCCCTACTTCTGTCCCTTACCCTCCTTTCCTTCCTAACTCTTCCCTTTCTTGCTTTTTTAATTCCTGGAGGCAGAGTGTCACTATAGAGCCCAAGATGGCCTCAAATTCATGATCCTTCTGCCTCAGCCTCTCCAGTGATGGAATTACAAGCATGAGCCACTACTCATGGTCCTCCTCCTAAGTGTTCATAATCTTTCCACTCACTTTGCATACCCATTTCTTACCAAGCCATTCAACATTAATTTAGGATCAGGTCAGTAAGATGCTGTTTTTGTTGATTTATTTATGTCTTTATGTTGTAGAATATTTTCTGCTCTGTTTTGTTTTATTAATGATTCCTCTGAACTTGAGCTTAAGGTCACCTTTGTTTTCCTGTACCCCACAGTCTCAGTTAATGTGAGATATTTCTGTGAGTGAATTCTTGCTACTGAGCATCAGTAGGTTTTGAAGAAGCTATTCTGGACATGAGTAGAGTACCCTAGCCCATTCTACATCTGCTCTTGGGATCAGTAGGTAAAACATGAGGAAGCAAAAATTGTTGAAAAGTGAAAAGCATCTCTGTAATTTGTCAAATAACTGAAATATTTCTAAAGAAAATCAGTGGCCTTGTAAAAAATATTTTTCTAAACCAGGCACATAGTTTAGAGCCACAAGCCAAAAGCCTCTTATTTAAGTAATCATTTGCTGAGCTTGTAACTTAAGTGTATATTAAAATCCCTATAGGGGAAGCACATGAAGAGTAGCAATGTGGTTGGGGTTGAGCAGACACTTAGCTGAGAGAGTAAGCATTCTCTATAGTAGCATCTCATTCATGAAGATTTGCAAGGCTGATCAGTATGCTGCTCACTTAAAGAAGTCCAGAAGAGGCTAGGGATTTTTCTATCCCTAGGTGATATTTCTGTGACCAATTTTAAGAGAAGAACTAAATCCAGCACCTTTGCTTAATAAAACTTGCACAACTTACTCAGAGAATGGTTTTTACACTGTGGCAATTTCCTGGAGTTTTCTTGATGATATAGCTCAATAAACAATGACCACTCTACACAGAGAAAGGTAAAGGATTAGATTTTGTTTGTCACCAAATCTCTGAATGAGAATGGCATTCTGTTTAGTGCTCTTAATGACTTTGTGTTCTAATAAAGTCTAAGGGTTATGGATAGTGTTCTGAATGTCAGCTGTAAACATGGCTCCTTCATATTGAAGGGACACATCTCTTTAGTCACTAAAGTTTAGTGTAACCCTAGCAGTGCCATGCAAAAGTCATTCATGCTTGAATTTAGAGGACAGTCTCCTCTGTTAGGTTGGTATTAGGTAAGATGATAAATACCACGATGATGACACTTTGATTCCAAAAAGCTATAGCCGTGAATCTCAGGTTGTAACTAATTATGCCCTGGTCCCCTCCCAAAAACGATAGGATTTTTTTTTTTCAGGAAAATACATAGTAATTTCTATAGGTTTTGTCCTCATCAATAAATATTAATAGTTTCCCTGAAGTTATTGACCTTGAAAAGTCATGTGGAAAGCAAGTAGAATATTTTGTTTAATGCAAACAGTTAAGAAGATGAGGACCAGGCAACCATGAAGATCAGAGCAGAATTTTCCTTATTAGAATGAAATAATATTTTACGGAATCTTTCTTTTTGAAACAACATATTTTCTAAAACTGAGGAATTCTTAACATCTTTTTTTCTAAAATGTAAACATTGTCAACACATACACACACGCACACACACACACACACACACACACACACACACACACACACATACTGAAAGAGATTGACTTTCTGAAATATATTTAAAAAGTTATACCAGTAAATTCATCCTTTGGTCAGACATTTAAAGATGATATAAGAAAGGGAAAACATTGCTTCCTTTTAAGATTTACTTTTATTCCATGTGTGTGCCTACATACATGTATGTGCATCACATGCATGCAGTGCTCACAAGGGCCAGAAAAGAAAATCCCAGCATCCACACTGGATAGCTCCCAACTACCTATAACTCCATCTCTATAGGAACTGACACCCTCTTCTGACTGTCATAGGTACCTGCATAAACATGGCACACACACCTATAAACACTCACACACACACACACACAAAGATAAAAATCTTTATAAAAAGAATGCTAATTACTTGTGATTAATCTTTTTTATTCATTTTAACCAGTTCTTTCAGAGAGCACTTGGGGATATAAGGCAGGCCTTTTTGCCTTAATAAAATGATCACAAGCCACCTACCATGTAGACTAGGTGAATTTTGAGACCTCTGCTAATGCAGGGACTACAAGGAGTGCTTAGCATGGAGGGATGATGTGTCTTGGTTGAGTTTTTCAGAAACATGGAAGTATTGCTGTTTGTTGTGTCATTTGCCTTTTTAACTCAATAAGATGAGATGTTACATACCCTGAATATGCTATATTAAACTAACCAGAAGGCACTCAATTTACATATGTTACCTTGTGATTTTATGTTAATATGTTAGGTGGTTTAATTGATTTTCATTTTGGCTTTTTATGTGCTGCTTTGCCAATTTTATTACTTCTGAGACCACTAAAAGTGTGTGTGTGTGTGTGTGTGTGTGTGTGTGTGTGCCAAATAAACACACACATGCTTATATTAATTATAAATGGTTTGGTCTATTGCTCAGGCTTATAACTAACTAGCTCTTATTCTTAAATTAACCCATAATTCTTGTCTATGTTTAGCGTCTGGTTAGTGACTCTGTTTCTCCTTTCCTCTTCCCAGAATTCTCCTAGTTTATATCTGCAAGTACTATCTGTGCAGGTCCGCACAAGAATGCCGTCCCTCATTTTCCAGTATGGGCACTTTTGCTGATGTGCTGGCCTTGTTGAAAACCAAAACTAAGTTGTCTAGTATCCCAGAAGGCAAGAATAGAGTTTTCACGTGGAGCATCAAACCCTATTTCCACCATAAAACCAAGAAGAAAATTGACCAGCAGTTGAAGGGCCCACAGCATGATTCAGGCCAAGTAAAGATATCTGAACACGTCGTTCTGATAGTGTATCCCTCATCTTGGCAGTGCATTTGAGGGCTATTATCTTGCCCCTGTCATCTGGCATGATCAAAAAGAAGACTGCTCCTTCCAGGCTTGAAGTGTTCACTCATGAGTCTACCAGTAATAACAGAATGGCTGCTGGCCAAAGACAGGCTGAGGCTGCAAGAAGCTTCCCCTCTTTATATCACCTCAGAAGAGTTGAGAGCAAGCCTCGTATCCTTCCAATCCTTTAAAACCTTCAAGACTTGTTAGTAATGTATTTCCAAATATGGATATGAAATGAATTGAATCTTGAATCCATTGTTGAGTACTTACAAGCATTCACTTCATAAAGCGATTACCAAGCATTATCACATTCAGCTACAAACTTGAAAGGTGCACTGTCTTTGATAGGTAACTTTAATTAAAAATTACAGACTGGTGTGCAAGATATTTGCAAAATCTATACTTGACTTTTACACTTTCTTTTTTGTCCAAATATGTGTGTTGCTTTATACTAGGGATACAGGTACTACAAAACTCAGCTGCTAGGATGAGGCAAAATTAGTTGGTCATCCCTTAGACCTGAGATATATTTCCCTAGGTCCTTTCTCTGTAAGACTCATTGTGAATCCTGTCTTCCTCTATCATGATGTGCAGGCAATGTTGATTGCTGTCTTTGAGAAAAACTGTTACAAGGAGAGTTATCAGCCTTAGGGGTTTCTCTGCAGGCCTGGCTAGACTCTGTGACAGGCCAAGATTTTAGGTCCCTCATGGGAGTACTTTAGTACAATTCTTTAATTTTAAGAGGCTTTGGAGCCAGGCCATCCTAAGCTGCATAGAAATACTCCATTACAGAAGAAGCAAAAACAAAAAGCAGAGAAAATGCTGGGACTCAATAGGTGTCCATTCATACCATTCATACCCAATAGGTATTCCTTCATCTGCCATGGTGTCAGTTACTGTCCCCAAGGCTCCTGCAGCTACCCTCTCAAGAAGGGGCATCTGACAGATAATGCTGCTTTTGTGGGGATGCCAGATTTGGGTTCTTTTCAATAATAATTACACTCAAGTATTTATCCTAGTTAGATTCACAGTCATCCAGCATCTCACTGTGAGTTGTGGGCATGGGCACAGGAGAGAGGATCAGAATTATCAGCCTTGTCCCTTCTCAATGACCTGGAATAGATTCCAGCTATATAGGTCAACCGAGTCTAGGGTACAATACTCCATGTATTCCAAAGACGAGCAAATCTTGACCTTTCTTGAGTATCACAGCTACGCATTGGTAGATTTTGTTTGATTGTCTGGAGCTGGGCCATATTATAACTGCTGGATTCTTCCTTATAATCTTGTGAACTCATGAAACAGCAAACTAAACTAAGTGAGTTCTATCCAGAGGAAGAAAACCATCAGGATTCTAGTTTTTAATGTTAATATCTTGGAGTTTGTATCCAAAAGAAACTGCCAAAGTTCCTATTACTCTATGAGTAAAATTAGCACTTGTGATAATTAGAGACATGAAAGTACTGTTTAATATTCTAGGTCTCTCAGTGACGGAGAGTGTGCCTGGTATTGAGGGCAGAGGCTGAGCAAGAAGAAAAGTTCACTGGCGAGAGACATGGATATTAGAACTAAAAACATCTGTGTAACCAAAAAGCACAAATCATAAACTATGACACACCTAAAGTTAAATAGCTATTTTCTTTCCAACTTCATTTGATTCTACATAGTCATGGAGGGCACAGATATGAAGTGGGCATCACAGCCCCTTCGAGCTGCAACTGCTGTGTCTGGTAGGGTGATTGTCTTCAGTTGTGTCTTGAGTTTCCTGACATGCTGTTAAATCCCAGCCATAGGAAGTTTCTAGAAGAGGCCTGTGTTTCACAAAGGCAGAACAATTCAGGTCACCCAATATCACTTTGTCCAGTGGATAAAGGAGGTCCAGGTCAGATTTTTTTTAAAATTGTATTTATTTTATGCATATGGGTGTTTTGTCTTCATATATGTCTGTGTACTGTGTGCATGCCTGGTGCCCAAAGAGGTGGGAAAAAAGCATTAAATCTCCTGGAACTGGAACTAGAGATGGTTGTGAGCCATGTGAGTGCTGGGAATTGAACACAGGTCATTTGGAAGTGCAACCAGTACTCCTAACCACTGAGACATCTCTCCAGCCCCTCAGGTCAGCCTTTTGCTTTATGGAGACCCTAGCTACTAGTGGGGAGAATGTCATAAGAAGTCTGACCAATAAGTGTTCTGACATCAGATCATGAACTGCTTTTTATTGTAAACATTGGGATGGTCTTGACACAAGCTCTTTCGTTGTGCTTTATGAAAAATTGAGATGTTGATTTTAGAGAAAACATCAAATTGACTTTGGGTCTTACTAAACATATCTTTGTGAAATATTGGAGCTAAGTCTGGGCATTTAAAGGACATTGATCTTTGGTGTTTGTGACTGGAGAATCACAATGTACTATTGGCACACTCATTTCCCAAACAGTGGGAACACACTATTTATCCAAAGGCCAACCATTGTTCTTCATAATCCTCCCATTACTAAATCTCATTTTCTGTATTTTCAGCCACTTGAATTTCATTACATTTTCTCTATTAACCCAGAGTAAATTCCTATTTTCCAGACTACCCATGGCCCAGTACACATATTACCTATTTGCTACAGACACCTCTGTTCCCATTTTTCTGAGGCTTTTATTAGTGGTAAGATTAAGGGGACTTATGATAGCAGACACACAGCTGTTGCCACATTGGGGATGGGAGTTAATTCTGAGCATCAGTACTTGAAAGGTATTGGGGGGGGGTGCTGTTTTGTAAATATCAGGCTTAACATTCAGACAAAAAAAAAACAGAACAATTTTCAAGCCTTTGTCTTATTTTTCTAGGTCAAAGAACACATATTGTAGAATATTTACCATTTAAATTTAGATTTCATTCCCAGAAGAAAAAAAAAAAAAGAAAAGAAAGGGAAAGCAGGAATGAATCCAAGATCTTAAAAAGGCTGTGTTTTGTTTATTTGCTTTATACAGAACATCTTCTGCCTGTGGAAGACTTCATTGTCAAAAGCTCCATTCTTCCATGTTTTATTTCTGAAACTTTCAAAAGCAATGAACATCCCCTTGTTACTTCTTTTGCCTCATGTCTCTTATTCATGCCCCACCATGGGGTTTAGGAGGGGAACATTTCGATGAGAGGGGGAAAATATCATCCAGCAGTAACTGGGTAATTCTCTGAGGTAGGACACAGAATCATGTCCTCTTTTCAATACTCAGCACTATTTATTGGAAGCTAAGAATGTGCTCAGCAAAGGGCTGCCAGGAACATGAAGCTAAGATGGTTTTGAGTCCAGTTACTTAAAAAAGACCTAAATATACCACAAAAGAAAGACCGCAATGCAAGCACTTGCTTCTGTGAACACTTATAAAATAGATTGTTATAGATCAGAAATCTCTGGTCTGCAGCACAAGATTCAAATTAACTTTGTGAAGGACATCTTTGTAATAACCCCACTAAAATAATGAACACAAGGCCAGTTCATCAGTGAGCTGAACCGCCCCCCCCCCCATACAAATTATGCTTTATATATGCATTCTTTGCAGCAATTATCCTAATCTTGGGTCAATTTGAGTGTACCATTTACAGTCATGTGACTTTTGAAATCCTATCTGATTAGAATATTTGCAAAGCATAAGACATACAGGCACATAACAGGTTTTTCATACATTTTTAAAAGGACAAATAAAACCTTGGAAAAGGAACAAAGCTGGTAAGTACAGTTCACAAAATCCTTCTTTTTAGGAAGAGTATCTGAAAACACAGAAAGTGGAAACTTTCTGTATTTGTATATTTCAGCTCCAGTAACTCCTGTCAATAAGGAAGACTTAGCTATACCACAAAGATGTCCTTCCATGATCTCTTCTTGGCTTTTTTTTGGGGGGATGGGGGGTGCTCTCTGAAGATTCCATATGACCTCAGTGCATGAAAATCAGGCCAGGGAGCAATATTTCCTTTATTAAAGAATTTCTGTTACTCCGTTAAAGTTTAAGCCTCAAGTGAGATCATGGGTATTAACAGCAAACCACTGCGAAACAGCATGGATGCACATTTACAGAAGGATCACAAACACAGGGTCTTGAGAAAGTGCTTAGCCACTCAGAGGGGCAGCTAAGGTGGAGGGTTGCAGACCCATTCATGAGTCTTTAGTCTCTAAGCCTTGGTCCCTGGGAGCTCAGTTTGCACAGGTCTTCATGCTTTTCTAGCAAGCTTCCCTCCCCTGCCTTTTAGTTTTGAGGGTTTATACAAGTTGACTCCAAAAGTTCATTCTTTAAAAAATTCAGGAAGACAAAGCCTTTGTGACTCTGATAAGAAGAATGTTAGATGAGAAGTGAGCCTGTCACCCCATGATGGAAGAGAATAAAGACAGTAAACCAACAGAGTTCCACTCTGGCAATTAACTTATAAAGATGCAGGTGACTTCTTACTAAAATGTAAAATGCCAAAATGGGTCCAGGAAGTAGAACTCTTGAATGTGCAGCAATTAGCAAGAATTAAATATAACAGCATGATTGAATGGCTCCATATCAAATTCTATATAACCTTTAAAAGAAATGGATCCCTGCCTTCCTGTGAACACAGAACACCTAGGGATGTTGATGGTGTGTTTGCTGTTTTTTTTTTCCCCCAGACCATTTTTCAGTCAGAATTATGTATTTTGAATAAATCCTCACACAGTGCCAATGCTGCTCATCCATGGACCACACTCTGAATAAGCAAAACTCTACACCTTTGGGGAGATGATTTGGGAAGATTGAAGATAAGACCTATGATTCATTTAGTGAATTCAGTGTAAAAGTAATATGAAAACCTGACATTAGAAATTTATACTAGCATAGCACACTCATCTCTTACTGAATAAATGAACATTTCTAAAATAAAAACACTAGTAAAATAAATCTTTTTAAAAATCTATTTTAATTTCTTTTTATATTAAGACCAGTCCCTTTTGGTTCCACCCTAGGTCTCTGGGCTATCCAGTCCAATTCCTGGCTATCCAAAAAGTGTGGGGAATGAGCTCACTCTCAGGGGGTTGGCCTGAGGTTAAATCAGAAATTGATTGGCTAGTCCCACAAGTTCTGCTCCACTACTGCCCCAGCACCTCTTGCACTCAGGACAGATTGTTGGTCAAAGGTTTAGTGGTTGGTTTCGTGTCCATATTTCTTTTTCAGTAGCCTGCAGAGTACCTTCCTGTACCAAACAGACTAGGACTAGAATACGGGGCTGAAGGCTCCATGCATGCACCAGCTTAACTAGTTCATAAGGGAAATTGATCCATAATTCTCCTTTCTTGAGTCTTTATATGGTTTGGGCATCAGGTTAACTGTATCCTCATAAAATATATTAGGCAATGTTCTTTCGGTTTCAGTTTTGTGGAATAATTTGAAGAATTTTGGTGTTAGTTCTTTGAAAGTCTAATAGAATTATGTGCTAAAATCATCTGTCCTTGGGCTTTCTGGTGGGGGGGGGTTCCACTGGGAGAGTTTTAATGTCTGTTTCTATTTCAGTTGGCTTATAGACCTATTTAAATTTCTTATTGATTTTGATTTAACCATGGTAAGTGGTACCTATTGAGAAAATTACCCATTTCTTTTAGATTTTCCAATTTGGTGGAGTACAGGATTTTAAAACATGACTTTTGGATTTTCCAGATTTCCTTGGTGTCTGTTATTACGCCCTCCTTTTCCTTTCTGATTTTGTTAATTTGAATATTCTTTCTCTCTCTCTTAGTTAGTTTCAATAAGGGTTTGTCTATCATTTTGATTTTCTCAAAGAACCAGCTCTTTGTTTCATTGATTATTTGTATTGCTTTCTTTGTTTCTATTTTATTGATTTCAGCCCTCAATTTATTTATTTTTTGCCATTTACTCAACTTGGGTATGCTTACTTTTTTGTTACAGAGCTTTCAGATATTATGTTAAGTTGCTAGTATAAGATCTCTCCAATTTTTAATGTAGGCTTATAGGTTTATGAACTTTCCTCAGCACCTCTTTCATTGTGTCCTATAAGTTTGGGTATGCTGTGTATTCATTTTCATTGAATTCCAGAAAGTCTTTAGTTTCTTTCTTTCTGTCTGTCTTGACCTATTTTTTACCCATTAGAGAGCTGTTCAGTTTCCATGATTTTGTAAGCACTCTGCTGTTTCTGTTGTTGATATCCAGCTTTAATCCACTGTGGGTTGACAGGATGTGGGGAGTCCTTTCAGTTTTCTTGCATCTGTTGAGGCTTGCTTTGTGACTGAGTATGTGATCAGTTTTGCAGAAAGTCTTGTAAGGTACAGAGAAGGTATATTCTTTGTGTTTGGTGAAATGTTCTGTAAATATTAGTTAGGTCCACAATGTCTGTTAGCTCCAGTATTTCTCTGTTTAGTTTTTGTCTGGATAACCTGTCCTTTGGTGAGAGTGGGTGTTGAAGTCTCCCATTATCAGTGTGTGAAGGTCAATTTGTGAGTAAGTCGCAGTATTGTTTGTTGTTTGTTTTTTACAAAAATGAAGTGTGCTTTCCTATCTCTTTTAATTAGTTTTGGCTTGAAGTCTGTTTTATTTGATATTAAAATGCTTATACCAGCTTGCTTCTTAGGTTTATTTGCTTAGAATACTCTTTTTCAATCATTATTATTATTACTATTACTATTATTATTATTATTATTATTATTATTATTATTATTATTTTGGTTTTTGGAGACAGGGTTTCTCTGTATAGCTTTGCGCCTTTCCTGGATCTCACTCTGTAGACCAGGCTGGCCTTGAACTCACAACGATCCACCTGCCTCTGCCTCTGCCTCTGCCTCTGCCTCTGCCTCTGCCTCCCAAGTACTGGGATTAAAGGTGTGCGCCACCACCACCCGGCTTCCTTTTCCAATCTTTTATCCTGAAGTAATGTCTATCCTTGATGTTGAGGTGTGTTTCTTGGATACAAAAGAATAGACCTGATTCGGCATCTATTCTGTTATTCTATATCTTTTTATTTGGGAATTGAGATCATTGATAGGAGTGGCTGTTTTATTCCTTGGTTTCTGTTTCCTCTCTGGATTTTCAGGGACTGTAATGGCTGTTTGTTACTTGTTTTCCTAGCCTGCTAGAATGCTTGCTGTTGTTGGAGGCTGGGATGCAGGGACAAGTGGGGGAAGTGAAGTCAGGAGGGGATGTTACATAGGATCCACTGGAGCAAAGAGCTGGGAGAGAAGGGAGGCCATAGCCAGAGATCTGTTGCAGCACTAAAAATGAGGCTGAGGCATTGGTTCCAGGAGAACAGAGAGAGTGAAGAAGATCTGTGAGCAGCCCACTGGTTTTCTTTCAAGTGTGGCCTGTGTTTGAATAGGAGATATCTGCCTGAGTTGGGGGCTGGGACACAGCAACAAGTCTGGGAAGGGGATGGTCTGTGGGACTCACAGGAGACCTGGATGGAGTGGGGAGACTGCACCTGTGTTCTGTTGCAGCACTAGAGATAAGTCTCAGGGATTGGGTGTCAGAGAACAGAGATCAGAGAAGGTCTGTGGGCAGGTTACAGGTAAGAGAAATCTTAAAAATGTAGATAAATAATAAGTTGAGTTGATTCTAGGAATGCATGATATTATGATATTAATACTGTTTATCAAAGCAATAAAGATAAATGTCATATAAAGATTTCATAATTGTGGGCACGCCAGTCCAAATCTAAATCTAAATAAAATAAGAAAAAAATATACTTAGGTATGGAAAGCCTGTTTTCCTAAAATCAGTAACAACTTCAAGGGCAGGACTAGCTAGTTCTGCATCCTACCACTACTAGTAGTTAACTATTTTAGAGGCTCTAGAAAATTCAGTAAATAGGAAAAGAAAACCTCTAGAGAAAAGAATAAAACTATATGTGTTTTTTTTCTTTATAAATTTCCAAGCCTAAATGGCCCAAATAAACACTAGAATTAAGATGGGTGGTTGGAGAGATTGCTCACCAGTTCAGAGCATTTACTGGAGCTGGAAAGATGACTCAGTGGTTAAGAGCCCTGGGGGCTCTTCCAGAGGACCTGGGTTCAATTCCCAGCACCTACATGGCAGCTCACAACTGTCTGTAACTACACTTCCAGGGGATCCATCACCCTAACACAGACATGAATGTGAACAAAATACCAATGCACATAAAATAAAATTAAGTAAAAATAAAAAAAAGAACATTTACTGTTCTGTTGGAAGGCAAGAGTTCAGTTCCCAGCATCCACATCAGTCAGCTTACAACTGACTATAGCTCTAGCACCAGAGGATCCAATGTCCGTTTCTGATCTCAGTGGGAAGCTATACACACACATGCACAGACACATAATTAATCTAAAATAAAGAATTTGCTAATGTGCTGTGATTCAAAAATAAGGCTATTTACTCCATCAAAAATAAACCCAGAATTGACATAGAACTCACAAGGCAGAAAGCAAGAACCATTCCCACAAGTTGTCCTGTATACACACACACACACACACACACATTGAATAAATAAATTTTATTTAAAATAAAGAAAAGAAAATGAAGAAATGTGTGCTGTGGTTTGACTCCTGTGGGATTTAACTGCCGCTGAGCTGGTATTAAGAGACAGCATCTTTAAAATGGGATTAGCAGGCTGAATGGATGGCTCAGGGGTTAAGAGCACTGGATGTCATGCAGAGAACATGGATTTGGTTCCCAGCACCCACATAGCATCTCATAACCATCTGTAGTTCCATTTCTAGGGCATATGATGCTCTCTTCTGACCTCTAAGGGCTTTTGCATGCACATGGTGCAATACATACACTTAGATGCATACACACAAGTAAACAAACAAACAAAATATTTTTTTAAAGGCAAATGTACCTGAAATGAATTAATGTCCTCCTAACATTAAGGACAGGGACTAGGGAGTGGGCCCCTTGGTGGAGTATAAGTTCAGTCTGCTCTCTTTCTTTCTGTTTCCCTCAGGCTTACTTATCCTTCCTTCATGTTAACAGGTCATTGACAGATGCCAGCATCATGAATATTCTTGGACATCTCAGACTCCTGAATTATTTGCACTGAATTTTGTTTACAATTAACTCAGTTTGACATTCTGTTTTGATGGCAACAAATGGATTCAAGCCAACATGTCATCTACTCCTGAGTAGATGTGATTTAAGTCAGTCTTGTTCATCCTGGAACGCAGTAGATGCTTAGCAATAAACATTCAGCTAGTGAATGACTATGATCACCAACATGCCAAACATGAAAAAAATTAATAGTGAAAAGATTTATCTGAAAAAGTAAATCAAGATCTAAAAAAATAGAACAAGAGCATGTTTGTTGTCATTGAAAAGTTTCTTACCAAATTCATGTGCATTCTAAATGAACTTCCAATTAGAATCAATATAGCATTTTAAAGTTGATTTGCTTTATTTATAATAAAACAATTTCAAAGTTTACTTAGAAGGCTAAGTAGCCAAGAACAGGCAAGATTTGCTTCAGATATGAAAAACCACTAGTCACTGCAGTCATATTAATATGCCTGGGAACAGCAGACTGGTGGGACAAAATTAACTGTAAAGAACTAGATCTCAAGCCATATGAAAACTAAACACAATCCGAGTGGATTAAATTCAATGGGGAAAGAATAATTTCTCTAATAAACGGGCTTGATAGCTTGTAGGATCCAAGTAGAAAATAAGCATTCAACTCCAGTTTTCATCACGTTTAAAATTAATTTTAAAGGAGTAGGGGCATGTCTTGGGACTGTGTAAATATAGTATAAGAGATGAGAAGATGTTGGGCCCGGAGAGACAGTTAGCAGTTAAGAGGGCCCTGGCTCCTCTTCCAGAGGACCCAGGTTCTATCCCTAATATCCACATGGTGGCTCATAGTCATTCATCCTTAACTCCAGTTCCACAGGATCTGAAACCCTTATCTGACTTCTAGGGGCACCAAGCATGTGTATGATGCACAGATATATATTCAGGCATAACACCCATACATTTAAAATAATAACTACAATGTTAAAAAAGAGTTGAGAATACCTTGATCATGATAGAACATTTAAAACCTGTTGCAGGATAAATATTTCAGCAAAATAGCAAGTTTCAATATTAACCCAAATCAGTAGCTTTCCTATATACCAAAGAGAAAGAGACTAAGAAAGAAAACATGGAAGCAACAGCATTCACAATTGCCTAAAAAATACATATCTTGGGACAAAC
Source organism: Onychomys torridus (assembly GCF_903995425.1). Lineage (NCBI taxonomy): Eukaryota > Metazoa > Chordata > Mammalia > Rodentia > Cricetidae > Onychomys > Onychomys torridus. The sequence continues at coordinate 19,284,309 of NC_050443.1, forward strand.
CTAACCAAAGATGTAAAAGGCATACAATGAAAACTTGAAACATTGAGGGGAAAAAATGAAGAATATACTACAAGATGGAAAGATTGCCCCTGCACTAGGATTAATAGTGTGAAAATGACCACAATGCCAAAAGCAATCAACAAATTCAGTGCAATTTCCATCAAAATTGAAACACAATTATTCACAGAAACTGAAAATCAATATTTTAAAAAAGATTTAATAGGTCTGGAGAGATGCTCCTCCATAGGACCCAGGTTTGATACCCAGCATCCACATAGTAACTTATGACCATCTGTAACTCCTGTTTCAGGAGCTCTAACACCCTCTTCTGGCTTTGGCAGGAACTCCACACATGAGGTACACAGACACATGCAGGCAAAATATCCACACATGTAAAATAAATCTTAAAAATAATAATAATAATAAAAACCTTTATTTTAGCCACTGAACTGTGTTTCCCACCCTGAAAAAAACAAAACAACAACAACAAAAAAAAACAGCTTTAAGTTTCATATGGAAGCACAGAAACTCCAAAGAGTCAAAACAATTCCCTCACTTGTACCAATTGGAGGAAGAGCATCCCCTTCCCTTACACCATCCCCTGCAGCATCAATGACCCCTAGAAATACAGGCCCCACCTTCACCAATTGGAGGATGAGGTGAGTGTCTGAGATCTCAGCTGGACAGCCCTGTCCTCTAGGCCCTGGGGACAGATCCTTTGCCACTTCCCCACCCATCACAGCCCCAGCAACCAGTCAGCAGCATTCTGACTTTCTGAATAGGATCCTGGCTCTCAGGAAATAGGACCAACAATCAACAAGTGGGACTTCATGAATTTAAAAAGCTTCTGTATTGGAAAGAAAATTGTTAAATGAATGAAAAGGATGCCTTTTCAGACTGAGAAAATAAAAATACTTGCCAGCTATACCTGTGATAGAGAATTGGTGTTTAGAATATACAAAGAAGTTAGAAACCAAAAAACAAAAGAGAGAGAGAGAGAGACCCCAACTAAACAAAAATCCAAAACCAGCTAATGAACCAACCAAATAAAAACCCTCAACACCAAGAAAGCAACCAAATTAAAATCTTTCTGAGTTCAAGGCCAGCCTGGTCTACAGAATGAGTTCCAGCACAACTAGTGCTACATAAAGAAACCTTGTCTTGAACACCTCCCTGCCCCCCACCACGCACACACAACACACACACACACACACACACACACACACACACACACACACATGCACGCAAGTCAGCTAAGGAACCAGAACAGAGAGTTCTCAGAAGAAGAAATGCAAATGACTAAGACAATATTTTTAAAAGTGTTCACCATCTTTAGTCATCAAGGAAATACTCACCTTACCTGCAGGAGGCTCTGGGTTTGACCCCCAGTATCACATAAATCAAACATGGTGGCATATTCCTGTAATTCCAGTAGGAGGATAAAGGGCTCAAGGTCACCCTCAGCTGTTTAACAAGTTTGAAGCCAGTGTAGGATATTTAGGACTCTGTCTAAAGACATACTTTTTAAAATAAAGATTTAGATATAGAATCAAGAATGTGGACAAAAGGGAACCCTTACAGACTACTGGCAGGAATGTAAGTTAATCCAATCTCTATGTATATCAGTATAGAAAGTCCTCAGAAAACTAGAATTAGATCTAGCATATGACCCAGCTATACTACTCCTGCGTATTTACCCAAAGAATTCCAAATCAAGGTACCACAGAGGTACCTGCACATCAGTGTTGGTCACAGAACTATTGACAAATGGCTAAGGTATGAGACAAGCCTAAGTGTCCATCAACACAGGACTGGTAATCAAAATGTCAGTATTCTATGTACATACAATGAAAGCTTTTTAATTAACAAAAGTTAAAAAAAGTTTTGTCATTTTTCGGGAAAATGAGTACAGCTGGAAATAATCATATTTAGTAAATTAAGCCAGTTCCAAAACACAAATTTTTTTCCTCATTTGTGGTTACTCTATTTTATCAATGTAAATAAACTAGTGTGTGTTTATGTAACATGAAAGTAGAAATGAAATTGTCTAGTGATGGGTGAGGAAGGGGGAGGATAGCAGGGTATGGAGGGTATACATTCAGCATACATTATTCTATACATGTACAAAAAATGTCCTTATGTAACACATGTGCAATGAATATACATAATGAAAAGCTTTCTTATTTCTTTTATTTTTGCTAAGAAGAGTTTTTAAATATAAAAAGCACTGTAATGACTCACAAATAAAATCATCACATGGCCACATGAACACAGCCACCCAAGCAAACACTTGTCCAGTACCAAACTCTATATATCTCAGTGAACATCAGTATAGTTAGAATGGCCATTCTGAAGCCATGGTGCTTCACTTAGGATTTTACACTCTGCCTGTTAACTATATGTTTATGTATTTATGCACCACAAAAAAAAAAAAAAAAACACAACAAGTTAAAACTGGAAAAACAATTAGTTTTTTATCCTCTTTCATGACTCAAATGTCTTTTAACCAGAATTCCTTCCTTCTTCCTCACCTAATATTTACCCTTTTCTGTTTTCCTTTCTTCATGTTATACTGTGCCCACACATACATTTGTATATGTGCATACAATATATGCATACAAAATACACACACACATATAGACATATGGGCTAGGATCTGCAAATGAGGGAGAAAATGTGGTTTATTTTTTCTGAGATTGTGTGACCTTAATATTTTGTATTTTAAGTCTATCCATCTCCCTAAAAATGTTGTGATTTCATTTTTTAGAGCTGAATAATATTCATATACAATCATATAGGCATATATGTATGTATATATATGGCTGTGTTCTGCTTCTGCATACTGGGATATATAGAGTGGCCACATAGCTGGTGACTTGGCATCATAGAAATAAAAGAGAACAAGCTCTAGTTTTTGTTGTTGTTGTTGTTTGTTTGTTTGTTTGTTTTGTTTTGTTTTTGTTTTTGTTTTTGTTTTGCCTGTAGCCAATGCCAATGTAACAAATTTGGAGTATTGGGAAACCCACAATTCCCTTGAAGGAGTTAGTCTCCTGAAAGTCAGAAGTCATATTGAAATTGCAAAAAAAGAGAATGAGTGCATGTGGTTTGATGGTTAAATAACAGTGTGAGGAGGCATGGGGTGGAGAGCCAAAGGCAAGTGTAAAATTACAGATGCTGACATTACAGTGTGAGGAAGGCACACTTCTGTGCCTTCATGGTCCTTTCTGCCTTAGGAGCAGGTAATACTTGATGCAAGTGTGAGGCCTCTTAACGTTTAAGGAAAAAAAGGTGCATTGTCATTTGCTCTCACCCCTTTCTTTACCTGGATGAAATGATTATTCCTGGGGGGAAATCACCCCCTGCTGAGGTGAGAGCGGAGGCAGAACACAGCAGTTGTAAGAAGCAGATGGTGGCTCTCTCAGCAGAGTGAGACAGGAGCCCAGGAGGCACACTGGCTCCTGCTGTCTTGGGAGCAAGGGAAACAAAGAGAAAGTAGATTAATAAGAAAATGAAAAATTCCAACAGGAAATCCAGAAGATGCAGATTGTGGCTATTGTACCTCTGGGCAATTTTCTTTCATTTCTTGAACTCAAGGAGCTGGGGCTGGGGAATTCATCTTTGATTGACTCAAGTGGAAGGAAGATCATTTAAGATCTAATATCTTCCCTTTGCTTCATAATGAAACTTTTCACAGTTGCAGGAAATTATAGTTATAGAAGAGATAAAACCATAGAAAATTTATAGAAAAATAGTATTTCATTTAATTTTTTTCTGCCATGTTTTGTTTTGAGACAGGATTTCAACTTTGGAAGCATCTTGATCTCAAACTTGAAACCTTTCCTCTCCTTCTGCCTCCTAGGTACTGGGATTATAAGCATACACCATACTCAACTCTGATGTATTTACTCAATACAAAAAAAATAACAAAGTCAAACTTGAAAACCCAGAAAAATAGAAAAAAAAAGAAAACATAAAAAGTCATAAAAAAGCAAGATCTGACAAATAAAATTGTGTAATTTCTTCCTGGAACTTAACTCAATAACCAATGTTTGAAAATATTGTAATTATTAAAAATTTCATTTTCTTTTATCATTGAAAAATGTATAATGGCTTCATTTCACAGTGACAAAGGAAACTATAGCTTAGAAAAGGAAACCATAAATATACTCATTGACAAAAATTCTCTTATAATTTATAGCCACATTCATCTTTATAAATGTGATTAAAATAAAGAAATAAAGTTGTAGTTTAAAAAAAAAGAAAATCATCAAAATCTTACCCAAAGATAAACACTCCTAATATTTAAATGTATATTCCTATAATACTTTCATACATATGTATGTCTTTCTTTTTAAAAATAAATTTATTTTATATGTATTGGTGTTTTGCTTGCATGTCTGTCTGTCTGTGTAGCACATGTGTGCCTGGTTCCTGAGGAGGTCAGAAAAGAGCATAGGATCCCCTGGTACTGGATGTTACAGCAGGCTGTGAAACACTATGTGGTGCTAGGAATCAACCCCAGTAGTCTTTAACAATAGCAAATGCTCATCTCCAGATTTTGTGTGCTTGTCTTGATAAGAATTATATATCCCTTTGGGGTAGGCTCTGTTGGTAAAGCTCTTACCTTGCAAACATGAAAACCCAGATTAGAGCCCCTGAACCCGGAGAATGAGGTCCTGGTGTGTTGGTACAAGATTATAATCCCACCACTGAAGAGCAAGATAGAGACAGGAGGATCCTTGTTATTCATTGGCCAGCCAGTCTTGCCTAATTGGTGAATTTTATAGCCCAATGAGAGGATCTGTATCAAAGGAAGATGGGCAGCATTATTGAAGGCATTATTGTCTTCTGCCCCACCCATAGAATCATAACCCTTTGTGCCAAACCACTTAGCATGAGATTATTCTTGCTATAATAGAAAGAAATCAGCCTATAAACCACACCATTTGTCACAAGCACAATCCACCTCAGCAGTCAGCTCTAGCCATACCTATAAGGCATCTGATTCATTTTTTAACATTTATTTATTCATTGGTGGTAGGCATGACACTGCACATATGTGGAGGCCAGAGAACAACATGTGAGTCAGTTTCCTCCTTCTGCCATGTGGCTTCTGGGGGACCCAATTCAGATCATCAGGCTTGATGGCAGACACCTTTACCCTCTGAGCTACCTCCCTGGTCTAGGATTTGATTCTGAAGAGAGGACCTTGAGGTCAATGCCTAACCACAAGGGAAATGCTGGCTTTCAAAATCTGTAAACCTGGGCTGTGAGATGGCTCAGCAGGTAACATGTTTGCCCTCTAAGCCTGATAGACAACCCAAATTTCATCCCTGAATCCTGTGGTAGAATGAGAGAAACTGTTCCCCAAAGTTGTCCTCTGACCTCTTCTACATGTGCACAGTGATGCTTGCACACACACACACACACACACACACACACACACACACACACACACACTGAGTGAATAAAAATAAGTTAAAAATAGAAGTTCCAAATATGTCCTTTACTAGGCCCCCTGAAATCCAGGTCATCTGACATTTTGGCCCTTGCTCATCCCATTCCCTCTCACTTGACTTTGAGCTGTCCTATTCTGTCTATTACTATTGTATCAGCTGTCAAATTAGCGGCTGGGCAAAGCCCCTCAGTAGATGGTACTTCACACTGAGGGAGACTAGCAGGAAGTGTGGGCATAAAGATCTAGTGTGGCCTACTCAGGCCATAGGTGCATTACATTCTTTCTCTTCTCACAGACTAGCACAATCATGCTGATTTAGTGACCATTAGAACCACATTAATCCCAGTGTGACTGAACAATTCATCAGTAAAGTTCTTTTCCATCTGTGAAGTCTCAGATTTGATGAGAGTCTTTAAGACAGAGCTTTGTTATTATCATTTGCTTTGAGAAGATCCAGATACTGTTTCTTCTCTCTGTGTGTGTCTCTCTGTTTTCATCTCTGTCTCTTTCCTTGTCTGTCCTGGTGTATGTGTGTGTGTGTGTGTGTGTGTGTGTGTGTGTGTGTGTGTGTGTGAACCCATGCACTCACATGAAGACTAGGAGTAAATGTTGGATGCCTTTCTTTACTGCTCTCACTTGAGTTTTGGAGACAAGATCTCTCACTGAACCTGAAACTCAGCAAATGGCTAGACTGGCTGGGCAGGCAGCGCCCAGGATCCCGTTTCTGCCTTCCAGTGCTGGGAATACACACATGTGCCAATATGTCCTGCTTTTTTTCTTTTTAAATGTGGGTGCTGAGAATCTGAAATCAGGTCCATATTTACATCACACACAAAGCCTCCACCTACTGCCCCCCACCTACCTCAGTCCCTATATTTGATGACATCAGAGGAAAGGATCCCATCAGGATATTAGTTCCATTTGCTCCTTCATAGACCTTTCCAAGTTTCTGCAGTGGGCTGTCCTGAGGGCCAGACCATTCACCGGAAGCCAGGCTGGGCTTCCCTGAGTTGATGCTGGAGTCTGCACCCACAGGTGCAGGTGTGCCTCTCACTCTTGGCTGACAGAGCAAACAGGAACCAGAGCACAAGATGAGATGATATATCCCACTTTTTTATCACTATGATGAAATATCCAGAACAACTTAAGGAAGTAAATACTTACCTGGCCTATAGATTCAGGGGCCGCATCCATGATTGCTTGGCTTTGCTGCATGTTTCTGGATCTGATATGAGACATAATGTCATGTGACCTGGAAACAAAAGAGATTCCAGAAGCCCTAGGCAAGATCCTGCCTAGAAAGACACATCCCAGTTAGTCATTTGTTCCAACTAGGAACCACCTCCTTCCTTTCACCACTTCCAAATAATGCCATTCTCCTGTAAACCTACCCATTAATCCACTGGTCACACTAGAGAACCCATATTATAATTGTTTTTGGAAATGTGTCCTGCCTCCCACAAACTCTCAGAGGCCTTTTGTGTCTAAGTAAGACAATAAAGTTAGATTGAATGAAGATGGTTCATCATATTTAACAATCATACCCAGCATTCTTGTTTAACACCTGATCTCAAGGCTGAGAAGCTGTGATGGGTGGTCTGTGACTCAAGGTTAATTAGTGATGAGCCCAAGTCCCTATGCTACTGCCATACTCCCACTTACTGTGAACAATCTCACAAAGACATTTGGAGAAAAAGCCAGTGTCCTTCACAGGGTACAGGCTGACACCAGCTCTATCTGCTTCCTGACTCCATGAGGCTCTGAGCATCTAATTCCACTTCTGATTGTTCCTGGCCTCTCTTGGGTTGCTCATATTGGGCAAGGCTTGACTTTAGCTATCCTGTCCTCACTGTACCATTTATAATTAGCTTAATAATTGTGGGAAACTAAGCAGGAAGACCTGGAGTTTCCTCAATGTTTCAGACCCTAAACACTTTGCAGAAGTTGTAGATTGGCCACTGTGTGTTCACACAGGTGCACCTGTAACTAACACAATGGGTTAGCATCTTGGCAAGGGCAGAGCCAAAAAAAAAAATGCAACTGGAAAATGTAAGAGTGGAGAATGATGTTATCTGAATGAGCTAAGGAGGCACTGGGGTCATGTCCAAAGCAATGACCTCTTCAAACATAGGTGTGGGGTTTTTATTTGCAGACCTTAACTATATCCATATAGGAAAATACTTTAGGGATCAGCCAATTCCCTAATATGCTCAGTTTCATAATTTAAGAAGAAAAAGGCAGACACGTATTTGGACTCACTTAGCTCAAAATAATTTACAAGGTTAAAATGGCAGACAGGAATGCTCTGAGTCTGGTCAGCTAACATCATAAAGTTTTACTTAAAATTAAAAGAATGAGGCTTACCATCAAGTCAGATCCTTCTGAGTCAGATACACATGGTGGAAGGAGAGAACTGGCTCTCATAAGCAGTGCTACAAAGCCAGTGGCATGCATGCCCACACCTGCCATTCCTCTACATAAATAAATAAAGGAATGAGTGAATGAATGAATGAATGAATGAATGAATGAAAGTGATTTTTAAAAGGAGAAAATAAAGGAAGGGTACTCTGGAGGCACATTAATATAGAAGCCTATTCCCAAGGGTGCTTATTTAGTTCAGGAGCTAACACAACACACACTACTGAGGGGAAGTCTAGTAAAAAAAAACCTTGAGCCAAGCAAAGGAGAGAGTATTGAGAGACAGGGGTCTAGCTAATGGCTGCTGTCACATTCACTTATAATAAGTCTTTCCAAATAGTTTGGCTGGCAGACAACACTACAGGCTAGCGCCCATGGTAGAACCTAAGTGTATGGCCAGACATACCATCTAAAGTTCTCTCTATCACTTCCCATTCCCTCTCAAGTCTGTTGGGGATTGAACCCAGGGCCTTGAGAGTTTTGGCACATGCTCTACCACTCAACTACATCCCTAGCCCTTGTATTTTTGAGTCAGGGTTTCTTTATGTAACCTAGACTGGTTTTGAATTTCATATGAAGTCCCACATAGCTTTAGCTTTGTATCTTCCTGCCTTTGCCTCCTGAATGCTGGGATTACAGACCTGTGCCACTACAGTCCATTTTCTTCCATAATCCTTCACTCCAAATTCATGCCTGATGTTCTGGAAGTCATCTGCTGAGAACCCAGGACATAAATCTGATGCATGTGGAAGGATCAGCACCCTGATAAGCAAAACTGGGTTTTCTATTCATTAGTCTTCCTTAAGGGACCCACTACCCATTTATTGATTTGGTTTTAAATAAGAAATGATTGTGTAGCAGGTGCATAAATAATTAGAAATTTAGCCTAGAGAGGAGGATATTGATTTAGTGGGACATGAGATCAGACTTTGATTTAGAGGCCCCTGAAGGCAAAGAGGTGCGAATTTGTTTTCTCTGTGTGTTAGCTGGCCTGATATAGAGGAGTAGGGAAGACATGAGAAAGGGATTATTAGCAGGTAATACCATGTGGAGATGGAGCAGGCTGCCTAGAGGCAGAGAGATGCCCACCTTGAGTGTGAGCACCCATTAGCTACACAACTGCTCAGTGAATATCAAGTAAACAGTCTGCCAACTGGGGATGGCTGTGCTGAGGCTGGACCTCTGATGGAAATCCAAAAGTGGAGTTCTGAGATTTGGATTTTGAAAAACACTTTAAATGCTTATTATTAGACAGTATATCAATGTTCTGATTTGAGTGGAGAATGCCACACAGGGATACATGTGTTCAGACTTGGTGCCCAGCAGGTGGAACTGTTTTGGGAGGTTGTAGAAACTTTGGTGCCGGATACCTGGCTGATGGATGAAGGACAGGAATTGGTCCTTCAGGTCCAGTCAGGCATCTGCACCTGGTCCTGCTTAATGCTTCCTGGTCAGTCTGGCTGCCACTGAAGGAGCTCTGCCTCATGTGGCTGCTGCCAAAGAGCTGCTCTGCCATGTCTCCAGCTCTGCAAGGGTATCCTCTCTGAAGCCATGAGACAGAAATAAACTTTTCTCCTTTGAACATGCTTCTGTCAATTATCTTGTCACAGCAACAAGAAAAGACACCAATGCAACAAGATAGAGTCAGCTGGAAAATACTGCAACTGGTTACTTTAGTGTAAGTGGGACATTTGGCTCACAAAATTACAATGCAGGGCCCACTAGGTATGAACTGCACACTCAGGGATGTGGATGACATAGTCACCATCCTGTTTCTTCTTCCTGGACCCTTGATCCTCCACCCTTGACATTGGCCCTGTTTTCCTGGCAAAGCATGGCAGCAGGTCACTGTTCCAGCTTTCAGTAAGGAGTTGGAGAGTATACCTTTGAACCATTATTTCCAGGCAAAGAGTGTTTAGGGGAAATTTAAATTCCTGCCAATAAGAAGCCTTCATCAGCCAGGCGGTGGTGGCGCACGCCTGTAATCCCAGCAGAGTCAGGCGGATCTCTGTGAGTTTGAGGCCAGCCTGGGCTACCAAGTGAGTTCTAGGAAAGGCACAAAGCTACACAGGGAAACCCTGTCTCAAAAAATAAAAACAAAAACAAAGCCTCCATCCCATCTTGTGTCAATGTAGCTGAGGAAGAGGACATGGTTGTATCTGAGCAGCCTCATGGATGCACCTTGTGATGCCTACATAGACCTGTTGAGAGATTGTGGAGTTAGTCAGGGAGGCAGCACTGTACATTCATCCAGAGAATGGGTTTACCTGACTCCAGCTAGGAGGTCTAGCCTGCCAATCATGCTCTAAAGAAGACACCTAAGGAATGGGAGTGGCAGCTACTGCCCTGAGGTAGGGAAATCTCCACTGTTTTACCTCTACAAGACAAAACCACTTCACTGGCTGGGTGGGTTCTATGCCCACTAGGGTATACATTTTCATGACACAGTAAAAGGACCCACTAGTGTGTTAGGTCTGGATTATAGAGGAGAGATTTCTAAGAGAGATTTATATCTCAAGGGGAAAAGATGTGTGGATGCTGTGAAGCCCCTTGTAAGTCTTCAGGAGTTGGCATAGGGAGGTAGTGTTCCTCTGGTCAAACACAGCAAGGGATATCATTTGTCTGTAAAGAGCTAGCATGTCCCGAAGATGCCAATCATTAACCCCTTTTTGTAGCCACAAGACCTGAGTAGAGAGAAGTGAACACTGAGGTTTTCTGAGAATAACTTCTCTGCTTTCAGGAAACCGACAGCATGAGAATGCAAGGTCTGGGCTGAGAGCCAATTCTGAGCTGCGAAAAACATCTTGGGTATTCTGGCTTCCTTGGAAAGCAAGTGTTCAGGATGTGGAGCTTTGACATCTACAGTCTGTCCAACAGAGCTGCAAAGGAGCAAGGAAAACCATCCAGAGTAGATGGAAGTACTTAGCCAATCACCACACATGGGGTCTGGGGTAAGTTCCAATGATGCCTGCCATACCTACAGCTCAATATCTTATATGTGGGTGACAAATGGAAATAACAAGACCTTTACCTGATATATGTGTGTTGGTGGGGGGAGTAAGTTGCAATTTTCTGTGCTGTAGAATAATCCTTTTCTACATTATGAATATGTATTACTCTCATTGGTTAATAAAAAGCTGGCAGGCCAGTAGCTGGGCAGGAAGTTTGTCAAGAAAGGTAAACTGAAAATGATGAGAAGGAGGGAAGAGCTAGGAGAGACACCAGCCAGCCACTGGGGAAGCAAGATGCTAGAGGATTAGGTAAAGCTATGAGACATATGCAATATATAGATTAATAGAAATAGGTTAATTTAAATGTAAGAGCTAGTTAGTAGTAAGCCTGAGCTATTGGCCAAGCATTTATATTTATATATAAGCCTCTGCATGTTTATTTGGGACTGGGTGATCAGGATGGAAAACGTCTGTTTACAGTTCTGCCTGATAATGGTTAGATGGATGAAAGGGACTTCTTTCAAATGTTGTCTTTGGAATATATATGTGATGGGCAATTACTGACTGGCTAATGGAATAAAAATATTAAATTAAGCACAGAGAGAAGCAGAATGAAGGAGAAAGTAACTGAACTTTTTTGAGCACAGAACACTGGAACAGGAGTTAGTAACTCTAGCTTCACTCCTGTTGTAGAGATTAGAGTACAAAGCTTAGAGGTTTGGTTGTCACAACACCCAACACTAGTGGCGACTAATATGACCACATGTCTTTCTTCCCATCCCCAATCTGAAGATCAAACCCAGGGCACTCAGCTACAATCTGTCCCTTTAAACTATAACTTGGGGGTTGAAGCAATAGCTTAGTGTTTTTACTTTGGCTAGCGTGTTACCAGTGCTGTATTCAATGTTCAGCATCACAAATAAACAAATTACAATTTTCAAGGAAATTATCAAGAGCCAGAAGTGGTGGATAACTTCAAGATGCACACATGAACACTGATGAAGTAGAAAACTCATTTTGAAGTAGAAAAAAAAAAATACCTGTAGAACCTCTTCTCATTGCTGATTGTTGGGTCTGGGATCACAGAATAATGGGGGACAGACCACCAAATTCTATTAAACCAGAAGCAAACTTTATTCCAGGAGAAAAGAAAAAAGAAAAAATCACTATGGGGCATAAAAATTTATCACCTAGCTGAAACCACAGCCAGTGTTCAGGATTCTGAGGCTGTGGCAATAGAGGTGGGGTCTGACACCCTTTTTATAGTAAGGGGGAAAGTATCAAGCATGGGGTACATTCTAGGAGTCACATAGAAACATCAGGCATGGGATGCATGCTAGAAGTCATATAAAACCATCTATGAAAAGTTAATTTTGGTCCAGGAAGTTGTTGGCAAGGGGCTTAAAAGTTGTAAGCAGAGAGCCATTGTTAGACGTTAACCTTTAGAGCCGGTTACTGTCATATTTTATTTTTTTAGATTTATAATTTTATATTTCTATATTCTTAGGCCCTTCACTGATAAGATTCTAAAATGCTGTTGAGGGTGATGGATCATTGGGTAAAGGTGCTGGTGCTGGCCATCAATCTGGACCACATGGACTCAATTTCCAGGATTCCTGTGGTGAAGGAAAAACAAAACTCCTGCAAATTGCCTTCTGATCTTCAGCAAATATGCATGTGCACATAGATATAACAATAAAAAAATCCTCAATTTAGAATTTTAAATGTCAATGAAAGTCATGTACCCCAAGTTCAAAGAGACACTTCCCATATGACTCAAAGAACATCTTTTGGTGAAGGTCTATGTGGTTTCTGCTCTGGACTTAGCCTTTGTCCTTTTAAGTATGTGTAAAGTCCTTGGTCAAGGTTAGATGGATTAAAGGGACTTTCTAGTTCACTAATTAACTGTGATCTAAGATGTCATTTGAGTAGAACCTGTTACTGTGGAAGTCCATCACTCCTTGGCCTATACAGGTTAAATCTGGTCTCCAGTCTGGAGCAGAAGACCCTGTGGTGAACTCCTGGGAAGGCTCAGGATCTGCATAGTCTGATCTGACTTTTCTCCAGCAGGAGATGCCCTCTGCTGGTAAGGAAGGAGTAGAGGCAAGTTTAATGACCTGAGGCATTGGTATTAGTTACTCTTGAGTTTCTATTATAAAACATCATGACAAAAACAGCTTAAGGAAGAAAGGGTGTTTGTTTGTTTTTGTCTTGTGATTACGAGGGATGAGCCCATTAAGACAGGAAAACATGCCCTGGAGGCAGGAACAGGAAGCTGGCATGATCACATGATTTTCATTCATACACAAGAAAGAAAGAGAGCATGAAGTGGGGTGTGGCCATAAAACTTCAAAGTCCATCCCCAGTGACATACTTCCTCCAGTAAGGCTACACCTCCTAATAGTTCCGTAACCTCCCCAAACAGTGTGAATAACAAGGGACCAACTTCAGATACATGAAACTGCGGGGGAAATACCTCATTCAAATTACCACAAGTCCCTTTGACAGGGACTCTTTGTGAGACTCTGAGTCCTTGAGTTTGTATATTCTCCAGGGTCTCATCCTTCCCTCCTGCTTCTTTCACTAATTTGCTATAGTTTGTATGAGAGAATCTCCTACAGGCTTGTGTGTTTGAATACACAGTCCTCAGGCCATGCAGACAAGACTCCACATGCACTGTGTGAGGCTGAGCACAAGGAGAGGACCTATGGTCTGGTTTCACAGACACAGTCATGGAGGGAAGAAATGTTCCCTTCCACTGTCCACCCGGGGAGGTCACAGCTTGACAGATACAGTGCTGCTTGCTAATGTCTAGCAGGCATTTTGGTTTCAGGTAACTAAGTGCAGGACTGTGCTATTTCCTTTTCTTGTTACTGCAGCAAAATACCTGATAGAAACAAGTTAAAAGAAGAAAAGTTTATTCCGGTTTTGGTATCAGGAAATATCAGTCCATCATGGTGGTGGGAGCAAGTTAGTTTATTGCAGCAGGGGTGTGTGACAGAGGCTTCTTACATCTTGATGAATTAGAAGGCAGAGAGAGATTAGACTGGAACCAGAGGTAACCCCAGTGGCCTACCTTCAGCAGCTGGCTTCCTGGCCCCAAAGTTTCCACAGCCTCCATAATCTGGGAACTAAGCACTCAAACACATGAACCTATTGGGGGCATTTCACCTGCAAACCATCACAGGGCCACTGTTAGACCCTAACATAACCATAAGCACCACCTGCACAAAAAGACCAGGTAACTTCTTGGACTGCCTGGAGCTGTAGTTATCATTCAGATCTGCCCCTTGGGGACTGGGCTAAAAGGCAGGCAATACCTTGGCCTGCTCAGGGTCATGACAACATCATGTGCTCACTGCTGGATGGTCTCTCTGTGCATGTGCTGTGTCCCCTCATAAAAGGCAGTCCCACTCACATTGTCTCTTTTCTTCTCTTTCCATGAGTCTCCTCTCTCCTCTCTTTCCCATCTCTTCTTCTTCCTCTTCTCTCCTCAGCTCCCTTCCTTCTCTCCCTTGCCCACAATAAAACTCTCCATATGAGTGTAGTCGTATGTTGTATCTCTTTCTCAGGGGCTCCTGAGACGTGCTGTGACTGCCATACACCATTTTTAAACTACAACAGTTCTTAAAAATAACAACAAAGTCTCATGGGAAAGTACAGTGGCTGTGGCTTTTGTCCTTATAAGCCCCAAGAACAAACTGGACAGTTTCCAAGAGTGGTCCTGACCAAATTCCATCTTGGTCAGTATATAAAGTTTCAATAAAAATTTGCTTTAAATTAGTCAAATCATGGAACTGCTTTTTCTCCAGGGTATCTCAGATTAACACCATTCTCCTCACTTCCTTTACCATCCTCATCTTATCTGACCTCAGGCTGATTCAGTAGTGGAGATACTTGGCTAGCCATCTTGTGGTCATTTGAAGAAGGTCTATTGTCCATGACCACTCACTCTGCTCTAACGTTGGTTTTGAAAAGACAGTCTCCTGCCCTGACAGGTAATCTACTGTGGCTTATGATCATATCTCTGCCATCAGCCTGGGTCCTCCTGGCATATGTTCTGTAAATCACCAGCCTTTTCTGCTGTGAGCTCCTGTCATCTTCACATCCCTGGGCTGAGGTCATTATAGGCTGTTGCTGTCAGTACCATTTATCTTCAAACTTTGTTTTCACTCTGCCTTCCCAGGATTCATCTCTCCCAGGCAAGTCTCCTTTCAATTATTTCAACAGGTCAGCCCCTCAGTAACAGTGATCCATACCATTAATTTTGCTCTAGCTGATATGACAGTCTATAGTAGCATCATCTGACCATCCCAGGCCCACCCCAGGGTGCTTGAAGAAGTAAAGCTCTTTCTTCTCACTCAGCACATGAAGACCAAAGATGGCAGTTGTGGTCATGGTGGAGTAGCCTGGACTTGGAGGGGATGTATGGGTTTGTGTAGCTTACATATTTTCAGTGTTAGAATCTGGTCTACTCTCAATTCACTCTAAACTCCTCCCCATTTCCCCCCAAATGGAGTGGGATACCTCATAATCACCCCATGTTAAGTAACTGGATATAGGAATGGATGAATGATTGTCATGAGCCATCAGAGAAATTAATGAGACACAATAATAATAAAGCTCAAGCCTCTTGCCTAGTTCAAAAGATCCTTCCTGCTCTGTTTCATTCGGATCTGCCCCATTTCTTCTCCATGTCTGTACTCCTCCTCCAGCGCTTTATATCCCATAGCACAGGGCATACAGATGCTTAGCTCTGCTGCAGTCTGAGCTTTTGTTATCAGGATGCTGCTCAGATAGCACTCCCCATAACAACCTGTCTTGAAATCACCCTCAAGTCAGCTTTTGCCCCTTTGGGCTTCTACAATTGGTCTGCTGGGTTCCAGTACATTCACAATCCATAAGCACATTTCTTTGGCTGTATTTGGTGAAATGTCATCCAAAGAGACATCTTCCTGAGACTAGAAAGGATTCTGTCAATAAATTAGGAGAATGCTGTGAGTGTGAGCTCTCTTAGACAGTCACACTGGCCATTGGCATTTTAAAGGGCCTAAGACATCAAAGAAAAAGAAAAATATCAACTTGCTCACTTAAACAAGGGCCTCCTTTTCATGAATGTCCTTTTAGTACCCTATGCATTTGTTTTTCTTTGATGCCCCCTTGGTTGCATCACTTCATGGATACATAATTGTCTTCTTAGGGTATGTCTTAGCCAGTGTTCTATTGGTGAAGAAATTCTGTGATCATGGCCACTCTTATAAAATTTAGGCTTGCTTACAGTTTCAGAGGTTTAGTCCATTATTTTTATGGTGGGAAGCATGGTGGTATGTAGATATGGTGCTGGAGAAGTAGCTAAGAGTTCTATATCCTGATCCATAGGCAGCAGGAAGAGAGCGAGCGACTCTGGGCTTGGAATAGGCTTTTTTTTAACCTCTAAGTGACATACATCCTCCCACAAGGCCACATCTCCTAATCCTTTCAAATAGTGCCACTTCCTAGTGTCCAAGTATTCAAATCTATTAGTGTTTGGGGGCTACTCTTGTTCAAACCACCAAAGGGTGGGAGTTCAGAAAGGGCTGTGGGTAAAAATTCCACTCCTGACATCTAACTCCTTAGTTGGTCCAAGATTTCATGAAAAAGCTGTCTTCCATGATTCTTCTGCAAGTCTAGAAACAGGAATTCCTGGCTCACACCAGGAGCTCATGGCTCATAATGGTACTTTCTTTTCTATGACTTACAGGCAGCAATGGTGACCAGTACTAGCTGATGGAAGATGTGAAATTTTTGGAAAATTTCTGCCTGGCTGGAGAGGGGACATATTGGTTAATTTTTAATCATCAACTTGATACAACTGGGACAAAGGCACATCAGTTGAGTAATTTTCTGGAACAGATTGGTCTCTGGACATGTCTATAAGGGATTGTCTTTACTATCCCTTGATGGTTGATATGGAAGGGGCACAGCCTGCTGTAGGCAGCACCATCTCTAGGTAGGTGAGTTTGGGTTGTAAAGGAAAGTTAAGCCCTGGAAGAAGCCAGTAAGCAGCATTCCTCCGTGGTTTCTATTTAAGTTCCTGCCTTGAGTTCCTTAAATGATGGACTGTAATCTGCAAGATAAAATAAACCCTTTCTTCCCCAAGTTGCTTTTTTGTCATGGGTGTTTATCACAGCAATGGAAAGCAAACTAGAGCAGATGCACAGGGAACAACAGGAGGTACAGGTGCTTGGCTGTCAGCTTAGAGGAGCATGGGGAGGTGGGCAGGAGGAGGGAGATCACCAAGGGCCTTGCAGAGACTCTACCCTGTGTA
Source organism: Onychomys torridus (assembly GCF_903995425.1). Lineage (NCBI taxonomy): Eukaryota > Metazoa > Chordata > Mammalia > Rodentia > Cricetidae > Onychomys > Onychomys torridus. The sequence continues at coordinate 19,301,443 of NC_050443.1, forward strand.
CAAGGAGGGAAGGCACTGAAGCATTTGAGACAGAAGGTGGAAATCACTTTATAAGTCTGATTTGGAAGCAAACAGGACTGAGCAAGTGGTGAAGGAACTAAAAGCCAGGAAACCACTTTGGAAGTTGTGGCTCAAACATGAGAGCCTAAAGGGCAGAAGAGAGAGGTATGTGTGTTAGCATTTCCGGCATCTCTAGCCGCATACAGAGTCCATGACCATGCATGCACTGTCAGTTTTCAGGCATAATACCTAGGCAGCAGCCAGGGTCCTACAGGTGAGCACATGCTATCAGAATTCAGGCAAAATGCTTAGACAGCCCAGGGTCTTATGGCAGTACGTTTGTAAGCCCCTGTACGCATGAACTGAGTTCCCCTTAAAAGCAGTCTGTTTGCCCCCTTGTTCTCTCTCTGCTACCTTCCTAAACCCCTTCTCTCTCTTCACACCCCCATAATAAACTCTTAATATGGGCTTTGTTGTATCTTGTGGTCAGTTTTTGCTGCTGGTAAATACGACAGTGTGCACAGTCATGAGAAGAATAATATTTTGTTTTAAATATACCAATAGAGATAAGATGTGATGCTTACCTGATGTGGAATATGGAGACTCTCAGGTAGCTGCCAGGTGATTGGAATTTCCACGTGAAAGCCTTGCAATGAGAAATTAGCATGATGCCTTCACAGAGACACAAGCTGTGCTAAGGACAGGCAGAGAGATGGTCTAGACTAGTAGTTCTCTACCTGGGGGTGGAATGACCCTTTTACAATGGTCATATATTAGATTACCTACATATCAGATATTACAGTATGATTCATAACAGTAGCAAAATTACAGTTACAAAGTAGCAACGAAGATAATTTTATGTTTGGGGATCACCACAACATGAGGAACTGTATTGAAGGTTTGCAAAATTAGGAAGGTTGAGAACCACTGATCTATATTCTACCAATTTGCTTTGCTGAAGACCTTTCTTCATGTTTGTCTAAAGGTGTTTCTGCTGGTTAAAAAAAAAGGCCAGCCTGCATTGGATAACTTTATTAAAATTCCGAAGATCTTGTGTTTTCACAGCAAGAAAGGAAAGTGCCTTTGTATCTTAGTTCACAGTGGCTCCACTCAAGGGAAAAGACCTATCTTGTTTTCATTCTCATCTATTGCAGGTTTCCTTGGGACCTACCTGGCCCCAGGTAAAGCTGAGCTATGCTCTCTTGAGGAATCCTGTCTAATATGGTCCTCATGTACTGCCCAGCAATGAGCCCAGCAATCCCCAGCCACCAGTTTTTATTGAACAAGACACACCTGTTGTTGATGCCCTGGTGCTCCAGAAGTCTTTTTCTTTCTTCATAGAATGCCAGTTTGTATGAGTACATACCTATGAACTTTCTCCACAGAGATGTTCTTATCGCTCTGGGAAGCAGCAGGCAATGTCCTTGCCCATTACACTGTGTACTTCTTTCAAGGTTCTGGTTGCATTGATTGACAAGCTGGACCTCAGATTCAAGCACTGGTTCTGATTCCAGCAACATCACTTGCTCCCTCCTGCTACTGAAACCTCCATTTGGTCACTAATAAAGATATGGATACCGGCAGTTCTTCTCAGGGTTATGTCATGAGTGGTAGATGAGTTGATAGATAAAAACACCCAGCACACTCCTGGCTCATAGTAAGCATTCACTTCTCATTCTCTATTCCATTTTTTTTCTTTTTACTAACTTTAACATTATGTCAGACTAATTTATGCTTCTATCTCTTCTACAGTTCTGTGGAAATTGGGATTATAATGACTTTATGTTTTCCAAAGTGAACTTACTACATAGTTGCTATCAGTGTGTGCTGATTGTTGAGTGACAACACTGTGTAATCCATACTGCAACCCCCCAAGGAAAGTATCTTGGTTCAATCCTTCTGATTTATTCCATCCCCAGGCCCTTGCCTATGGAATCACCACTGAGTGCATAGACTTCTTGAGCGAGCTTCACACAATACATGCTTTTCGTTCTCCTCTAATTATGCTAGCCTTGAGGGGTTGTGGTTCCCACCTCCAGCACTCAAAGCATCTTTAAACAGCTTCTTTGAACAAAAAGATTTATTCATTTGTGCGTGTGTGTGTGTGTGTGTGTGTGTGAGTGTGTGTGTGTGTGTGTCCACATAAGCTTGTATACATCATATGTGCCAATGGATGACAGAAGGCAAGAGATATTCTGGAGTCACAGGTGGATTTAAGCTGTCTGATGTGGGTGCTGGAAACTGAACCCTGGTCCTCTGGAAGAGCAGTACATTCTGTTAACCTCTGAGCCATCTCTCTACTCCTCAACAGCTTCTTTATGTTTTCAGGAAATGAGGTTTCTAAACACATTTCCAGAGTCTGTATTCTTATCAAGACAACACTAAGACAGAACAATTTATAAATTGTAGCAGCAGCAGAAAGCCCCATTCATGGGTAAATGATATCTTATATGATACCATCAGATCTTATCTGCTCTCATGGCTGCCTTTTTAAACAATGTAATAAAATACTCTTATATTTACCCATATGTTTATATTCCCTCTTTGAAGATCTCAGTTTCCACCTGGTTTCATTTCTCTTCAGCATGCATTGTCTAGTAGTGACATTTTGTCCCCTCACCAATCTACAAATATCTTTATTTCACTTTTGTTTTTGATGGGTATTTTTTTTTTTTTACCAGATATAGACCTCACTATAGATGTTTCCTTTCATTATCTTCAGAGTATTGATTCAGTCATCCTGTGCTCGCTATTATATCAGATAAGAAGTTTGGTTTAAAGATTTTCTCTAGTGTTCAAGAGTTTGAGCATGATGTACCCAAATGTGGTTCTCTTTGTCATTACTGTTCTTAAGATTTCCTGAGCTTATGAGTTTTAGAAATTGTTTCTCCATTAAATTTAGAAAAATAGTTATTCTTACAATCTAACCTTTTGCAGACTCTAAAGCACATGTATGCTGGCTAATTTTATGCCAACTTGACACAGGGTCTGAGATAAGGGAGTCTCAATAGTGAAAATGTCTCCTTAAGATATGGCTGTAGGCAAGCCTGTAAAGCATTTTCTTAATTAGTGATTGATGGAGAGGACCCAAGGCACTGAGGGTGGTGCCATCCCGGACTGATGATTCTGGGGTCTATAAGGAAGCAGGCTGAGCAAGCCAGTAAGCAGCTCTCTTCCATGCTCTCTCTATCAGCTCCTGCTTCCAGGTTCCTGCCCTGTTTGAGTTTCTGCCCTGACTTCCTTCAGTGATGGATTTTGACATGGATGTATAAGCCAAACAAGCCCTTTCCTCCCCAATTTGCTTTTGGTCATGATGAGTTATTACAGTTCTGACTAAGACAACATGTCTTGGACCATCTAACAATGGTCTCTTGGCTTGTTGAGACTATAGAAATGAATCATTTGCTTCTTTTTTAGCTTCAGTAGTTTTGGATAATTTCCATTGTTTTGTCGTCAAGTTTACTGACTTTTTTTTTCATTTGGCCTTTAAGCATATCTGTCTTCATCTTTTTAGGTAGAAGAAGATTAGAAGTTCAAGGCCAACACCCTCAGCTCAATACTGAGTTCAAGGCCAGCTGGGCATACATGAGACCCTGTCAGAAAGAGGAGGGTTTGGTGGAAAATTCAACTGGATTGTGTTGTAGGCAGAATATTTATGCTTTCCAAAAACTCCACAACTGTGATAAGTAAATGCATATTGCTTATAAGCTACCCAGCTAATGGCAACATTCATCTCTCTCTAATTCTTGACAACAGATGCAATGTAACCACCTCACAACCCTGTCTCCATGTTTTCCATACCATAGTAGTCTGTACTCTTAAACCATGAGTTAACAAAAAACCAAAAAACAAAAAACAAACAAACAAAAAAACCTCTTCCTTTGTAAAAGTTGTTTTTGACATTTTTTTTAAAAGTCAAGGCTGTATATGATATTAGGTATAATTTAGAAAGAATAAAGTGTTCACATTCCTTTGTCCTGGTATATAATTCTTGTTCCTAAGCCTTGGTAAGTTTACAGTTAGAATGGGATAACTCAAGGTATTGAGCAAACTCCTCTGACTTAATGAAATTTGAAAGTCAGACTCTAATAAACATTCTGCTTAGCTCTTTCAGCCTCAAGCTGCTGTTATCTGCTTGGTGGGCACACTGTCACAGACACATGAAGTTTAGGAAACATCCAAAGTTTCCAAGTTAACTGTACACAGATATAAGGATCCTGTATATAGAGGCTTCCACAGTCTGACACTCTCCTCTCTTGTTAATAATGTTCAGCTGTGTTATGACACCTCCACCTTCATCACAGGAAGGATACTCCTGACTCCACCTGTATTTCCTGTGGTCTACACTCTTAGTAGGACCCTTAAGAAAAACAAGTCATGTCAATTTTGTCTGATTTTGCTTCTTCTTCCTTTTGAGGCTACATATCCTCTAGTTGATATTGCTTTTGGTTGTTCTCTGGTGCTTTTCCTTCCACTTTCTAGGGCACTTCTACACTATCTTCTGACCTCCACAGGTACTTCCTGCACATATGTAGTACACATACATACAAATAAAATAAACAAATACATTAAAACATTTTTAAAAAGAGTATCTTCCCTTTTTTGAGACAGGGATTCACTATGTAGCCTTGGCCTAGAACTCTCATGTAGATCAGGCTGGCCTCAAATTCATCAAGATCCACCTGTCTTGGCCTCCTTTTTAATTTCTAATTGTAAGGGGTATGTGTGTGTGTGTGTGTGTGTGTGTGTATGTATGACAACTGCGGGTGAGTAAAGAGACCAGAAGAGGGCATCAGATCCCCTGGAACTAGAGTTAGAAGCAGTTAGTGAGCTGTCTGGTGTGACTGGTGGGAATCAAACTCAGGTTCTTTGAAAGAAGAGTAAATGCTCTTAACCAGTGGGCCATCTCTCCAGCTCCCCAAGTCAACTTTAGTGTGTGTGTGTGTGTTTTTAATTTTATTATGAGAAAGTGTTTTCCTATGTAGCCCTGGCTCGTTTGGAACTTGCTACAATCTTCCAGCCTCTGTTTCCCAAGTGCTGGGATTGCAAGCATGATTCATCAGCGATCCACCACACTCAGCTCTCCTAAGCCAACTGGAATTGGTTCTGTTTCACCTAGAACAGGAATAGTTCTCACTAGCATATCAGTCAAGGGCCTAAATGGGATGTTTTTATTATATCACTCAAACATGAAAAGATAGTCTTGGCCTCCCCAAACTGGTTTTTGGTTGAATACATTAAACCACATTAGTCCTTAGGACCACAGCTAAGAGTCTTCCCTTGGTACCCTGCAATCATTCTCCTGTGATTTTCTGTAATGAGTGGAAGCAGGCACTAGATCTACAACACTGATGACAGCAGACTACACATTCTCACCCCAGTCTGCAATCAAGCTCTACCGCCCTTCCCAAGTGGATGGAAACTCTTCACAGATGTGACTATTTTCTGTGTTCCCTCTCTGAAATGGGCTTATGCAATCTCAATCCCTGTCTACTGGGCAAGAGGTAAACTTTGAGCAATTTGTGGGGACAGTTGTACAATCTTATTTCTGACTGCTCCTAGTTGGAGTGGACTTTAACAGTGCTTACATGGTCAGGAAGCGCCTGTGTTGGTTTAGAAAGACAGTCTGCTTTTCTTTCCAAATTTCAGCTCTGGGTGTCCCCCAGGCATTTTAAAAGTAGAGCCCCCCAAAGCTCATATTTTTCCTCCTCTAATTTTTGTGGGAGTTGAATCCTTTTGTGCAAATATCAAACATAAATGGTAATTTCAAAATGGGTTTTATCTCCTATCTCCTTTTCGCCTTTTCTTCTTTATGTAGAACTATAGTGGGGTTTTCGCTGTGGTACAGTCAGACTCATAATGACAAATACTTTTGGCAAACAATAAACTGTCATTCTAGACCAGATACATAGCCCTGTTGTCTTTCATAATGCCTAGGTTTTCCATGGCAGCATGATTCAGCATGACCATTACCCCCAACCATAATATAGTTTTGGTTAGATTGGTCTGTCACTCATTTGCCACATTTCTCCCTCAGGGTTACCTTTTCCAACTACTGTTTCCTTTCTGATGAGCTTGGATGTACGTCTGCTCTAACTTTGTAAGCTAATTTTACCCCCACCCCCATGGCTATCTTTTCTTCAGATACATTTGCAGAATTATATCCTTGTGTCTATCAGGAAGTACTAGCTCATTGATATTTGAAGCAGGGAAATGAATTAATCCATTTCTCTCCCTTGGTAGAAAAAGGACAGTCATTTTACTACTAACAGATCTGATCACAGGGATCATGGGAAAGTTGGGTTTGCATTGCAAAAATAGGACCCTAAGAACAGGGTCATGGCAGGCACTTTCTGTTCCCCAGTGTCAAGTTATCCTCTGTCGCTGGCCTTGTCTATGATCCTTGGGCCTTTGTATTTGTCCAGGGTCATGGTTGATCCTGAACAACAGGCAGAGATGATTTGAAATCCCTACTGATTTACTGGTCTGTCTTCTGGCAAGAATAATGGAGAAATAGCCATGATAAGATTATAGATGTGGGAAGACTGGTCACCACTCAAATCACAGCATGAGGGAAAGAATTGAAAATGTAGAATGAACTTATTTTTTAATGTGTAGCATAATATAAAACTTGTTGAAAACATTATCTTTTTCCCCCATTTAACTGCTTTTGCATTGTTCAATATATGTATTGATTGCTCTGGGTATTTAGTTTTTTTCTATTGATTCTATGTGAACATTACCAAATATTTGTTTTCTTATTACTTATTATTTTTATAGGTTGTTAAGTCAGGTTTGGAATGGCTTCTCACCTTTTTCTTTTCAAGATTGGTTATTCTTGGTCCTTTGCATTTTCAGATAAATTTAAAATCAGCTCTGCTTTTGTTTAACTTCCAAAAAGTCCTGCTTAAAATTTATTTGAGATTGCATTGAATCTATAGACAAATTTGAGGGAAATTGCCATGTTAATAATACAGAGTCCTGTGGTCCATAAAGATAATCTGTTTACTTATGACATCAATATTTTTCTTAGCAGCACTCTCTAATTTTCGGTACAAGTTTTACATGTATTTCTTAATCATATCCCCATTTTATATATTTATTCAGCTTTAACTAGAAATTTTAATTGGGATGTTTGAAACTATTATTGCTTTCAGGATTTAATACATTTGAACTTAAGCTTGTGCCTCACTCCCCCTGAACCCCTGTAACTTTTGTTATGCAATTACCACATACTTATCCATGTGCTTTCTTCTTTATCAGTCTCTGATAAAATTCTGTGTCTATACCAGTGCTTTCCCAACCTGGGAAGACTTTCCCAATAGGTCATTTTCTCCATCCATGAGCCATTCATTCCATGTATTTATGAACCAAAGAGATGAATAGAAAGATGTGTCCTGTTCTCAAAAAACTTCAGTTGTAGGAGAGTAGGTACACAGACAGTAAATATTATGAAATAGACACTGTTGCTATAAGCAACTGGTAACATGCAAGGCCTATTTAGCAGCAGCAGGAATTCATGTCAAGGAAGTTTTCCTGGAGGACTTTCCTAACTGTAATTGTCAGAGTCTGCTAGCACCTGTTAATCATTGGTTGGACTTCACATTTGTACTACATGTTTTATGATTTGCAGGGACTCTGGATTGCTTTGAAGTCCAATATGTTGACAATCTTCAGACTTTCTTGTATCAGATGCTCTCTGAAAAAAAAATCAGATGTTGAGGCCTGGCTTGTAGGAATTTTGAAAAAGAAGGTCTGTAGGAGGGCTCCAGAATACAGGTTTCTAAGAGGACAGTTCCAGGTTTGCTGGATAGTGAGTGCCCCATGGCAACTGGCATATTTTTAAGTCCACAATTGGTATTGAGAGCATAGTGAGTTGTTTAATGACTCAAGGCAAAAAGATCTTAACCTTAGTGAGATCCTTGTGATTTTTTAATTATTATTAATTAATCAGGATGTTGTAACTTTATGTGACAAGCCTATGACAATGTCTACATACTCATTTTGATCTTTCTTTTGCCCTACTTTGATTTCTGTTGCTGTGATAAACATCATGCCCAAAAGCAAGATCAAGAGGAAAGAGTTTATTTCGTCTTACATCATCTAGGGAAGCCAAGGTAGGAATTCAAGGCACAAGGTTGGAGGCAGGAACTGAAACAATGACCACAGATGAATGCTGCTTACTGGCTTGCTCCCTCGTGCTCATCCATTATACATCTCAGGCCCACTTGCCTAGGGATGGTAGCACCCCTATTGTGCTGGGCACTTCTACACTGATTGACAATCAAGAATACGCTCTACAGATGGGCCCATTGGCTAGATGGAGGACATTCCTCAGTTAAAACACCCTCTTTCCAGGTAACTTTGGGTTGTGTCAAGATGACAGCTGAAGCTAACTATGACAATTTTATTATGATTTTCCTTCCTACTCAGAACCCTTCTGGTCAGCATTTCACACAATGTAACTTTAAAAATTTCTCTCCTTATTCTTGAAAAGCCTGTCTCTCTTGAATACTTCTCACCTAGAACTTCTCTTTCTTGGCATGTCTCTTTGGTTTATACTGTCCCAGCTCCTCTCAGACTGAAGTTGCTGCCTCTATTTCAGCTACATCCCTGCATTGTTCACTCATGTAGAAATAAAATCCATTTTTTTTTTGTAACAGAAGAAAACACCTTGTTTACTGCAGTCTTGACTGTACCAGCTATTCCCTTGATGGGCATCCCACACCTCAGATTTCTGGGATGATACATAGCCCATGCAAATCAATTGTTATGACAACTATATCTTGTTTCATACAAGGCTTACTCCTGTAACTCTTTACAAGGCCTAATTTCATGCTGAACTCTGTACTCCAACAGATAGTATATAGCATACTATAGTCTTCAAAGATCAAGGGTCTTGAATTTCAATGATAATGGCTTCTTCAGGGCCAAGTGAATTGTAGTCCAACTATATAGCTACCATTTAATATCCCAAATGAGACAAAGAGAAGCCAGGTAGGACATTTTTCATAAGCAAAAAGGTTTTAAACCTTGAATGTAGACTTTAAACACTGCATATATTTCAGGTAACTGGTCCTTAGCTGATTCCTAGAGAAAGGCCTCCTCAATAAATAATCTCACTGCTGGCTCCTCAATCCAATTTTAGGAAGGGGGGTAGGGAACATCATAGCTTTGAGGGGTTTCCCCCATAATAGAGTTACTAGTTGTGTTTAGTTCATAGAATACACAATGGTTTTAGCCCTCTATCAGTTCCTCTCTAAAACACACTGACATGCCCTCACCACCACTGTACCTGTTCCATTTACACCTTTTCCTGGTAGTCCCTCCCCTGCCTATCCCTTCTCTCTCTAACATTGTCAATGATTCCAAACATAGCTGGAAGAGAATTGATAAAGACAAGCCAAGTAGAATCACCATGGAGTGTCAATAAGTAAGAATTGCAAACACATGGTGGCTTGAATCAGACCCAACAGAGGGAGATCTTCTCTGGCCATATTGTCAACTATAAACTAATTCTCTTCCTTGCCATGGTATATGAATGAGTGTGTTTCTGCATGTGTGCATGCATGTGCATTGGTACACACACATAAATGTGTGGAGGTGAACATCATTCTCTGCCCCAATTATGCATTTATGTTAATGCCAACAGCTTAGCAGGGTGCATGATGGCAATAGTGGAGCTGCTGCTTGAGTCCTGGCAGGCCAATCACAGAGATTCTAGAATAGACCTTAGCCAACCCACCTACCATTCATTTCTGGCTCTGATATTTTTTAATTTTTTTAGAATTTTGCATGTTCAAGGCTTGACTACTCCTATAATGGCACCCTTGGGAGGTGGGAAACCATAGGATATGTGACCTAGTCAAGAAGATAGCTGTGGGCATGTCTTTGAACGTATCTCGCTTGTCTCTTGCACCATCCTCTCTCTGCTTCTTGTTCCCTGTGTGGTGAACAGCTCTATCAGTGTGTTCCCTGTACTGATACTCTGCCTCATCACAGGCTCAGAAGCAGTGGAGCAATCAAGCAATCAAGCATTAATCCATGGACTAGAACCTCTGAGACCCTGAGCCCAAATAAAAGTTGATTTTTTATTTTCTCAGGTTGGCGGGGGCATGGTGGGGTGGGGACAATGATGAAGAGCTGATGGATACATCTGCCTTCTGCAGGGCTGTACTTTGAATGGCGTTCTGGTTAGAAGGTTCCTGTGCTTCAAGGACCACTTCATGGACCATAAACTCCAGAAAGGCTTCCAGAATTTTAGGACACATTTTGTCCCTCTCTCTTGCATTAGTTTGGGATGGAGCAGTCTCTTTAGTGTCTGTGTGTGTGTGTGTGTGTGTGTGTGTGTGTGTGTGTGTGTGTGTGTGGTGGTGTTGTAAGTTTGTAAGCATTTCTGAAGTTTCTTGAGGGGACAGTGTGCTTGGTATGAGTCACTGACTGAAGATATGTTGTTAGCTCTGTCATTTTACAGCTTGGACAAATAATCCTAGTTTCTCCAATTCTCTAGTGTGTTTGTAGGTCAGAAATGAATATTGGTTGGCTTTTTGTTTTTAATATTCTTCTCCACCTTAGTTTTTGAGACAGAGTCTCTCATTGAACCTGGAGTTCACAGATTGGCTAGACTGGCTGGCAACAAGCTCTAGGAGTCCTCTGTCCTTGCCTCCCTAGTACTGAGATTGTAGGCATGCTCCACTCTGCCTGGCTTTTTACATGGATGTTGGGGATCGAAGCCCTAGTTCTCATGCTTGTGTAGCAAACACATTATCAGTTGAACTGTCTCTTCACTCCCCAAGTCTTCATTCCCTCATCATTGAAATGGAAAATATATGACTTCATACTTTCTTTGTAAGGTTGCTTGTTAGAGGGATAATAGACACTTGGAGAGTATCCAACTTGTGACCCACTTTTAGAATATGCGCACTAAATGTCATTGTCTTATCATTATTATTCTTGTTTTCATGTGCTTATTAATAAATATGTGTCCACCCTCAAGCAAGGTGGTGCAAGCACAAAAATGATTGTTTTCTTCTTCTTCCTTTTTCTTTTCTTTCTTTTTTTCTCTCTCTGTCTCTAAATGGATTTCATGTTATTGGAGAGAAAGACAGGACTCTATAATTGTGGTTCAACAAGGTAACTTTGAGAATGGAGCTACTGAGGTTAAAGCTACAGACTACTTTATTTAGATATGAACTTGGGTTTGTAGGTTGGTACCATAGGTTCATATATTGCTAAAGGGTAAAGAAATACCACTTCTCTGCTTTGATATCCTCAAAGTTTGACACATGATTAATTAAACTTGTAGTGCCTTAATGAAACCAAAAGAGAATTGGGGTTTTCCTGGTCTTCCCATGTTTCCCTGGAAGCCCATTGACCTTTGCTTCCTTGAGCCGCAAGTAGCACTGGTAAGTTCTGAAGGGCATCAGCAATACAGACAAGCTTTAAGAGTTCCAGGTTGGCTTGAGCTGGTGACCATGCTAGATGATACTGATGGTCCCTGGTGAGTGCTGTGCCAAGTCAGGTTGACTCACTGTCCTTCTCTCTGCCAAGGTCAATATAGTGAGCAAGTGATTTCCAGGAGCAAGGAGGCCTCAGGAGACTGTCACCCTGGTGGGTAGTTACTTAAGTTTTTATGAGCATAGCTTGATTAATTAGCTTCTGAAAGGACAGTAGTTATTCCCGGAGAGGCTATTAGGAAGCACCTATGTTATTTGGTCCTTGCAAGAAACAATTAACTGAAATTCACACTCTGCAAAATAATTAACCAAGAATGGCGATGCTACATTATCCAGTCATTTTGAAGAAAAGAGCTCTTAGATTGCAACTTAAAACTTTAAATTATTTTGCAGACTAGCTTTGGCTTTTAGATAGATTATAATAAAAGCAAATTATTGTACATTTTAATAACTTACTTCTTTGGAAAAAGAGGTCTGATGCAAGGCTGATGACTGTGATGTATCTCATAAAAGCTAATTGACAATCTATTTCTTTAAATACCACAGGAATCCATCATGGTTCACATTACTACAATGAGTTCCAAAGGAATTAAAGATGATTTACCAGACATTGGGACATTTTGCTAATATTATACACACTGAAGGAAGTAGTAAAAGAGACTAATGCTTTGGGGCACCTCCAGTTGCCTAATTTGTAAACAGATGCCAAACGCACAGCTTCCAGTTCAAGGGCATGTACCAGGTTGGTGAAGATGGCACTGTGATTACAAATAGCTTTGTCTTGTCCCTACATTGTCCTCTCCTTGGAATTTGCAGGCTCATTACAGTGTGATAGCTCTATTTTTGGAAAAAGCAGCTTCCTGTATTCATGCTTTTATTGTTTTGTCTTCCTTCACCATACCTCTGCAAGCCCTCACACACATACCCCCACCACCTCCCACATATGGCAAAGTTTGTACTATGGTATACTGAGTCCTCTCAGAAGAGTTCCATACAACTGGCCTTCCAGACTAACTTGGTGTGGATGAGAGAAAAACAGTTTTCACAATAAAAGGACTATTCTCTGAAGATGTTGGAGTTGGATCCTGGATGAGATGGCATAGTATATGGAGACTTGATTTGTTGTGTGACTTTTCCTGGGGAGACAATACCTTACAGTTACGCATCCAAGACAATCTGATATAGGCAATTCCTCAGTTGATGCTGTCCTATCAGATGACTCTTAGGCTGGGTTAAGTTGAAAAATCTAACTAGGATGGAAATGAATATGACTAGAATTCATTAAATAAATAGTGGAACTATTAAACAACAACAAAAAAAAACTTTTAAAAACATTTTGCATCAGTGTTTAAAAATCTAGACATTTTGCCCTTTCTTGGAAAGCTAAGAATATGAGAAAACCAGACTCATAACCCTATAAAGCAGGAAGCTAGAGCTGAAAATTGCTGTCCCTGTTAAGTAGGACACAAGCTATTTCCATCATAAGGCTGTGAGTTCACTCGTTCACTCACTATCTGTATGCATATACCTCTCTCTGTCTCTGTCTCTCTGTCTCTCTGTCTCTCTGTCTCTCTGTCTCTCTCTCTCTCTCTCTCTCTCTGTGTGTATGTGTGTGTGTGTGTGTGTATGTGTATTACTAGAGTTTGTACCCAGAGCCTTTCTCTACCTCTATCGCTGAGCCACTTGCCCCCAGCCCTTACTGTTTGTTTATCTTACTGCTTCACAGCCATTTTTGTTTGTAATCTGTATTGAATATAGTTCTTCTATCAGGGATCATCAAATGCAGAACATGGTTTAGGAAACTCCAGGGAACTCAATTGTGAGATAATTCTGTTCTGCCTTCAGAAAGAACTGGGACTCCTGGCTAGACCCCATGATTTCCAGGCTAGACTCTTCATGATTTCCAGTCTCTGGTTTCTCAGACTAAATTTTTTCACTTTTTCTTTCTCTAAGAAGAAACATAATGCTATCGAAGATTTTCAAAATAAAACAGAAGTACTTATTTTGTTCATTTTGTGTGTGTATGAGTGTATGCATGTGCACCACATGCATGCAGCAGTGCATGGAACCAATAGAGAATGTTGGATTTTATATTTCTGTCTCTCCTTCCTGTACCTTTGCAAGCCTCCCACTTATGGCAAAGTTTATTCTCTCCTGGTGGTCAGGAGATCAGGACTCAGAGGGATCCCCCCCACAAACTCTTCCATTAACTCATCTTTTCCCACATCTCCCTGGGACAGGAAGATTGCCATAATTGGGAGTAACAGGCAGTTGTGAACTTCTCAACATGTGTGTTGAGAATGAAACCCAGGTCATCTGCAGGATCGTGGAAGACTTTTAATCACTGAGCCATAGTCAGTTTTCTTTAAAGATGTGACCTTTAGGAGACCACATGTCATAGTGGTCTATTCCCGAGACCAGCAGGGCAACACAAACAATAAGGGAAAAAAGTCTCAAAGTTGGATGGGAAGGGATTGGAGAGAGTTATTGTAAGAGGAGTGGGGTAAATATATTCAAATTACATTGTATGAGATTCTCAAATTTAACAAAATGTTGTTAAAATAAATCTTTTTAAGTAATAAAATAAAAATAAAGAGCCTTGTGCCTGACTCTGAAAATGGCTTTTGGCTATGTCTTCATGTAGGACCCACTCTCTGTTCCACTTTCTACAGGGAATTTCATGTTCCTTAACATTTACAAGAGTGGTTCCTGGATCAGGGAGATGGGTGGTGGGATGAGGTAACCAGAGGATGAGGGTGGTGATGGGATCCCCCTCCCCTGTGTCCACTTCTCTGCCTACCACAAAATGGTGGGGACTGGGGAAGGGTTGAATTTCCTTTGCAGATTCCAGTGTAAGAGGGGAGTCCTTAAAGCTAGGCCAGCCACACAGTCGAGAAGACAGGCTTGGGAAAACACAAATGCTTTGAATGATAACATGTACCTTGGGGCTTACAGTGTCAGGAAGCAGGAGCTCTACCCAGCCCTCATTTTTCAGCACTCTTTGTATTCCTTGTGGGCAGGGCCAGTGGGAGGAATAACAATTGTATCGGCCTCACACTCTGTAGAAATTCTCCTCTTTGAAGCTATTGTTTTGTTAACTTGCTCTTTCTTTCCAGTAGGTAGATAATCAAGGGACTGAGACACGGTCTCACCTATCCAGGTACAAACCTTGGTTTCCTTAGGCCCCACTTCCAGGTGTGATGGAGCAACCAACTATAGTATAAACACATGAGGTTCTTACCCTATTTGTGGAGCTCAACCCTCTGTGAAAGTGGACTGGGAATTTCTGTGGAGTCTTACACTGGCTCACAAATGGGAGAGTTCAGCTCTCTGGAGCTGTTTACTGTGTGTCCCACTTTAGTTCTGGGCTTCCTTGGGAGGTTCTGGCCATGGCAGCCAGACTGTTTCTGCTGGGCCTGGCACTGAGACACTGGAAAACTGTGTTTACCTGGCACTCAAGTTCTGCTTCTGATAAACACATTACAGCTTGGGGATTCACAGCATTATTACCCTGTCTTCTATGGATGATTACAATGCTGATGCTCTTTCAGCAACTGCTCATTATGAGGAGTAAACAATACCCACTGAGTGTCAGGCATATCGTGACTCTTTGAGAACACTTAGCAACAAATGTTCAAACTCCATCACTTCTGGTAAAGTGTAGGTACAGGAAGGACCCCCAAATCCAAACTTATAGGAAAATAAGTATTTAAACCAAACCCTGAAGATGAATGAGAACTAGGAAAGAGGAGGTAGATTTTGAAAGAAGGAAAGGGTTCGTTTGGATTGTCTACTTGGTAGGATTGAGAGGTACTTGGATCATATCTCTGGGCACTTCCCGAGCATGAACTAAAGAAAGCAAATAGACCCTAAAAATGGTCAGCACCAACCCATAGACCAGCACCACCTATAGGCCAGGACCTGGAGGGGAAAAAGAAGAGTTTACTTCATGTCTGCTATGATGAGAGCTACTTAGTTCTACCATACTCTTCCCACCATGCTGCCAAAACACATCTTTCTTTTAAGTAGCTTTGTCAAATATTTTGTCACACTAACAGAGGGTTAAAAGGAAGGAGTGGAAACCAGGATTTGAAAATCTAATGGGGAGGAGGGCATGGGATTTCTCTTCTGATGGCTATGAGTCATTTAATCCAGGTCTGGCAAAAGGAAGGTGCATGAAGGATGAATGACCAGGAAAGCAGCTGGAGAGGCTTGTGGATGCAGGGCTTACACACCTAATTAACACTGGGGGTGTTCCCTGGGCCAATGCAGAGCTTGAAACAGGCATTCAATGGTAGAGAGACTTGATTTAATACTATTGTTGTATAAAGAAGTGCCAAAGTTCCAATTTCAGCAGAACAAGCCTCTGAATTCTGTCAAATCTGTCTGTGGAAACGCTGGCTATATAACTGACATACTGGAAAATACATCACTGAGTGGCATGTAGTGGAGACCAGTCAGAGGTTAAACTTTAAGCAAAATGAGGAACCCCAGAGGCAATGAGAGAATTTGCTTTCATCTTCTGGGATCCCCAAAACAAATAGTATTTACTACAATCTTTCTCCTGCTCTCTGAATTGGGTGGCCTTGAATGTTGTAGTTTTTCTTTCTAGAGGGCATGTGATACATGACTTCTCTAAAAAGGCATCAAGAAATCCCTTTCCTTACCTTCCTTCTGCTCCCACTTAAATTTGATAGCTCAAATGGCCATACTAAGCATAAATGAAAAATAAACCACTAGCCTACATCATAAACCATCCCACCAGAGAACTGTGAGGAAGAATGTCTATTTAACTTTTGGGTTGAGTAAGGGATAGCCCAGTGGTTAAGACTGGTTACTGGTCTTGCAGGGTATATGAATTGGGTTCCCATACAGTGGCTCATAATCATCTGTAACTCCAGTTCTAGGAAGATCTGACATCTTCTTCAGGCCACCATGGGCAATGTGTGAGTGTGCGCGCACACGCACGCACACACATACACACACACACACACACACACACACACACACACATATTAAATAAATAAAAATTTTAAGCCCTTAACATTTATAGCCACAAACAAGCCTTCATAAGGCATTTTACAGTTCAAAATCAAAGCATGGATTAAAAATATTTCTCCAAAAATTTAATCTAAAATGATTCTGTTAGTAGCAACTCCAGGAAAAGGGCTTAAACCAGTCCAAATTCTCCTTGTGGATCTTGCTTCTAAGTTAGTCATAAAATAATTTTTAAAAGTTCAAGAAATATAGCATGCTACAAATAACACATACCCTTTCACATAAAGAGATTAAGTATAGGAGTCAGAAGAAAATATTTAGCCTGAAAATTAACCAGTGGATTCTTAAACACTAATGTGAAAAAGATATGTTTAATATACTTCAAGAAATGCAAAAAGGTTACAATATACATAATAGATGAGAGACTATAGAATGAAATAGGTTTTTATTAACAAGAGAATTTTAGAATTCAAAATACAATTATTGGCATAAAACAGAATAAGTGGATCTGAGAAAATTATCCAGAACATAATTATTGTAGTTTGATTGTAGAATGTCCCCCATAGGCTCATGTGTATGAACACTTGGTCTCAGCTGGTAGTGCGCTTCCAGAAGGTTATAAAACCTTTAAAAGTGGGGAGCCTTGCTGGAGAAAATGAGTCACTAGAGGACTCTGGAGTTTTATAGCCCCACTCCACTTCCTGATCATCCCTTGCTTCCTGGCTGTAGATACCATGTGATAAACCTGACTCCCACACTGGCCAGGGTGTCTCCCCTGCCTGCAGATATGTCTTATTTACCATGATAGACTGTACTTCTTTGGCAAAGTTAGCCAAAATAACTTATTTCTTTTTTAAATTGTCTTTGTCAGGATGTTTGATAAACAGACACTAAAACAGAATCAAAACAACACAACATCAGACAGAACTTTAAGAATCATGAAGAGGTTCCAGCATGTTTTCAATCAATGTTGTAAGAGGAGCAAAGGAAGAGAATGGATTACAAACAAGAGTGGGATAAGCAATAGTTAAGAATTTCCAGAAGAGATCAAGAGGTTTATACTGAGAATTTATGAATCCTAAGACAGCAAGAGAGTTAAGAAAAATCCCACAGAGACACACCAAAGACAAGGTTAGACATTTTTCCAGAGATAGGTTGGAGAAAAGGGATAAACTTCAAAGGTACCACAAACAAACTGATAGTGGAATTGTCAATAAAAGTAACAGAATCCAGAAAAATACCTTCATTGTGCAGCAAGAATAAAAATCTCTGCCAGCCATGAATTTTATACCCAGCAAAAATGCCTTTTAAGAATGAGATCAAAATATTATGTAGATGAGGAGGGATACTATGTGTGGCAATATGTAACAGTGTCTTCACCCTTGACCCTCTAGAGGACAATAGAATGCTCCAGTTTTTACTAGCTGAAACATGGTCTGAATCATATGCAGCAGCTGATATGTCTATATTAGAATTTAACCTTTCTGCTAACTCTAGGCCAACAAGCTCAGTTTCCTACAGAAAGAGGGTGTTCCATGTATGTATACTTAGTCATAGTGGTATGACTTGATTATGTGACTCTAGAGTGGCCTACATTTCTCCTTTGAAGTGTGAAATTTTCCCAGAAGAACGTTTTAATCAATAAGGACTATCACACTCCCTGGAAGGTTCTGTATAATTTCTCCCACAGAGCTAGGAAGAATTGGGACACATAGATGAGGTTCCTATGGTCATTTCCTGTGAATATGTTTAGAGACTGTGAATTCTATAATATTATTTTCAGTGTGTGTGTGTGTGTGTGTGTGTGTGTGTGTGTGTGTAAAGGGCATATCTGTGCCAAAACTAGGCTGCATACTTCAGATCCCTCTAGTTTGCTTGGAGTTTCTGATCAGTTCTTCTGCCTCATCCTTTTATCTAGTGTAAAGAGTGTTGCTGTTACAGATATGTGCCAGCACATCTGGATCTTTTACATGGGTTTCAGGAAGAAAATTAATGTCCTGAGCTTTTTCTGGGAAGTGATTTTAGCCACTAAGTCATCTATTCCTGCTTTGGCTATTTGCTTAGAGTACTTAGTTCCAGGCAGTTAACTGACAGCAAAAAGAACTAAATTATTAGTTTTATCTTTTGTTTAAAACCAAGTGTCTAAGCTGGGGAGCCTACATGGGACCCACCTAGGCCCTCTACATGTGGGTGACAATTGTGTAGCTTGTTCTGTTTGTGGGGCCCCTAGCAGTGGAATCAGGATCTGTTCCTGGTGCATGAGCTGGCTGTTTGGAACCTATTCCCCATGCTGGGATGCCTCCCTCAGCCATCAGCAGGGGGTGGAGCTTGATCCTGTCTCAACTTGCTATGCCAGGTGTTGTTGACTTCCATGGGAGTTCTGCCCCTTTCTGAATGGAGGATGAGTGTAATGGGGGCGTGGGGTAGATGGGAGGTGGAGGGAACAGGAAGAGAGGAGAGAGGGGAAATTGGGGCTGATATGTAAAATAATGAAAAAAACATAATTTAAAAAAGTGTCTAAGTTTGTTTTTGTTGCTGTGACAAAACCACTGGCTCAAACCAACTTTGGAAGGGAAGAACCTGTTTGTCATGCATCTTCTAAACACAGTCCATCACTGAGGGCACCAAGGTAGGAGCTCAAACAGGGCAAGGGCAACTGTTTACAGACTTGTTCCACGGTTGGTCAGCTTGCTTTTCTATATAATGCAGGAACACCTGCCCAGAGGTAGCACTATCCACAATAGTCTACCTTCTTCCCCTATATCAATCATTAATCAAGAAAATGCTCCCACAGACTTTTCTACAGGACAGTCTGATGGAGGCATTTACTTAGTTGAAGTTCTCTCTTCCCAGATAACTCTAATTTGTGTCAAGTTGACAAGAAAATTAAACAGCATATGGATTTCTTTACTATGGATTTGGTCTCTATATGGGGCTGTGTAACTGAATGAGTGGATTTAGCAACAGTAAATATCTTCTGAATTAAGCATCAACTGAAGCTTAATTTAAAATCAAATACATAGGCCAGTGCTGCCCACTGCACACACCCATGCTATCATAGTTCTAAACATTTAACATGCATTTTACCTGTTGTCATGGCACACAGCACCAATCACCCCTCCCTGAGATGCTTCAGTTCAGATCTGGGGTTATTGTGTGGAAGGCTGCAGTGTATTTACTATATACATAAAGCTTTCTCTTCTCAGAGAAATGTAATGGTTAGTTACAGAAAAACACTTTTAGTACTTCTCTACCACTATTCTCCAGCATGTAAATCAGTATATCATTGGCTTGGATTCCATTTGAATGTTTGACTTTTAAAAACTGCTATTTGAGTAACTGACTTGAGTTTCATTGAAATTCATAACAGAAATTTTGGCTTAGGATTAGGCCACTGTTTTAAACAATTTCTAGAACAATACTAAATACAAGTTTGCCATTTTATACTGTATATTTATGTGAAACAGTGATCTCAGCATTGATGACTAGAAAAATCAAAGTATCGATCAATTCTGAAAAACATTGACAATGTTTTATATCCTGTAGTATTGTATATTCAGGCAAGACTTAAACTTTTATGTAAAAATAAACAAAGCACATTCATCTCCTTAGTATATAAAAATCAGTCATCTTCAGCAATTATACGTGTTCCAAAGAAGTGTGTTCAAATAAAGTTCTTTATGATTATTCTCAGCAAATGTTGATTTATACTGTCTTCTCTCCCTCCCTCCCTCCCTCTCTCCTTCCCCCTCTCCCTCTCTCCTTCTTCCCTTTTTATGTGTGTGTTTCTTTAGTTGCCAACTACTCTGACACTCTCAGACTCCCTTCTTTGCATCTTGAGTATACATGACTATAGGTTGTTTTTTTTTTTTTTTTTTGCTTGCATTTCAATGGCAACATTGTATAATATATGGATGACTCCCCCCCATCCCCTTTTCCAGAACATTCCTTCCAGATGCTGCTTGATTTGGTTGCTTCCTATTTTCTGAAGTGGCCACACTTTTCAATTTGTTTCTAGAACTTAACAACTGTTAACCATGAGAAAGTTCCACTGTTCCTAGGACTGGAGATTTAAAATATCACTGGAAAGAAAAGAAAACATAAATAATGTTTACTTTTTATGTTACCCTAAATGCTTCTAGGTTCTTTTTGAACTTTTGGTTCACTGTGTGAAAACAGCTGGCTTCCAGTTACTGTAACTGTAATTGTTCTCCGATTTCATGTAGAGCAGAATCTCATTGTTTTGGTCAGTCTGGCCTCAAACTCATGATCCTCCTGCTCATCCTCTCTGGTGCTGGGATTATAGACATGTACCACCACTTCTGGCTCATTCTGGGACTTTTATTCTTTCTGAGGAGCATTGTGCAAAGAATGACCAAACTAGTCTGCCTCTAATCACAAGTTAACATCAGACTAAAATTCAGAGTGTTGGGGGAGAGACTGGTGAAGCAGCAGGTTGCCTCTCTAAGGACTCAGCAGAAGAGCAACCTTCTACAAAATAGTGTGTGATGTGTTCTGTCTCCATTTCTTTTGTTCCCATAGCAACAATGAAACTGCTAATGACCTCCACAATGACCATAAGATTGTCAATCATCTCATTCTCACTTGGCTTTTATTTATTTATTTTTTGTGCTTTGAATAATTTCAAAATAGTTTCAGTATTTGAAGACTTTTCCTTCCCTTTACCCTCTCTTCACTTGACTTCCCGGAAGCTCTGCTCTTGTAGTCTTATTGTACATCACTGGCACTTCTTTCTCCAACTCCTCTCCTTCATCACTAAAATTGAAGCAGCTCTCCTCTGTAGACAAGCCACCATCCAATTGTCATCTCCACCTCTGATCTCCCCTCTAGAATTTTATGCCAGGTAGCCTCTTCCTGTAGCATGTCATTCCAGCTACTTCTGTATCACTGTGACCAAAATACCTGAGAAAAGTTAAAAGATGGGATTATTTATTGGGCCGATGGTTTCAGAGATGGCAATTCACCCTGGCAGGGAGAACAAGATGGTCAGCACATAGCATGGCATCCAGGAAACAGAAAGGGCATACAGAGCAAGATACAGCCTAAACTCTCAATGTTGGTTGCCTTTATCCTCCCACCAGCTCTATCTCTACCATGAAAGCTGTCTTATCATTAAGTGTTTAGCTCAGAGATCTCAGGATATAACTGAAAATGCCCTCACAGACATACCCAGAAGAGAGGGGCTGAGGATATGGCTCTGTGGTTGAATGTTTGCTGTACAGTTTTTAGGACCTGACATTCAGAGGGACCAAGTGGTGCTGTACCCTGTAAGACAAATATTCCCTTGTCATAAGCAAAGCCTCTATAAGAGATGTGTCAGTAAAATAGAAACAGGGTCCAGTATGATAGCCTGTCTGCCATGGCACAAACAGTATTCTGATTGAGTGGCATTCATATATCAGCAGAAAGCGAAGCTTAAGCCCAGCCCTATTTTGTAAAGTTATAAGCCCTTGTAGTACCTGTACAACAAACAATAGATTTAAAATCTGCTCCAACATTGTCCTTAGAGAAATCCCATAAAATAAAGGAAGGAGGTAAGAGTTCACCCAGCAGTGTTTGGAATACACATGGTTAGCAACCAGATGGACTGCTATGAACCCTCAGCCAGCTGTCACTCTATCCAGGTGACAGGTGAGTCTAGATTGGAAAAAATCTCTGTGAACTTTCTGGTTGGTTGTTATGAATGATACATACCCATAAACTCTTAGAACTGATTCTTGGAAAATCAGGAAGCGTAACTTATTGGGAAATAATACATTGATAAATTGAAGGCCATTATGAGGGAGGAACTATGGGCAGATATTTGAGAGTGATTACAAATGAAACTGAAGTCACAAGTATTCCATTAGAAGCCAAAAACAACAATTCTCTGTGAATATCCTAGCCCATATAAGGTACTAGTGGTCACACCTGAAGAAGCAGCTGTGGCATGGAGAAAGGGAAGTAAAATAGTGCCCTGTCTGTTGTCAAGCTCATCCTCAGCGAGGGCCAGGAGCTACCAGAAACAGGGAGCAACCAATACCTGGGAACATATTTTATGAGTCAATCCCTAAGTGTAAGGGATAAGAGATGCACTCACATGTGTGGAAATGGCAAATGACATCTTATTTTTCCTGATGAAAGTAAGTCAGGTTTAAATTATGCAGTATCTTCAAAACTTGCAACCACTGCATAGAATCCCAGGAATCATTACCAGTGATCAAGGAAGACATTTCTAGAGCTTCCTAATTCAAGCTGAACATAAAAGTGGGCTATTACATGGCTGTTTTAGCCACCTTTTCACCCACAGGGAGTAAGACTTAAAGAGAGGAAAATGTGCTCTTAAAGGAACAAATGCAGCCATTGATAATACTTTCCTCATTGAGAGCAGGCTGTGGTTTTAATGAAAACTATGTTTTTAAATGAGGCCCCAACCCTGAGAGGTAAGCTGCTTTATTGATATTTGGTATATGTGGAGAGTCCAGTGCATGCTGGGTGGTATGGAAGAAATTAAAGAAATTAGATATAGCTTTGAACCTGGAAATGACTTCTACATATAATGTCTTCATTTTTGCACTCTGTCATCTATAATGCCTGTGTAGGGAATTGTGCAATAGGATCTGGGAAAATGGTGCCAGAAGTATGGTTTGGAACCCATGTTCTGAGGCAGAGGGTCATCATCTCCTTAAACATGACATGTTCCTTATTGATGAAGTACCCAGGAAGATTCATGGGCACTACAGTAGTATGACCAGAATGTATGTTACCCTGGTCTATCACTGTGGAGCCTGTAGATCCTCCCACTCTAGCACAGAAAGCCTGGCATACCCCTCCTGGGATGACTTCCAGGGTCTCTAACATTACAGAACAGGAACATCCACTACCAGTTGTGTTATGTAGATAAGGGTAGGAGGTTCCTCTGTGTCTCTTGAGTAAATTTTTGTGTTTTCACTAATAGCCTGAGCTGCCTTTTCTTTCATGGCTCTGTCTCCTCACTACCACTTGGATGTCCTTAAGAATGTGTTTCATAGCCTACATGCAAAATTTATTCAATAGTAGGTGTGTGACCTTATGCCTTTGAATGGCTAAGAAATAACTCCTTGGTGGACTGAGCCACTGCTTGGTAACAAATGGATCTCTGTGTAAACAATAGTGCTCATAAGGACATTGAACATGGACTGTAACTGACGTGTGACAACAACAACCTTAGACACACTAAGTTTTTCTCAAAACATGTCCCACTATTTCTGGACAGACATTAACAAATGTCTACTCATCCTAGATAGGGAGACAATGACAGACCAATATAAGGATTCCACAGAAGACCAACTTAGTGAACCAATGAATTTTATTGGTGTTACTGGAATATAAATAAAGAGTTGGTTACAGGAGCAGAAATAAATCAAAGAAAGCTGCATTACCCAAATCCCACCCCAGCTCAGGAAGGCTGGTACTCAGGAAGGCTGGTACTCAGGAAGGCTGGTACTCAGGAAGGCTGGTACTCAGGAAGGCTGGTACTCAGGAAGGCTGGTACTCAGGAAGGCTGGTACTCAGGAAGGCTGGTACTCTAGGGCTCATTACATGACTTGCAGGCAGCTCAGTTTGTCTGAGCCTCTTCCAAATAACTCAGTTAGCCTTGGAGAATCTTAGCAGTCCCTATTGCTTGAAGAAGTTTGGGGAGGGAGGGAACTAGAGAGTGTGTGGTCTGTTGCCACTCAAGGGAGTGGCTGATCTGTTTGCAGATGAAAGAGGCAGCTGGGTTCCCACTGATCCCCAGAGACCATCAAGATAAAACTTTTTGTAAGTATGAATTTGATTGCTGACTTAACTGACTAAGAGTCTGATCAAGGGGGTTAATAAATCATATCTCTGGATGTGCCTGTGAGGATGTTTCTGGAGATATATGGAGTCTGGCCTAACCATACTCAAAATTTGAATGACTTTTGGGAGGTGGGGCCTTGGTAAAGGAAGTGGATCACTGGGGGCATGAGTTTGATAGGTATGTCTTTACCTGGCCCTATCTGTTTCCTGGCCACCATCAGGTGAGCAGACTTTCCTGCATACACCTGCTGCCATGAAACTCTGCCTCACTTCAAGCACAAAGTGATGAAATCAGTTGGTCATGGACCAAGACTCTGAAGTTGGGAGCCAAAATATATTTCTCCCCCTTTAAGTTATTTGTCAGAGAGTTGGTCATGGTGATGAAAAGCTCACTAACATATTGCTGCAGATGCGATTCTGTTCTTGTCTGATAGTTGTTTGTGCCTATCAGTTGGTTCTGAGTCAATGAATAGTACTTTGAGCTTTTTTGTATTTCTACTTACTGAAAGAGCTATCTTTTGCTAGGTCTTTCCTTCTTGTTTTTGTGAACTTATGATAAAGTGTTTTGCTCAATGCTTGAGTGTAATTATTTTCCCTTGCTTTGCATATTAACATGGAACTTCAGATATATTATTTAGGGGCTTGATTTATTTGCCAGACTTTATTAAATTCCAGCTTTAATGTTAAATTAATGTTAACTTAATCTTAAGACACAATGAAAAAGCTGCAAGCATATGGTAGCTTTGTTGGTAATAAACTTGCTCTAAAGCTGCTCATTGTCTCTCAGCAGTCTGTCTTTATTCAAATTCTTTGCAGCTTTTCTCCTGGGCAGGGACTGCTTAGCTCCTGAATGTGGCTCCCCTTTACTCTGCTTGACAATGGAGCAGGGTGCTTGGGCTTTAGGGGAGCCCAAAGTGATGTATTCCCTCAAGATGCAATAAAACACTCAAGGCATTACCTCCTCTGCAGGATATGTAGATGGGATAGCAGGAGATTGTGGATCTGAAAAATTCGAAAGCACTTCCACACCCATGTCAGACAGCTGTCCATCTCACACCCCACAAGTCTAATGTGAGAACCTGTAGTAAGGAAAAAATTTCAGTCCTGTCTTCACGCTCACCTCTGACAGAAGTATGACTGACAGAATGGACTGTCTGATGTCTATCTGTCAGCAGAGCCAGGGCAAGGTAGTCATGAATGCAGGAGTTATTCAGCTCTGTAAGATCACTGTGCAGCCACCTCATTAGAAAATATTGGCAAATGATTCAGTGTTTCTAAAGATCACTGTTGGACTGTGACAACTCTGGTTGGCTATATTTTTCCATTGTTCCTTCTTCATTGTCCCTTGCTCATCTTCAGTGTGGGCTGGGCTGCACATGAGGCTGAAACTGGCCCTTGTGAGGAGCCTGTTGTCTTTAACCTCACTCCTCTGTGACCTCAGCCCCTCTGCAGTCCTTCTGAGGGCTGCTTGGCAGCCACTTTGCTCCTGTTGCTTAAGTTTGTTCTCTAAGAACACTTCATTCCCTCCAAGTAATCGAGGGATAATTATAGCCATCATGATGCCACCTCCAAGGACTGGGGTGAAAATTAATGAAGTACTGTTCACATGCTCTCAAGCACCTTCAGGAGAACTTGTTACTTTTTCACAGAATGTTATCATCCCCTACCAGGTGGAAATTAGAGAACAAACCAGAGTGATGCTTCTGGAAGAGAGGTAAGAAGAGAGTCTGCATCACAATCACTCCAGCAGTGGGTTGGTGCCCTCGTTAGAATGTGCATTTCTGGGGTCCTCCTCACTACTAATCAACTTCCAGGTCCTCAGGGGCTTGAGACCCTGTGTGTTTAAGAAACACAGCCACACCTCACAGGGGATGCTAATGATCCATGGAGTTTAAGGACACCTGTGTTTTCAGAGGAATGTGGTGGAGAAACACACTGGGTGCAGGTAAGGGATTGAAGACAAATGCCACAGGCACCAGTGGGAAAACAGATTTGATAGTGACAGGAAAGAAAAGAGGTGGGTTTCATTCTCGCTGGTGCCGAAGAGAGGTGTGTGGTCAGTGTTTTAAAGGATGAACAGAAGAAAGACAGGGCTCAAAAGAGACAAGGACTTAGCAAAAGCTGAACCCAGTGAGGTCAGTGCATTGGATTCCTAGAGGGGATCCAGAGGCCTCTGACTTCTTCCCCTTGCTGAGGGTTGTGTTTCAAAGGCTTGGTTCTTGGGTCCCTGATAAAGCCCTTCTGATTTACAAAATATGAGGAAGGTTGCAACACTCCAGGAGTGTCTGGAACAAAAGGTTAGCTTTTCTGGGAGCACTGAACAGAGTTGTTTTAGAAGAAATACAAATGGCTAATAACTACAAAAAGAAATGTTCAGCACTTCTAGCAGTCAAGGGTATGCAAATGAAAATCATTCTGAGATTCCATCCTACTCCACTCATACTGGCTCTCAAGAAACAACAGGGCCTGGAGAGATGGTTCAGTGTTTAAGAGCACTTGCTGCTCTTGCAGAGGACCTGTGTTTTATTCTCAGCACCCACATAGTGTTCACAACCATCAGTAACTGCAGTTCCAGGGATTTGATACCTTCTTGTGGTGCCCTCTATGAGTACTAGGCATGCACATGGTGTAATTACATATTTGCAGGCAGAGTACTCATATGTACAGGATAAAAAAAAATCATAAAAACATAAACAACAAATGCTGGTAAGGATGGAAGGTGGGGAAATGGAAACAGTGCAGTCACCATGGAAATCACTAAGCAGGTTTCTGAAATGTTCCCTGGGTAATATTAGCTGAAAGAATCAAAGTTAAAGTACCAAACGGGCATCTGCATATCACGTTTCTTACAATACAATTTACAATAGGCAAAGACACAGAATTAGCCTATGCGCCCATTGATGGATGAATAGATAGAGAAAATATCCATTCTTACATGTATATAGTTTGTTTTGTGTATGTGTGTGTGTACACATGCACACACGCATGCACGCACTGTGTACATATGAGTTTAGATGTACCATATGAATTCAGGAGCCCTCAGAGGCCAGGAGAGGGTGTCAGATTCCCTGTAACCAGATTTATCATCTTGTGGATGCTGGGAACTTGATTCTAGGTCCTTTGCTTTTAACAGCTGAGACATCTCCCCAGTCCCTTGGTTTTAAAAAATGATTTATTTTAATTTATTCATGCATCTGTGGTGTGGAAGGATGTGTGTGTGCAGTGTCCACAGAGGGCATTAAGTGGCCATCAGATCCCCTGGATGACAACTGCCTCATGTTGGTGCTGGGACCTGAACTCAGACCTCTTCTGCTGAGCCATATCTACAGCTCCTAGGAATCATTGTTAAGCACAACAACTACTGCTTATTTTTTCTCATCAGTGGAAGCAGAGGAAAAAAAAGAAGACATGAAACCAAAAGGGAAACACTAAGCTTAGCGGTAAAATGGAAATTGAAGAGGGAGAAGAAAGAGTAACAGAAGGGTGACACAATCACACTGCTGTATATGCATACAGAGACGTCATGATGAAACCACTTTGCACACTCAATATATAATAGTTCAAAAAGAAAAAAAAAACCCAAGTGTGATGGGATAGTCACAGTAGAGACATAGCTTGTTCCCTTAGAAGCCACACTAAGGTTTATTCAACACTCTTAATGCAGAGGTATAGTGTGTAATGTGCTCAGAATTGTGCAGTTCTCAGGGACATGCCATTCACTTAATTTGATCCTATTGAAATTGCTTATTAAGTTTTGGAATTATTTAATTCAGAATGCTGGAGATTTTGAATGATAAGCAGAGGCAGGGCTGGCAAGATTCAAATCAAGTTAGTGAGACTGGCAGAAAGCCCCTCCTTTTCTGTGAGCTTCAGTTTATCCCATATGGTTCAGAGACAATGGGCTAGGAATGGCTCTCCTGTCAAATCCTAATGTAACAAGAGTGTGCACAGGTAACTATGGAGAGGGGTTGTGGGTTTGCCTAAAGCTACCTGAATGTGTTTGGAATCAAAGAGATACAAGCAAATGTTTCAAGAAAGTTCTTCTCTGAAGAATGGGCAGCCAAGAAAGATACATTGAAATGACAGGAGACAAGAAGCAGGGCTCAACCCTGTCTTGACCCATTTTCTGCCATTATAACAGGATACTTGAGTCTGAGGTACTTGTAACAATAGGGATTTGTTTCTTTTCATGGTCTAGAGGTGATGAAACTCAGGAGTGCAGTGCTACATCAAAGGAGGACCTTGTGGCCAAAACAAGGTGGAAAGCCAGAGATCCTAAATTAGGCAAAGGGTGGGACTGAGAATTTGTTACCAGCCCACTCAGTGATGATGACATCAATGTACTCATGAGAGTGGCACCATAACATCATCTCTCAGCCCTTGCAATTTTCAATCTCCCATTTCTGCCACAGCAACCATTACATTTCAGCTTGAATTCAGAAGAAAGAAAAAACAAAACAAAACCACTTCAACTGAAATAGCCTCATCTAGACAGGGCTGAACTGCCCTTGGAGAGAAGTACTGTGTGATCTTCATTACAGATGACCAAGAAGAGAGAACAGAATGTACCTTTCAGGACAGAGGTGTAAGGGCCACCAAATACATGCTTTTAGTTTCTTGATCCCCACTGGGAATGTTCCTGGGTTGTCTTGTCATGGGTCCACTGTTGCATATTGGCTCCATGAGTCAGAGAAGTGCTGGAATTAATGAAGAAAGGAAGACCACTGCTGCTTGGTGGAGTCAGCCCTGAAGGCTGGTCTTGGAGCCCAAGGCTTTGTACATCTATGCCACCTCCTCTGGGTAAAGGGGCAGGCAGTGAGGTAAGTCATGAGATAGAAGACAGACTATGTGTGCATGGCCAGAAGAAATAGACAGGTTTGAAGTCTATGTTGCTGTTCACAAGTGCCTGCCACCCCTTCACTGGGGGAAGACTGCATGGACGTAAGTGAATGGCTGGAGGTATTTCAAAACAGCCGTGGAAAGCAGGGACACATGGATTATTGTGTCTCCTGTCCTTTTGCCAGCACAATGATGGCTAAGCTCCTAGTGGGGGACTGCCCCTGTGGCCTGAGCCAGAGACTGTACCTCCCCAGACCTGAGATAGGACCTGAGACACAGATCTCTGGGATCTATGTCACGTTTACAGACACTTCGGTAAAAGAGCAGAGAAAAAAATATTTCAGGGCTTATGAGCCATATAGTCATGGTCAACACTGCTTAGTCATGTGACTGCAATGGAAACGACAGGTGACATAAAATTTGGAGGAATGTGTGTCCTGTCATGTTTCCAGCCATGCAGATGCTATTGATCTGGGAACCATGCCCCATGTCTCACTGCCCTGACCTCTCTGGATTGATATGGCACTTGAAAAACAGAGATACTGTTAGAACTTATTTAGAGGGTTGTTGTCCTAACTAAAGGCAATAATGTGATGACATTATTAGAACAGCCTCTGTTGCTCAGTAAACATTGGTCACCATTGTGGCATGGGTTTTCATGTACAACACACAGCAAGATGAATGGTGGGAGCAGATGGCCATTTGATTTACTGGTTAGTCTTGACTTCAACGAAGACTACACCACAGGATGTATTTAAATAGCACATGACTGTGGCTTGTTTGTAGTAGGGATTTCATCCAAGCTGACTACCTGGTTGTAAAGTGGCTGTCTTTTGGGTGACCATTAGCTCTCAGGCTTCTGTGGAGAAAATCAAAGTATACTACTGAATTCCCCTCCAGCCAGCAATAAAATTAAAACAACCCAGGACATAGTCAAGATAGACTTTCTCTGAGGGGGTATGTCCTATGGTGGGATGGCAGATCTTCTCTAGGTGTGGTTGGGAGTCAGACCAGAGTCCATTACAACTGTTTAGCAAATCAGGGGCCACTTGTTCCATATCTCTGAAGGAGAACCTGTAGAAGACCAGCTCCAACCTGTCAAAGGGTTCTTTGACAAAGTGGGAAGAGAGAGGAATGATGGGCATAGGAAAAGACAGAGACACAGGATAGCTTAAGGAAGGTCCTGGGTCAATACCCAGCCACCTTGTCTTTATTCATAATGGGCCTTTTATCCATCAGCAAGGAGAGGAGCAAAAGACCTCCCCTTTTCAAGATCAAAGTACAACTTACAGCCAAGTGTAGACCCTTCAAAACACCTGATAACCATATCCTTTGTCAAATCATCCTATTATGCAGCCCTGCTGGGTAAAGCAAGCTCAGACTTTCTGACCTTGAATAAGGGCTTACTAGAGAGCCTCTGTGGACCTCCACAAGAACCTGTGAAGACCAAGTGAGAGAGATGGTGAGTGTCTGGGAGCTGGCATCGTTGTGGCCTCTCCCCTCTGGAGGATGCCTTTCATTTGATGTTTGAGTCTTGTGCCACCGAGCTGAATGCCATCACTTAGCCAACTGTGCTCTACTTCCTCTGCCAAGCTGAATGTTATTCATTTCAGCACTTATTTTGTCACCTGGCAATATGCTTTGCAACTGCCCACTGCTGTCTCCAAAACCTCTGTGAGTCTTGTGCCCTCCTTTCAATGTGCTTTCTCAGTCACAGTTTGTTGACAGGATACAAAATGGCACATAGTGTAATGATGAATGAGCACACAGGTGCTGATATTTCTTCTCCAAAGGAGGAGGGGCAAGGAAAGTACAGGAGCCTAAGAGGAGGTATGAATACCTGGAGCTTCTTCCTAAACAACAGCAGGAGTCAGACTGCTAGCTGGTGTGGGAACTGCTCTCCAGTTCATCTGCAGCCAATGGCATTAAGGCTGGGGTTTGTTCTCCATCTGATGTAAGCTGGGGATATACCATGGCTTACACCAAGCTTGGTGTGTTGCTCCATCTTCCCCATTGCTGTGACCAAAGGTTTTACAGAAGCAACAGTTAGGTTGGTTTATTTTGGCTTATGATTACAGAAGTTTTAGTCCATCAAGGTGGGCAGGGCAGAGCAGCTCACATCAAGGAATACAGGAAGCAGAAAGAGGAAAGAGAGACAGAGACAGACAGGGAGAGAGAAACAGATAGATAGATAGATAGATAGATAGATAGATAGATAGATAGATAGATAGACAGACAGATAGATAGATAGACAGACAGATAGATAGACAGACAGATAGATAGATAGACAGACAGATAGATAGATAGACAGACAGACAGACAGACAGATAGACAGAGAAAGAGAGAGGCTGTCCTAGTAGCCCCTCATCTCCTCTTTTGTTGTGGAAACATTGTGTTTAGTTCATTGGCAGGTGCAATCCATATTCAAGGAGGTCTTGCCCTCTTCGTTAATCTTTTCTGGAAATGCCTTCACAGACACACTAGGAAGTGCACTTTCTTAACCACTTGGGTTCTCCTCTCTCCAGTCAAGGTGACAAGAGCAATGAACATGGGGTTCATCTTTTATCCAGAACCTGCAAAGTCCAGGTCTAGATTTCTCCCAGAAAAGCTGCTGAGAACTATGCTGTCCTCATTGCTAACACAGGAACTGAATGGATTCAGACTCTCCATGGGGGTGGATTGTTCACAGCCCTGAGGAGAAAGACAAAGGCAGTGAGGCCACGTGCAGCTGTATGTGGAATTCAGGAAGCTGAAGAGCAGGAGGCAGCTATGTTGTGCAGTGAGCGTCCCTGCCATGTTTCTGATATATCTGCAATTAATAGGGGACACATTCTCCCCTGTTTTCTTTTGAGGGTCTTCTATTGAGCAATGTGTGTTAATAGTTTTTGTACCATCACTGAGGAAATTAGAGCCACGTTAGGCTGGAATGCATTATTTAGTTCATTCACTTATTTATGAGGCTGTGCTGATGACCCTCTCTTTTGAAGCAGTCTGGAGTACAGGCTACAGACTAGTGAACAGACTCGCAGCTTCATACCACAGTGGAGTATGTAAACCCTGTGGCTTCCAATCTGCATTTGCTTTGGATGTAATAAGAACTGGGAAAGCATCAGAAAAACCATTTACTTAACTTCCAGTGGCTTGTGTTTCTCCACTGGCCTAGCATTTGGACTTGGGAGGGGAGTGAGAGGTATGGTGGGCAGTTTTCTCTCTGAACCTATTCAATTTAGGATCCTTGATGCCAGCCTTTATCTGCCTGTGGATCTTACAGACTGCTCCCCACCCCTTCCCGGCATCATAGAGGCCATTTTCTCCTGTCTGGGATCTTAGAAGCCCCCATATCCCACTTCCCCCCTTCTTCTAATTATATTATTTAAATCTCTCACAACTCACCACTCTGTTACTGGAACACAGTACTTGAACACTGTGCTGGCTAGCTGTATATCAACTAAATACAAGCTAGAGTCATTAGAGAGGAGGAAGCCTTAACTGAGAAAATGTCTCCATAATGTCAGACTGTAGGCAAGTCTGTGGGACATTTTCTTAATTAATGATTAAAGGGGGAGGTCCCAGCCCATTTTGGGTGAGGATACCCCTGGACTGGTATTCCTGGGTTCTATAAGAAAGCAGGTTGAGCAAGCCATGGGGAACAAGCCAGTAAGCCCCATTTCTCTATCAGCTGCTGCCTCCAGGTTTCTGTCCTGCCTGAGTTCCTGTCCTGAATTCTACCAATGATGAACAGAGATGTGGAAGTAGAAACCAAATACATCTTTTCCTTTCCAAGTTACTTTGGTCATGGGGTTTCATCATAGTAATAGTGACCTTGACTAAGACACACGCCCTTTTCTCCAAAGCCAAGCTACAGTCTGATCCTTCCTCTACTAAAAGTCCCATTACTTCCCTGCTGCCTGCAAAGCCCAGTAGGGGCTCCAGGTTGGCCATCTTGCCTGTCTTTTCTCTCTCCACAGATATGGCCTACTCATGTCCTCATGTCCTTATGCTGGACTGACTACTTACAGCCTGACCTGGGTCTCCTGCTTGTTTGCTGGCTTTGTCCCAGAGTCTTAGACAAAAGTCCTGGTTCTTGGAGTTTTCAAGATGAGGTTCAGCCAGCCTTCCTCCCTAAACAGGAGGGATATGGAAAGGAACTGAGATCTAATCAATGTGGCCACATTGGGAAGAAGAGACAAATGGGTTCAGTGACCCCCAAATATGCATTTTGAATACTGACATGAGATTTAGGTTTAAAGAAGTAAGAGAGCTTCCCCTAAGGAAGCAGGTCCATTGCAGTCTGGGTGGTCCTTTTCTCAGGATGATTCAGCAAAGTGTTTAGAGATGTTGTCATTGTTATCAGTTCTAGGGAGCATCCTATTTCTCTGAGGTGATTTCTTCTGCTCTAGGGTGCAGCCTCACCACCACAGACAGTTGCCCTCATTTGGGGGTGATCTATATTCTGAGACATCTATTTCTCTGGGAGTAATTTAGATCCCTTGTTATAGCAATATTTATCCATCAGTCAGTCCTATTTCTGAAATGCAAGATAACTTAAGGGGAAAGTTACTGAGAAGAAAAAGAGATAAGATTAGAGCCAGAGAGGAATGAAATAGAAAAGTTAGGCTAGTGACCCTGTTACCAGCTTTGTTAGGGTTAAAGTCTGGGTCCTGACAGCTCTGACAAACTAGACTCAGCCACCTTTCCACAAATGAAACAGACAATACAGAAAAATAAAAAAGAACAACCAAACAAACAAACAAACCAAACCAGGGAAAGGAGGTTTATTCAATTTAGCCATGTGAGAAAGAGGAACAAATAAGAAGATTCTACTCCTAATCTCATCTTAGGGTCTTGACATGAGGTTTAGTTTTTGTTGGTTTAAAAAAAATAATAAGCAGCATTGGTTACTGTGCGAGAGAGGTCAGGAGCAGAAGACATGATAAAACCCAGTATCAGAGCTTCATTAGAAGGAAGGGAGCAGACAGAAAAGAGCGTGGCTAGGCCTGGGAAGAGACAAGTGCAGGAGAGAGAGAGAGTGGGGGAGGAGCAGAAAGAGGAAAGAGGAGTCCGTATTTGGCTTTAAAGGATTCCCCTGCACATGCACAGGTGGGCTTATGGAGCTACACCATGCATGCCCTGATTGCATGACCATGCCACTCACAGTACGCAATCACGCAGGGCATGGATGACATAAGACATAAGACCCCTTGCTTAGCTACTAACTGTGCATGTGCAGTCAGATATAGCTGGAGTGGGAGAACCCTAACAGTTTTGAAAGAAAGCAAGAAGTACATGTAAGTAAGCAGTGCTGGCAAGCTGTGGTCCTGACTATCACTGCCCCATCACACCATTGTCTCTGAGGCAGATGACTCTCCTATATCCAGGAGATAGATACTGCCTGCAAGGTGGTCTGACAAGTTGTCAGAAATGTGCGAAATCTGCTGCTGGGAGATAGGAGAGACCCGTTCCTCCTCTGCTGGCACCAGGCTTCAGCCTTTTCCTTCCATCCTCCCAAGTGTGAGATCCTGGAGCGGAATATTCTACTTCCTTAGGATATATTGTTTCAAAGGTCTGAGAGCAAAGGGAAGGACACAAAGTATCTTTTTCTCTGTTGGCTCCTGCCAGGCAGGTTTCAACCTGGTGCTCCTTCAGGGTTTCTAGAACTCTCCCTATGGCTCATGGCCTGTGCTCCTGGGAGTTGGTATAGGGGCTTCTTAACCCTTTCACTGTACAGGGCAGTGAGTAGAGTTTTTCCAGGTGAATTCTGTTCAGTTTCCTGAAGCGGCCTCTCTTTCAAGGACTCACCCGTGCTGTCTATCTTCCCTCCCTGCTTCACTTTTGACCTCTCCATCAGCTTTTCCTGAAACCCCAGGCCACCAATCTACCTGCTCTGTGTCCTGGTCTTTGAGTTCACTTCTGGAAAACCCAGGCTAAGATATCCTGTGTCAACTTCCCAGGGTCATTAGAGCAAAGGGCCATGTGGCTTCAGATGAAGGAACTTCACTGTCTCTGTTCTAGAGGGCAGAAGTCTAAAACCACAGGTTTGGGTGTTGTTCTGGTGGCTCTGGAGAGCCTTTCCTGGCTTAGTCTAGCTTCTGGTGGCTGCTGGCAAACTGGTCTCTCCCCTCTGATCATATGGCTGTCTCCTCCCCGTGTTTTCACACTCTCTCCTTTCTCTGATGTGCGTCTAGTGCCTTAATTGCCCCTCCCCCTTTTAATGAGGAAGATAACCATCTTGGATTAGATGACACCCTAAGGACCTCATTTTTAACTTGGTTATCTCATTTCCAAATGAGGTCAGGTCTTGTCTGAGAATTAGGCCTTAAGTATTTTTTTATTAGTAGACACAGTCTGCCTCCATCCTCCCTGAATTGACACAAGCCTAGATATATCTGGGAGAAGAAAATCTTAATTTTAAAAAAAAGTCTCCATTGGATTAACCTGTGGGCAAATCTGTGGGGCTATTTTTTTGATTAATGAGTGGTGGGGGGCAGCTCATTGTGGGTATGCCACTCCTGGGCGGGTAGTCCTCAGCTGTATAGGAAAGGAAGGTGAACAAGCCACAAGGAGGAAGCCAGTAAACATTATTCTTCCATGGTGTCTGCATCAGTTCCTGCCTTCAGTTCCTGACCTGAGAGTTGTAAGCCGAAACAATTCTTTCCACCCAAGTTGCTTTTGGTCATGTAATTTTATCACAAAAATAGAATTCCCTAACTAGTTCTCATTGCCTGCTTGGTGCTGGAGTAGTGTGTGTGTGTGTGTGTGTGTGTGTGTGTGTGTGTGTGTGTGAGTGAGAGAGAGAGAGAGAGAGAGAGAGAGAGAGAGAGAGAGAGAGAGTTGAGGAAGGTGGCACCTGGGCCCACTGTGGTAGTAGAAATGAAGGCACTTCAGACTTGTTGCCTCAGTTCCTGAAATTTCAATAAACTGCCATGCTCAGGGGATGGATGATTTTAACTTAAGTTTGGAGTCAACTTAGGCTCAGCCAAATATTTTTATTATATCATCATTTGAAAAAAATTGTGCCTTTTGGAACGTGTGACTCTCCCTTTCTATCTGAGGAAGAATAAAAACTCCCTTGGATGTTAAAGTCATTGGCATCTTGGGTTTCATCTCTGCATGAGGCTTTCACAGAGTAGGTGTGGCAAGTGATTGGCAGGTGTCTGGAGATGGAGCAGAACCCTGACCAATCTGAAGAATCCAAACTACCTCCCCCACCTTGTGAGTTTCCCAGGATTGCTGAACAAAAGGCTAAATGGTGGCTTACAATGGAAGGGATTTATTTTCTTCCAGTTTTGGATGTCAGAAGTCTAAAATTGAGATGTTGGCACTCTCTTTGATGGTGCTAGACAGAGTCCTTTCTTGCTGCTTCTTTGGGTCACCTGTAACTTACTTTCTCTCATGCATTAAATTCAGAGAAGAACAATTTTCGTCTAAAGGTCATAGGATCTAGGGCTCAGGTAGTCCCCAGGGATCATCCCATTGTGAATATGGAGAATATATAATTATTTCTGGAGAGTCAGCCATACCATTTTCTGAATTTGTAAAGCAAATCTCTCCAGCTAGATTTTTGATTGCCCTTAGGAGAAGATGAGAAGCAACATGTAAAGATACCGGTAAGCCACAAGCCATGTGGCAAAGTATAGACTAACAAAAATGGATTAATTTAAGATAAAAAAAAGTAGATAACAAGAAGCCTGCCACGGCCATAGAGTTTCTAAACAATATAAGTTTCTGTGTGCTTTCTTGGTTGGGTTTGAGCGACTATGGGACTGGCGGGTAAGAGAAATTTGTCCTGACTGTGGGCCAGGCAGGAAAACTCTAACTACAGAGGATTTCTGTGCTGCCTTTTGTACTTTTGGGCAAGAAAGCAAGAAGGGGTTTCTGCTTGATTCAGCCCACAGTACATTATGGCCCCACATGTAAGTGGGCCTTGGAGCCTATGGCAGGGCAAAAAAAAAAGAATTAAACTAGTGTCTCTTAGGATACTTGACTGACAATGAAGCTATTGGTAATCTCTTAAAGGTCTCCCATGGGGCTTGGCTAAAAGGAACAGATTTGTGTTACCATCATTGTGGGCACTGTTGGCTTGGACATTGTTAGTTAACCCTCCTTATTACTGTGACTTGTCCTGTAAATACCCTGTGGGAGAGATAGGACCATCCCATTTGGTTAGGTGGAAACTAAAGCCTGCTAGGAGCAGAGGACAGGGCATCACATGAAGTGAAGGGCCAGGGATGAGCTAATCACAGGCCTATTGGGCTACAATGAAGATCCTTAGAACACCTCACTGAGCATATTCACTGCTACACTCAGGCAGTCAGCCATCAAGGATCATGTTGAGTGCATTTGAGAGACTCTGCTTTGAATTCCTTGGATGAATCTTCAATATAAAGCCAATTGCAGAAGTCTATGGCAACCCACCGAGAGCCCACTAAATTAAGAAGGATTCCAGAATTGGCAAGGTAGGAACTCCCACTCTGGATGCAGCCTCATCTTGGGAAATACAAATGACATCCCCAAACAGACTCTTCTCCATGTTTCTTCTATTGCCCTGTGCTCTGCTTAGATAAATAATTTACTTCCTAGCAAAGAGAACCAAATTTGATTTATGAGCCATAGTTCAGATATATAAGACACATTACAAAAATGTGCCTATACAAACCCTAGCCATCTCAGGCGTGTTTATCATTTTATGACTATAGTGAGAGAGGAAACAGAGGTTTAAGCCTTATTAATCTATTTATTGGAAAACGCTTTTAAACTATCAGCATTCTAGGCCCTGCAGAGAGAACAACAGCTCTGAGGCACAAATGGCCAAGACCTTCCAGACTCTTCCCACCTCTGCATATTTCTTCTGATTTGTCTGGCAGGACTTCTGCCTATCCTCCATAAGCTCCCAATTCCCTCTTCCTTCCTTCCTTCCTTCCTTCCTTCCTTCCTTCCTTCCTTCCTACCTACCTTCCTCCTTCCTCTTCTTGAAGTACCGAATTTTACTCCATCTGCCTTGTACTAGCTAGTTTTGTATCAGTTTGACAAGTAAGCTAGAGTTTGTTGGAAAAAAGGGACCATAACTGAGAAAATGTTTCCACAAGATTGGCCCATAGACAAGTCTGTGGGTTCATTTTTTTTTTTTAATTAGCAATTGATCAGGAAGGGCCCAGTCTACTGTGGGTGGTGGATGGCATGTGATCCTGAGGTGTATAAGAAAGCAGGCTGAGCAAGCCACCAGGAACAAGTCAGTAGGCAACATTTCTCCATGACTTCTGTTTCAGTTTTTACCTCCATGTTCCTGCCTTGAGTTCCTGTCTTGACCTCCCAGCATTTTAGACCACAAGCTGTAAGGTGAAATAAACCCTACTCTCTCTAAGATGCCTTTGGTCATGGTGTTTACCCCAGTAAACACC
This sequence comes from Onychomys torridus, assembly GCF_903995425.1. Lineage (NCBI taxonomy): Eukaryota > Metazoa > Chordata > Mammalia > Rodentia > Cricetidae > Onychomys > Onychomys torridus. Next base: position 19,339,955 of record NC_050443.1, read on the forward strand.
AACTAAGACTCTCCAATTTTTTTTAGTATTTATTAATTATATAAATGAATGGGTTTTATCTTGCCATCTCATGTGTATATTATGTATTTAAATCATATTTTCTCTATCATCATTCCCTATTTTCCCTCTTATCTCTCCTGCTAACCCTCTTTATAGTTCCTAGTAATGCTTCTATTTCCATGCCCCTTTCTTTTCTTTTCTTTTTGAGAGTCTCACTATGTAGCCCTTTATTCACTAAGTAGACCAGAGTAGCCTTGAATTCACAGAGATCTCCACCTGCTTCTGCCTCCTCTACTGTTCCTGGTGCCTTATTCTTTTTGAAATCTAGATCTACACATGGAAAAAATGTGATGTTTGTTTGTCTGAGTCTGGCTTATTTCACTTAACATGATGACCTACAGTTCCTTCTATTTTCCTGAAAAATTACTTGAGTTCCCTCGTCTTTGTTTGGAATGAAGCCCCGTTGTGTATATACATCTCATTTGCTTCCTTCCTAATTCACCTGCACAAACCCAGGTTACATGACACCCCATATCACTCCTGGGCCCTTCCAACATCTTCCTTGTTACCTCTTCCTTGCTCTGTATCCCTACACGTACCCCCAGGTTGACTTTGTTGTGAGGATATTGAAGAGCCCTCAATAGTGTGTCATATGCTGTACCCTTAGAAAGTAGCCTTTGCTTCTGGCTGGCCTGTGCATAAGACCTGACACTGCCTCTGATTACCTACTGAGGTAGCTCTGAATCATGTGGCAGGGAGGAGAATAGATAGATAAGAAAGAGGGTAGTAACCAACCACATCTAAGGAAATGAACAAAACATTTCCAACCAAGAATAAATACCAACTCTTTGTTTGGGGTTAACTCCAGTAACCTAATGAGGTACTCTTTTTTAGGACTTGGCAGAAACTCAAAGGTGAGAATAGGAGTGGGAAGTAATTCAGTAGCTGCTCAACCTGGAGACTGTTGGCAAGAAAGCTATGAATGGGTTGAAGAAGAAACATGGCATCCTATTTGGTTGATTCAGCATGAATATTAAGCTTCAGCTGACTAGTTCTCAGTTGGAAGTGGAAACAGAAATCAGGAAAGCAGCTAGTGTTGGACCTACTGGCTAGTTATTATAAGAGCTATTGTTTGGCATTTTGGGCTGATTGCTACAGATGGTGATCTAACTTCCAAAATGGTCACTGTAGATAACGAGTTGGTTCTTAGAATGGTGGCTGCAGACTGGGTGTTAGAGATTTATTTTGGTATGTGGCCTAATCAATGTCTGTTTCTGTTGTCATGGGATTGGGCCAGGTGTAACCCATGCTCTTAGGAGTATCTATCCAAGGAGTCCACTGGATCCACAGAAGCTCACAAAAATGCTAGGAAGATAAGGGCAATGGGTTCTGCCAGGAGAGAAGAGACTTTGGGATAAAAGTTTAAACTGAAAATGCACTATTTTTTCCTATCCTCTTCCAGGAATCCTGCCCTTCAGTATGTCTTAAATAAAGACCACCCATGAGAGAGCAGCACCATCACAGAAGCCTCTCTGTGAACTCCCTGAGTATCAGCAGCCAGAGCTGTGAAGACTCCAGGCCTGAAGGAACTCTGACTCCCTGGGCTCCAGGTTAGTGACTTTCTAAGCTGCTTCTGATTTTTCTCCCCTTTCCCTGGGTGCTTTGTGAGCTGCTGTGTTTTCCTTTTCTGTTACTTTAAGAAAATACCCTCCCATCACTAGGGAGGCAGAGCCAGGTGGATCTTTGTGAGTTCGAGGCCAGCCTGGTCTACAGAGCGAGATCCAGGAAAGGCGCAAAGCTACACAGAGAAATTCCATCTCGAAAAACCAAAAAAAAAAAAAAAAAAAAAAAACAAGATAATTCATTGAGAAGAAAATGGTAATTTTGGCTTAGAGTTTTGGGAGCTGCCCTAAAGGATCAGTTAGGCCTATTGTTTGGGGCCCCAATATAAATGATAAGGATGGGTATTATGTGTTATAATACAGCAAACTGTCACCTCATATCCAGTATGTAAAAGAGGAAAAGGCTAAGGATCTATAATCCCTTTCAAAGTTCCATTCCCATAACCTAAGGGCCTCTCACCAGACCCCCTTCTCCTAATGGTTCTACCACCTCCCAAAGGTCCCATGCTGGAGCCAAACCCTAAACACTTGGGCCTTTAGTGGATACTCAACCAAACCATAGCAGAAGGAGATCCCAGAAAACCCTGGCCCCCAGAGTGGTGCTACTGAGGGACATTAAGCATCCAAACCAAAGCAGAGTTAGGAAACCAATATGTGGGTCCCAGCAGGCTGCTCCCTATGGGTGCTTCCCACTCTGGGCTTCAGTGCATGTGTAGAGTAGATAAGGTCCTTGCTGGTCTAGGAGTCAGTTTTGGGACTGAGGGAAGAAGATTCATTCTTTTGGTTGTTGGCTGAATCCTAGTCCATCAGGGGGTTAGTGTCTCCTGTGTGTGTGCTATATGATTTTTTGGGAGACACCTCAGTGCAGGTAAAGCGACATCAGTGATTTATAGACATTTCATTGTCAGACAGCTGACTGTTCTCTGTTTTCAAAGATGGTGTCCTGTACTCTGCCGGAGCAATTATACTAATGGAACAAGGGACCTCTTCAGATAAATAAAGCCAGCTTGGTGCTCAGAACAAGGAGTCAGTTGGTCCTAGGACTGCTGTATGTAATAACAGATGGTTTCACATTGGTAGTTGGAAGAATAATGGGCAGCAGAATGGACTGACTGTAGGAAAGCCAGAAGGATGATGCTTGGTTATATCTCCTGATGATAGATCAGAGACAGTAGCCAGTCAATCTAAATGGCTTCAAGGTATGTTATACACACTAAGCATAGAGTTGCTTAACTTACTAGGATAAAAAGAGAGGTTGTTTGTTTGTTTGTTTGTTTGTTTGTTTGTTTTGTTTTCCGAGACAGGGTTTTTCTGTGTACCTTTGCGCCTTTCCTGGAACTTACTTGGTAGCCCAGGCTGGCCTCAAACTCACAGAGTGCTGGGATTAAAGGCGTGCACCACCGGCCAAAAGAGAGTTTTAAGGTTTAAAGATTAAAAGACTTAGCTCCTTAAAATAATGAATATATGCGCGAGGCTTCAATCCCAGGACTGTAGTGGCAGGAAGATTGCTGCAAGGTTGAGTTCAGCCTAGTTTTCATAGTTCCAGGCCAGTCCAAGTTACGCAATGAGACACTGTGTGAATGACAGCAGACTCTCGAGGCAACAGGAAAGGTCATTTCCTGTCACAGAGGCCTCAGATATTGATGCTACTGGGAAGGATAGCTAAGAGAGATCTCTCCTCTAGAATTGCATTCTTTTCCCTATAACATGGAAATATAACACACATTCCCTTCATGGAGCTGTTACCAGGAGCAAATGAGATGTCGAGTGCCTGCTTGGTACTTGGTAGGAATATAGATCTGGCTTAGATATCCCTTTCCTGGGAGTGAGAATTCCATACACACATATAAGCAGCATGCCTCAAACTAGGATCATTGTAGCCCTGTGCAAAGGTGACATGTGATTCCCAGTAATGGGAAGACTGGTGACTGTGATGCCCTGTATGAGCTGGCTGATAACAGATGCTAGAGGTTCTGAATTGGTTAGCAGGTGTCTGGGGCCTAGGCTGGAAGTAAGGACCATCAGCTTGGCCCTATGGTAGTTGGTCCAGGGAACTGAGTGATGACCTCAGAAAAGTCCTGTGTTGTCCTCTTATTGTCAGAGACCTGCTTGTTTAGGCTGTGCTATGAAGGAACAGACTCCAAAGGCTGTATTGGGTTCTAGTGCAAGGGTAGGCTTGCTTTCAAATCGGTCAGTGGGAACACTACACAGGAGTTCTGGAGGAGCAGGTGTTTCCATCACTTGGGTAAGCCTGGAAGCACCAGAAGGGGAGCTGGCCCTTGTTTCTACAGGCCAACAAGAGAAGGGAGGACACTCAAGAAAGGGGAGCAGAAGGCCCAGTGTAGCTGCAATGGTGCAGAAAAGGACAACATCTGGAGTTCCCCTATCAGATACTTTGTGCACTTGCTGAAGTGCCACAAAATACCCTAGGAATGGGTATTTTGCATACAAGAACCTTGTAGCGCAGAGAGATAAGCCTGTTGCCTTGTCACGAGCCAGATGTTGAGAGCCATACTCCTCCCACTGCAGGGGCCTTCTCTGGAACAAACACTGCCCTCATCTGCCTTTCTCTTTATGGAAGGCCTGAGCACTCTGCTTTACACAGAGATAATCTGGTGTCTGTCAGCATGGAAGTTTCTTTCTCAGAGATGTTGAAGCTGATCTAGGGGAGCCTGCAGCCTGCAGTCTCATCGCTTAATTATGGCACACATCTCCCTCATAAATCTGCTCCATAGGAGGGGCTGCTTTCTTTGTTTAGATCCAAGTCCTGCTGCTCTATTGATTACTATAATTCAGCCCTAATTGGACTTCTGTGGAGCACATGCACTGATGACAGCCAGCCTCCAGGCAGCACGGCATTCATTATTAATACTGCAGCGCTGGCCTTCACCCTGCTCTCCACCTCCACCCCAGGGAGCACTGGATACAGACCTGCTAAGCTATGCAGCTTCCCTATAACTTTTGTCCCTACAAAAGTATTTGTTTCCCTTTCAAGAAGGGTGCAGACCATATAACCAGCAAACTGTTCTCTAATTGCCTCTCCACTGGTCTGAGTATGGACATTGTAGCATCTTCCGCCAAGGCCAGGAGGGTGCCCAAGATCTCTCAGAACTGAGTAACTGAGCTCTGTAACTGACAGAGACATGGGGGTGGAGTGGGGTGTTTCAGGTACATTCCAGATTTGGCCAAAGTTCAAAAAAGCCCATGAAGGAACCCTGGTGACACAATGGTGGGTGGTGCATCTAACTCTAGTGAAGCCTGTCAGACAGAAACCCAGATTTGGTATGTGGACACCAAATAGAAGGGGTGAGGAAGGAGTGCCACACTGGGACAAACACTGAGACCTGGAATAGATGGAACCAGTGTGGCAGTACTGGCTAGTGGACTCTGGGTGAGCCCAATGCCCTTTCCACACAGAACTGAGCAAGCATGGGCAGTGGCTAGAGGCAGACAAGGAGAAACCCAGGGAAAGAGTGGTCCAGGGCCACACTTTTCAACCTATTGGTGGTATCCTGCCCTGACCAGAAAGAGAGGGTGAGAAGAATGTCTGATCTGCTCAAGCCTGAGAGGGACAGGAACAGGGAATGTTCTCAAGGACTATACTTAGCACCCTGCAGGCTATGCAACTAAACACAGAGGGTTTGCAGTTGTTGAGGACAAAGCCAAAGTAAGCAGGCAAGAATGAGGATGCAGAAAGGTCTGTGGCCTGCAGCAGGGCAAATGCTCTTGGAACACTGATATCTGGGGATTTTACTAAGGGAATATGTACATATTCATGTAGGAATGCACCTCCCTAAATTGAGCATACCTAATTTAGGATCATAGTATAAGAAAGAAGATGTAGACATTTCTGTAAAAGACCAACATGGAAGATAAAAACCACAAATGCACATGCCCAGCTTTTGTCCCAAAGTTTTAGCTAAAAATAGAGGAAAGTACCTTGAAGGTGTGTTAATGCAAAGGTGCCTTTCCTCTCAGTGACTAATAGTTTCTCCACAACTCAGAACTTTGTTCTCTGCTAACCATGAGGAGCCAGAGGCTGCCTTCTACCTGCACTGTCCCAGCAATTCAGCATTTCCCACACAAGGTCACAGTGATAATCAGGAGCAGGGACTTCTGCCCATTGGTGCCCAAGGGAAAACACTGGTGCAGATTGGGAAATGAGGCCCTTGTTGTCTCCGCTTGGCAAAATGCCAGAACAGCTGCCCTAGGGATCCTACTTGGGTAAGAACCTAGTGCATGGTTGCTGTAATAGACAGTCTTGTTGATTTCGAGCTATATGTATTCTCCTGCTAGATAAAAAAGAGCTATCTTCTACATCTGCCTTCTGAGCCAGGTGCAATCACAAGATGTGGCAGGAGCTTGGCCCCTCTGACCCATCTCCTTCTGGAATGGATGCTGACCAGAGTCTGTGATCAACACCACATATCAGGTCCAGTTTCAGGGCACCAAGAGGGTACCTGTAGAGAGGTTGGGGTGGTAGGTCACAGTATGTGCATCAGACTCTAGGCTGGACCTTTCACGCATGCATCTTCCTTAGGCCCACATTGTGCATCCTTGCACTGTCCTCCGTGTTCATCAAGAATCTTAATTATTTACTTAAAACATAAGCATCTGCTCTGTACCACTTAGACTTCTTCTGGGAAGGGTCAGACCTACAGCTGGAAAGGGAGTGGGAAAGAAGTTATTTCTTCCTCCACTCTGCCAAGCATCTTCCTGCTTCTCCACCCACCTCTGTACCTCCACTGGCCTCCTACAATTCCACTATCCTCTGCTTCTCAGCTTTGGGCCACGTTTATTGTCCATATTCCTCCTTCTGGACTGTTAGTCCTGTGTCTTGACGATGATACCTTCCCCGGCAGGCCAAGAGTTCACTGATTACCACCAATGGCTTTACATTCCAGGCAGTCTCAGCTGTGCAACCTTAGGCTGGCTTTTATGACTCCTCTCCTGCTTTAGTTTATCTATACAGAAAAAAAGTGATACCCATGCTTCTGTGTGGTCTAAGGATTGAGGGCAAATTTTCTTGAGTAGATATGATTGTCACATATGTACTGGCCCTGCCACCTATGTTCTCTTGTCCTACTACCTACCCTGTCTTGCTACCCTGCCCTTCTCATCTTTTGCTTGGAATAATGCAGTAGCATCCCAAGCAGATCTGTCCTGCCAGATGCCTGTCCCTCCTTCTGGGTCATTCTTTCTAGCTCTCTTTTCCTGGATATTCTTTTCTGGCTCTTGGTGTTTTCCGACAAAACCCAAGCCCTTAATTGTGCTTATGGTGCTGGCTTTGTGTGTGTGCACGTGAGTGTGTGTGTGTGTGTGTGTGTGTGTGTGTGTGCCCTTAGAGACTGTGCCATGATCCAAGCCTCACTTCATTGTCCTCCATAGATCGAGTCAACATCTTAATTTTAGCTATTGCACATAGATGCTGGTTTGATGAGTAAAATTAACATTCATTTAATTGTTACTGAGCAAACCCAGTGAGGAAAGACTGTGGCTTTCTGATGTAAATGATAACAGCCACACTTTTTATGTTAGAAAGAGATTTTATACCTGAGCAATTTGCAAACCTCTTGGGACAGATGACCACTTGTCTCAAAAGCTTTATTCTGCACTACCTCATATTTTCTTTTGCTGTTCCTGCTCTAGTCTACAGGTGAATACCTGAGCCCCTTCAAAACTAGGCTGCTGTCACCTATCTGATGCTTTGTGCATGTCCCCACAGGACATTACACAAACCCAGGGATAATACCACATATGACAGGCAGTGCTTGGCAGTGATTAAATTTCCTAAGTGAAGATATATTTGCATATACGTGTTGGTTATTTATCTTATAGGAGGTCTCTGTTTTTCCCTTTTGCCTGTGTTGTATAGGGTTATTATTACTCTTTGGATATTTAGTTGTTTGAGTTGATTGTAACTTTTAGGTACTGACCATTGACTGGATGCAGATGGGTGCTTTGCAGTATTTCCTTTCTTGTGGTGGATTGCATGCTTGCTGCTGAGTGCTTACTGTGTTCTATGGAAACTGCAGTGTCTTGTCAGCCAGCCTGCCAGCCTCTCCTCCTGCTGTCTGCACTTTTGTTCAGACTCATGTCCAGAAGATTCCTCTTTGGGTTTTACTTCAGAAGTTTTGTAGTTTCAGGTCATGTATTTTAACTCTTGGACCCACTTAATTTGAGTTTTGTATGTGGGCTTCACTCTTCTGTGTGAATATCTATTTTTCCCAACATAGGCTGTTGAAGAGGCTCTCCTCATGCAAGGTGTTCTTGGCAGCTTTGTCAGAGATGAGTTGACCACAGATGCCCAGGATGACTTCTGATGTCTCTGTGATTTACATGGCATTCTCCTGCCTCTCCCACACTGTTGTGGTGACATATGCTCAAATGAGGAAGTGTGGGTTCTCACTTTATTCTTTTTGTTCAAGGTTTTTGGTCCTCTGTGGTTCAGAGTTGTGTTTTCTATTCAGTAAAGAATACCACTGGGATGTTGAAAGGATCTCATGGACTCTGTAGATTATTTTGGGTAGTAGGTGTTTTAGTTTGTTTTCTGTTGCTGTGAAAAAACACTGGATGAAAAAAGTGGAAGAGGAAAGGATTTATTTCAGCTTACACTTCTCTGTCACAGTCCATCACTGAGGGAAGTGAAGGTAGGAACTCAAGGCAGGAATCCAGAGACAGGAACTGATGCAGAGGCCATGGAGGGGTGCTTCTTACAGGCTTGTTCCCCATGGATTGCTCAGTCTGCTTTCTTATTCATCTCAGGACCACCAGCCCAGGGATAGCACCACACAGTAGGCTGAGCCCTCCCACATCAATCATCAATCAAGAAAATAACCCCACACAGACTGGCTGTAGGCCAGTCTGATAGAAGCAGTTCCTCAGTTGAGGTTCCCTTCTCTCAGATGACTTTAGTTTGTGTCAAGAGGAGAAAAACTAACAACACAATAGGGATATTTTACAAATAGGAAATATCTCAGTGTGTAAGCTCAGGGCATTGTCTCATAAATTTGTGTTTTTAAAAGATTTTCCTTCATCAACATACAATTTTCAGTGCACTAGTCTATTTATTGGTTAAGTTTATTCCTGATTATTGGTGTTACTTTTGTTGTTATAAATGAGGTTGTATCACTCCTTTTGGGATTGTGTGTGTATACATAAATATGCTACTTAGCTTTATATAATTTTAGACCCTGAAATTTAAATTTTAAAAAATTTAAATTATGTGTATATCTGCCCAAGTTTATGTACATGGTGTATGCAAGTCACCTGAGTCCAAAGGACTTCAGATTTCCTGGATGTGGAAACACAGGCAATTATGAGCTGCCTGATATGGGTTCTGGCAACTGAACCTGGATCTTCTGTAAGAGCAGTAAATAGTTTTAACCACTCAGTTGTCTCTTCAACCCCTATTACCTGAAACTTTAATGAATGCATTTATTATTTCTAACTATGTATACATGTGCATGTGCACACACTGTGTATAGCCTTTTCTGTGTATTTGATCATGTCTAGAGCTATGCTGACATTTCTCTAATTTGAATGACATTTATTTTGTTTTCTTTCTACTTGCTTTGGCTGAGGCTTCCAATACCATACTGAACAGATGTGGCCAGAGTGTGAACCCTCATCTTGTGGTGGATCTTGGGGGCATGGACTTTTCACTTTAATCACACTGATTATAGAGTTGGCTGTGGGCTTCTCATATATGGCCTTTATTATGTTTAGGTAAGTCTTTGTTTATAGTGCCTATTTTTCCTTCCTAAGGGCTCCTCCCATCAAGAGTGGGCAGAGACAGGAGATGGGGTGGAATTTCAAGTTTTCTTGATTCACTATTAGAAATAAGAAAGAGCAAATTGTACAAGTCCTCTGCCCTACTCCAGTACAATGCCACTGAGAGCCTTGACAATGATCAGAGTGAAGTAGCTGCCGCTGGATCTAGATTTTATGTAATTTGGAGCCGTTTTGCATAAATGAATACTTGTGGGATGTCAGAATGGGTCTGGTCATCATTTTCCCTAACCACGTGGGTTCCTCTTGGTCCTACAGAGACTCTGCAGAGGTTCACAGAACTTGCCATACATGTTACATACCACCCAAGCAGACATACTCTTACAACAGGAAGGGCCTCACAGTAGCTGGCTTCCCATACTTTTGGATCAGAGGATGACCCTGGGGCCCTTCCTCTTTCTGGGCTTCCAGTACTGGCACCATTTTCTTATGTCAGCAGGAAAGTGGGAGTTTAGGAGGGGAGAGGCACAAGCTCAATCTCTGTCATACAAATAAATTTTATGATTTTATCTAAAAAGAAAAATCAATAAATCATTAATGGTACCTTCAGAGAAGATTAAATGAACAAAGCTGCTTTCATGATGCTGTAAAGGTCATGCTTTACAGCTTGATCACTTGCTAACAGTGCTGCAGACCTGGGGGAGTGGCAAGCTGCTGTAGTCTTGCTAGCCTGCTCAGGGAGACTGAGGATTGGCTCTCTAGGCAGATGACCAGCTGCAACACTTCAAGTCTTTTTCTGACTTTCCCTTCCTTCCTTCCTTCCTTCCTTCCTTCCTTCCTTCCTTCCTTCCTTCTTTCTTCTTCCCTCCCTCCCTCCCTCCCTCCCTCCCTCCCTTCCTTCCTCTGTCCCTTCTTTCCTCCCTCCCTTTCTTCCTCTTTCTCCTTCCTTCCTTCCCTCCCTTATTATTTTTGAATCTTATTCTTTGAAAATTTCATACATGTGTACAATGTATCCTTTTAAAAACATTTATTTATTTATCTATTTATTTATTTATTATTATTTTGTATAGGTGTGCCTGTGTGAGTTTATGTTCATGCACCATACATGTATCTGGTGTTCAAAGAGTCCAGGAGAGTATATCAGATATCCTGGACCCGAAGTTACAGATGGTTGTGAACAGCCACATGGGTGCTAACAATAGGACCTAGGAGCTCTGCAAGAGCATCAAATGCACTTAACTGCTGAGACAGCTCCCTAGCTCTAACAATTTCACATATGCATATAATATATCATAATCTTATGCACCACTAGCTGCCCCTAGACAACCCAAAAGCCCCTTTCCCAATATCATATTACCCACCCTCCTCTCCTCTGCTGGGGATTTTGCTCAGTATAAATAAAATTCTAATTGGCCAGTAGCCAGGCAGGAAGTACAGGCGGGACAAGCAGAGAAGAGAATTCTGGGAACAGGAAGGCTGAATCAGGAGATACTGCCAGCCGCTGCCATGAGTACCAACATGTAAGATACTGGTAAGCCATGAGCCGTGTGGCAAGGTATAGATTTATAGAAATGGGTTAATTTAAGATGTAAGAACTAGATAGCTAGAAGCCTGAGCCATTAGGTTAAACAGTTTAAATAATGTAAGAGTCTGTGTGTTTATTGTATAAGTGGGCTGTGGGACTGACAGGGCTTGGCAGGAGCTGAGGAGAAACTCTCTCACTACACTCCTCCAAACTTATTTCTTAAAGATCTTATCAGAAAACAAACCAAGCTCTTCCATGTGTGTGGGCTCTGGCCTTGTTATGAAAGCCATCTGTTTTTTCTTGGCATGTTGAAGCTTGGAAAGTCACTTAGTTCTTGACCTGTAGTATGTGGAAATTGTTAGTTCTTTCAGGCAGGTGTTGTTACAGCTTGGCTCTGAAATGTCCCCTCCCAGGCTCATGGTTTGAACACCTGTTCCCTGGCTGATGGCACTACTTCAGGAGGCTTTTACATCTTTTGAATGAGGAGATTATATGGCAGAAGCAGGTCATAGGGGTGACTTCATTATTATAAATTTTCGAGACAGATTCTTACTATGTAGCTCTGGCCTTCCTGGAACTTGTAGATCAGGATGACCTTAAATTCATAGACTTCCACTTGTCTTTGCCTCCCAAATACCGAGATTAAAGGAATGTGACACCATGCCCAGCTTCCTTAAAACCCCAAGAAAACAATCAAGAACAAATAAACAAACAAACAAGCGAATTTAATTTCCTTTAAAGTGCAGCATTTGAAGGCTTTACCCAGTCTCTGTTCCCATAATGTTTTCTGCTGCATGATCAGCTGTGATGAGCACTGTCTCCACTGTTGGGCTCCCCATTGCTATAAACTGACTATCTTCACTCTGCCTTCTCTGCCACTTGGGACTGAGCCCTCAGAAACCACCAGACAGTAAATCTGTCCTCCTTTAAGTTGCTTGTGTCAGAAGTAGTCATGGAGCTGTAAAAGTAACTACTACATTTGTATGTGTACCTATGAATGTACTCATGTATGCTCATCCTAAGATTTCCTCATAATTCAGCAGCACTAAGGCAAAGAGCTAGACACCACAGATGTGTGATCTTCATAATTCACCTTAGACAGAAAAGCACATGCAAGAGCTCATTTGTTCCTTAGGTTACAGAACATAGTGAAGGCTGGGCTTCACCAGCCCCTTTGCACAGACAGGAAACCAAGGTAAGAAGAGATGAAACACTAGGCCTATGACTGTCAGTATATCATGGATAAAGATGAGATTTAAACTCATGCTTGGCTCGTTACCTAGTAGATACTTTTAAAGCAGTCTCAGAATTTGAGTCCAGTTCCTGGGAGTTATAAAGATTTCAGGAATAAGGCAGTATCTTTCAATGTATCTTTGACATTGATGGATAGTCTCCCAGCCTCAGCTCTAAACATAGTGTCTGGTTCTTGGGAGTTTATTGACTTAAGACAATGAAACAAGTAAATCAACAAATCAACACACTAGTGTGAATTTTAAGGAGTATAATTGGGCAGGTGCAGTCTCTGAGGGCTCTTCCTCCATCCTGTAGCCCAGCTTTTCTCTCCATGTTCTGGTTTATTTTCTCATCAGTTTTATTTTCTGTAGTTTTCAGTGGTGTAAGATTCAAACAATTAACAGACAACTCTCATGCACTGAGATTTCTCTCTCTAAAGCCAGCTTCTCTATCATGGGGTGATCCATGTCTCCTGTTTTTGGGGTCCTTCCAGAGAAAATAGATTTCCAAGCAAATGGGTGTTTATAAGCTGCTTCTGTGAAGCCTGGGGTCATAAGCTGTTATACTGCTATCCTTTGTGCTCACTGTCACTTGCTGGGAACCGACAGTGTGTGGCAGGAGTCTGCCTTCACTATGACTAAAATGTTCTGGTGATGGCCATTCACTGTTTCTAATCAGTTGCTATCACAAATATTTTAATGAGTAGCTTTGTTCATGTGTCATTATCCCTAGAAATGGATTCCTGGGATGCATGGTCCAAGAATCTGTAATTTTGATAGATATGAACAAACTGCCATCCACTGAGGTTACCCTGACACACTCCAAGGGTAACAACCAGTTTTGTATTATCCTCTGCTCAGTTCAGCAAGAGTCCCACTGCTGCCCTGCCTGTGTCATTTTCATAAAGCCTGAGCAGTGTGCAGAGACACTTCTTAGCTCCTGAGAGGGCAAGGAAAAAGGCTGTTAATGGATCGCCATAACACTAGTGAACTAAGTAATGACTTCTATGTTGTCATAGTTAGCTTCAGCCATCGACTTGACACAAACCTAGAGTCACCTGGGAAGAAAGAACCTCAGCTGAAGGGTTGCCTTCATTGGCTTGATCTTTTTAAGTGCTAATTTATATAGGAGGGCCCATCCCACTGTGGGCAGTACCATCCCCAGGCAGATAGGCCTGGACTATGTAAGGGAGCAAGCCATAATGAGTGTTCCTCCATGTTTCCTACCTCTGCTCTGACTTCCCACACTGATAGACTATAACCTCTAAGATGAAATAAGCCCTTTTGTCCTCAAGTTGTTGTTGGTTAGAGTATTTTTATTTCAGCAACAGATCCAAACTAGAACAAAGTGGCACCTTCAACCTTGACCTCACTGATGTGGGCTCCACTTGGTCCTGCTCACTGTCCCTTCCTACTTGTTGTGGCTGGTGTCTCTAGCTGATAACTTTGCCTTCTTTGCAATGTTGTCTCCTTTCATTATCTGTGATGCTTTTCAGAGCCACACACCAGAATCACCTGGGATGCACTTGAAAATGCAGACCCTCAGGTCATACCCCAGACAAGTTCACTTATAAAATCACAGTTGTTAAGGTGGAGCCTAGGTGTCAGCCTTCAAAAAGCTCTGCATGTCGATGATGCATAACTTGAGCAGAGTTCTGTTCATTAAGTGATGGACTTTTCAGGGTTTCATCCCATGTCATGACACTACATTGTCTCTCAATAAAGGTGCAGACATGCCCACAGCTTTAATTACCAGATGGTAATTATACCCCAGACCTTTCCTGAGTGTTCCACATCTGCATCTCAGCTCATTCTGATTGACTTCCTTAAGTCCATGATCCAAAATTTGCCTACTCTCAACCCTGATTTTTTTCATGATTTCCATTTCTATAAACAGTACCCCTCTATCCAGTGGTACAGCTCTTCCTCATACATCCTCCACCATCATAGCCACATAGTAGTAGCCTCCCTTCCAGTTGACCTGCTAATGTTGTGTCCATCACCTAATCTTTATGCCACACTGCAGCAAACCTGTCCAGAACCTCCAGAAGCTCTTCCTTAAGCCTGGGGTAAAGACACCTGCCATCCTGCAGGGCTTTCCTTGGCTGGGTTCTTCTGCTCCCTGACCCAGACCTCTATACATTTGTTTACTCAGTTCTACCATGCTCTTTCTCCTCAGCATGGATCTTGTGAGGGTTTATACCTACTCCTGTGTTTCTTTTCTTTCCATAAGCTGACTTCAAGTTTTGTCTTTCTTATAGCTGTCAAGGATTTCCTGCTATAAACTTCCTTGACCTTAAAAACAGGCCAAGTCAGACCTTCTTCTCAAGGGCTCTCAGGTAAGAGATCTTTTGATTAATATCTCTGCCTGTCTTTAGGCCATATGTTCTACAAAACCCACAAAAGTCAATCCCATTTTATATTTTTTTCCTCTTTCTTTCTTGCCATTATATTTCTGTATTAGTCAGGGTTCACTAAAGGAACAGAACTGACCGATTATATACATACATATATACATACATATATGAAATTTATTAGACTGGTCACAGGCTGTGTTTGTGGTAGTTCAACAATGGCTGTCTTGTGATGGACATGACTGAAAAGCTGAGAATAAGGTAATTGTTCATCCTATGAGACTGGATGTCTCAGCAGTTCTAGTCTGGTGCCAGACTCCTTGAGAATGCCTAAAGAGTTGTTGGTCTTCATTCTACATTGGAATACCAAAGAAGTTGTTTCTAATACCAACAAAAGAATGCCACAGCAACAGGATAGATGAACTTGCCAGTAAGACTGAGATCAAGAAGGCAAAAAATTATTTCCTTCTTCTTCATCCTCTATGTGTGTTGCCACAAGAAAGTCTGTCCTAGATTTAAGGTGTGTCTCTTTGCTTCAAATCATCTGACCAAGAAAATCCCTCCCAGGAGTGTCCATCAGCTTGGGTTTTAGTTGATTCCAGATGGAGTCAGTTGGCAACCAAGATTAGCTATCATAGTTGCCAAGGTCTTGTGCATTTTCTGTTCCTCAGTATAGGTGATAACATGCATGCTAATACATAAATAGACTGCAGGAACATTTGTTTCTTGTTTTCTGCTCAGAGTTAAACCTGAGAAACCAGTGTCTGTTATTAACCTCTATGTGTTTTAGATATTGAGTGCATTTTAAGAAAAGTGCATTTTGGGCTTCATTCTCAGAATGGTGCTCATTGAGCATTTTTTGGAGATGGGGACTCATGGGAGGTCCATAGATCATTGGGGTTAGTTGGGAGTTTCTTTGTGTGTGACTTCTTGATGGCTATTACATGACCCTTAGAATATTTTGAGAGAATATTGTTTTAAAAGTAGCAAACCTATTCCCACTCATTCTCTTTCTGCTCTACTCAAGGTTGACCTAGTGTGGTGCCACATGCCTTAATCCCAACATTGAGGAGGCAGAAGGCAGATGGATCTCTGAGTTTAAGGCCAGGTGGGTCTACCAGCCTAGTCTATGTCTTGAGTTCTTGGCCAGACAGGACTACATAGTGGGACCTTATCTCCAAGCAAAACAAGACAAAACAAAATAAAACAAAAAAAGCAATACCAACAAAATAGGTAGTTGTTTTCTTACCTTACATACACTCCATCATCTGCCTTCTGCCATGGGCCCTGAGCTGGAACTGTACCATTTAGACTTTGAAGTTCCAAAGCATAAGTTAAATAAACCTCCTTATTTCCTAAGTAGCCTGTGTTGTTTGTGGTAATGAAAAGCAGACTGAATAAGTAGGTGACTAAAAACTGGCTCCAGCAGCCCTCAGTTCAGAGGGAAGATGGCATCAGCAACATTATGCACCCAACCTCTGAAGGAACATACACTGTCACCATCCCCATTGAGCCAACTGGCACATCAGCAGAACTAGAGCTATCAATGAAAATCATTCACATTTAATAACTTCAGTAGCACTCCATAAATGCTCAAAAATATGGAGAATTGTTTACAGTGGATATATCTCATAAGGGAAATTTATAAGACTATTAAAAATTATTGGGCTTCTTCTGTGATAGGGTGGCTTTCACTAGCAGCCCTGCATGACTTCATATCCAGGCTCTGCAGCATGTTTATTCTTGGGTTTTCAAAATACCATATTTCTTCCACCATTAAATTTTATCTCAGTGGCATTGTTTTAAAGCACCGATTTTCCTAGCTCTTCTGATCCTGTAACTCAGCTCCAGAATGTGTTGTTTTGGACAAGCTCCTGGAGACCACACAGTCTGGCCATGGCTGCAGGGACTGAAACTGAATAATGCACAAGGCTTCTGGGGATTGCTAGGATATGAATATATTCATCACTGTGGCGTTCCTGCTAGCCAGCAATTGGCTTGGACTTCCCGGCAAAGATAGAATGTCCTAAATGTGGGAAGGAGAAAGCAGGAGGGTGGGAAGATCACAGTGATTCTCCAGTTGTCTTGGCTGTGGGACACAGAGATGCTTGTCTGTATCTCATCATGATGGTCACCCACAGGTAGAGTCTCAGTGTGAATCCTTCTAAATTGCTGATCATGCCCATACCCCCTAGGCACAGCTAGTCATTCTCAAGGACAAATTGCAAGTCTTTGTTCTTGAAGCTGAACCAATGAAGGAGCCAAGACTGAGTGATGGGCATTGCTTTTGCTTCAGACTTCTCTTCAGGGCAGAGGATGCCTGAGCATATCAGATGGAGGATATATGTGATGTGCTAAAATGTGTTCAAGAAGCATTGGAAATCTATCAGTTACCAGACTGAATATCTATTTAGTTAACACTTCAGGAAGTCCTTTTGTTTCCTCTGTGCCTTGGCCTCTGTTTGTAATGAAATACCATGAACAAAGCAATTTGGGGAAGAATGGGTCTATTTGGTTTATACTTCTAACACTGTTCATCATCAAAGAAAGTCAGGAGAGGAACTCAACAGAGCAGAACCTCGGAGGCAGGAGCGGATGCAGAGGGTTGGTGGAGGGTGCTGATTACTGGCTTGATCATCACGGCTTGCTTAGTTAGCTTTCTTATAGAGTCCAGGACTACCATTCCAAGGGTGGCACCACTCTTTATGGACTGAGCCCTCCCCATTGATCACTAATTAAGAAAATACCCCAGAGGTTTACCTACAATCTGATCTTATGGTGACATTCTCTCAATTTGGCTCCCTCCTTTTTGATAACTCTCGCTTGTCTAAAGATGACATAAAACTAACCAGGATAGCCTGTAATTCTCTGCATGGAATGCCTCCAGCACCTCAGTCCAGCTGCAGGAACCTAGTAATAAGTCCATCCCTAGCTGTTTAGAATTGACACCCCTATAGTAAGAAGTGGTCCTGCAGCCACTCAGACCCAAGTAAACACACAGAGGTTTATATCAATTAAAAATTACATGACCATGGTCTGGGCTATGTGGGAAACCATGCAACTACAAATGGTGCCCAATGTGTGCCGTTGATCCACATAGACCTAAGAAGGCTTAAAGATTCTGAATGCACAGTAATGAAACCACAATAGGCTTCTAGTCTCATGCTAGTAGCAGTGTAAAGACTTGTCTCCCAATAGCTGCCTGTGAGATGGAGTTGGCCACCAACTGCCATGAGCTAAGTAGCATGGCAGATCCTGCTGCAGTACACAATGGTGTCTCCAAGCCACACAGCACATTGCCTGGTGGATTTAGCTTTTGCTAGTACAAAAGAGAAAAAAAAGAGGTTTCTGGGCTACATGCTGCTTGTTGGAGGCATGGACCCACTATCTCCCAGAGTCAGTGGAGAGCATGGCTCTCAGAGCTGGAGGTGAATTACCTCCACCATGTTGAAAAGCTGAAATGGGTGGAGTCAGCAGCCAAGGCTGCCATTTCAGTCTTAAACACACAGTTTAGCAGTTTAAATTTTCTCCTGGTCAGAGAAGGATTATAGATTCACAATAAGGCAGATCCAGATGGAATAAACCATTAAGTGGTTTATATGTGTTAAAGTGCATATAACACACATCTTGGAAGAGAGAGGAAAAGGAGGATAGACAGTTATATAAAGAAATAGTTAAAAACAAACAAACAAACAAACAAACAAACAAAACTCTTGTTGGGCAGTGGTGGCACACGCCTTTAATCCCAGCACTTGGGAGGCAGAGACAGATGGATCTCTTAGTTTGAGGCCAGCCTGGTTTACAGAGTGAGATCCAGGACAGGCACCAAAACTGCACAGAGAAACCCTCTCTGGAAAAACACAACAACAACAAAAAAAAGTGTTAAAGAGACAGTAAATATGATGGGGAAATGTCTTTCTGTACACTGTGAATATGTGTTTCTCTGAATGGTTGATAAATAAGGCCATTTGGCCTATGGCAAGGCAGCTTAGAGGCAGGTGGGAAATTCAGAGGGAGAAAGAAGGTGGAGACAGAAGCCAGCGAGCGGCCCAAGGAGTAACATGTAATAATGGGATGCAGGTGAAGCCACAGAATATGTGGTGATACATTGATTAATAGTTATGGGCTAATTTAAGATATAAGAGATAGCTAACAAAAAGTCTGAGCTATTGGCTCAACAGTTTTATTTAATATAAACTTCTGTGTGTTTACTTGGGGGACTCGAGTAGGAGAGATTTGTCCTGACCACTGGCTGGCTGGGACACAGGAAATCTTCCAGCTACACTCTCTAGAAGCTGGAGTCCCTGATGAGTTCCATTTCCCACTTACTTGATGAGGAGATAACTTTTTGTGAAGAGATCCAGTACTGCAATGCCGAGACACCTCAATTGCATGGTTCCTCTGCTTACTGACTCTCAAATCTGGGCTGAACTCTTAGCTAACAGGCACCTATTAGCACCCAGACCCAATAATTAATTCACACCGGCACAGCCTCTCTGTGGTGAATGAAAATGAGGAAAATGGTTTGTTCAGGGTCATTGCAGAGAGTGTAGGTAATATTTCTATATATCCCAGTGGTCTCCTCTGCAGAGGCAGGAAGTATGGCTAGAATGCCAAGGAGAAAACCTCAGAGTTCCTCTAGGGGCATGGCCAGAGATTTTCTGGGTCCCTAGTAGCTTTCATCTGTGTGATCAGTTTCCCCTGGGACTGCATAGCAGAGCCTGAAGAGCATGAAAAAGTAGAATTTATCTACTCAAGTACTGATGGACTGGGGTTTGAGGACACTGCTGAGGAAGCAGAAGAGTCTTGATCATCATGAAGGGTGGGTTTTGAAAACTGCTTCCCCCCGCCAGGAAAAACCTTGTCTTTCACCCTCCAGAATTTTCTAGATAGCTGACATATTGATTATGTGTGAGAATTCTCGGCCAACCATTCATTCTAACTCTCTTTATGAGGACCTAGGTTTGACTCATCCCAGTGAATACTTCACAGGTTGTTTTTTATGATATGAGATGTAAGCTATTTATGTTAGACACTTAGGACCAGCCAAAGAAAAAATAAAATAAAGCTGACTTCAGCTGGGACTAGTTGTGGAACTAGACCCTACCTGGGGCTATGAAGATACCAAAGAAGACTCAAGTATAAAATGTAGGTAGAGAAACTGAGAGGGTGTAGGGACTGGAAATCTATAGATCTATAGATCCAGCTGAGATAAGGTGGCTTTGGAGGGGCCTAGGGTAAAGGGAGGTGTAATGATTGGGGAAAGATAGATTTCCATATCAATGTACTTGAGTCTATCCTGGGAAACTTATCAAGTCATTGAATTAGATTGGGAAGGTAAGAAATAATACTTACAGGAGACATCTCCCTACACCCCATTATATGCCCTCTGCAGATACCCTCAACACAGGTGGCAGGATGGTAAATCACTTTCAGAAAAGATCCTAAGGTATCCATTTCTCTGTTAAAGGGGGGAGGCAGGGAAGAGTGGAGAGAGGAGAGAGAGAGAGAGAGAGAGAGAGAGAGAGAGAGAGAGAGAGAGAGAGAACAAAGAGGCAGGGTTATTGGGCAACACTTAGACTGCAGGTGATGGTTTTGAGTGTCAAACAGGTGACTGAAGTCAACAGTATCTGAGCCACACATGACATGAGCTTGGGCTCAGCAAGCATGAGCATAGGCATTACATTCATTTACTTCTTTTTTTTTAAATGAATGTCTTTTGAAAATTTTTTTTAAAGATTTATTTATTTATTTATTTATTTATTTATTTATTTATTTATTTATTTATTTATTTATTATGTATACAGTATATATGTCTGCAGGCCAGAAGAGGGCACCAGATCTCATTACAGATGGTTGTGAGCCACCATGTAGTTGCTGGGAATTGAACTCTGGACCTCTGGAAGAGCAGTCAGTACTCTTAACCTCTGAACCATCTCTCCAGCCCCCTCATTTACTTCTTGAGATGATATTCTGAGGTGTCCATTACGTACTACAAGGGACTGAACTTTCTTTCTTGAGAGTCACTGGGGCTTGGACTGAGCCTTCTGAGAGACAGAGGAACTCTGGGAGATGCTCACCCTCAATTCCAGACCACAACCTTTGTAGTCAATTTTATCTTCAAGAGACATTTATTGAGCTCTCCACCTCTGTGTGTCAGCCTAACTCTAGACTTTAGAATCCTTGCTCTTGGGGACTGAATATGCTTTTTCTTTGCATTAGATAACAATTATGAAGGACTATTGTCTCTGGATCAGAAATTAGAGGGAAGTGGTGTAGTGGGAAGGAAGAGGTGCTTCTAGTCATCCTCATCTTGAAGCTGGATGAAGATATACATCCTTCGTTTCAGGATGGAAAATTCAGCATGCCCACACAATGTGTGCTCTGTCAGACTGCCCTGTGGTAATCTTCAGTAACAACAACCAGGACACTGCTTGCTAGTGACACCAAGTGGGCTCTGAGGTAGAAAAAGGGAAGGATGCTTCTGAACATAGCAGTGTTTCCACCTTGCTGCCTCTTCATCACCCAGGGTTGGGAGATGGATCAACACCCTTTATTTCCTTGCCTTTGGGCCAATAATTCTCAGCCTGAAATAAGTTCCTCACATCTTCCATGTTTGAGCTGGGCTTGCTTGTGGAACTGGCAGGTAAGAGAGATTTGTCCTGACTCTGGGCCAGGCAGGAAAACTCTAACTACAAATGGCGCCCAACATGTTGGCAAGAGTTTCCACCTAAAACCTGACAAAGAAGATTCTAAAATGGAGCTAAAAACAGCTTCCTAGTTGTCTCTCTCAAGTTAGTGGCAGCCCGCCAGTTTGAGCTAATATGGCGGGTTCCTGGCGTGTGCATCTGACCTGCAGTGTGTCAGGAATGAGGAGTCTACAAGTGGCACTTTACTCTGCTGCATGGTGGATTTAGCCTTTGCTAGTTAAAAAAAAAAAAAAAAAAAAGGTTTCTGGGCTATGCACTGCTTTGATAGAACTGCTTCTGATACTTGATGGTACACATGGCTCCAGACCCAGAGCTGGTAGTAAACTGTACCACCACCATGTTGGGAGGCTGAGGTGGGTGGAGCCAGCAGCCACAGGGGCATTTCAGTCTTACAAAGATGGATATTACACAGAGAATCTGGTTTATGCTGTCTTTGGGATTTTTAACTGCAAAAAAAGATTTGATTGTAAAAGCTGTTGAGTTAAACAAATATGTAAATTTTAAAGACACCTTGACTTCAAAATTTGGATATAAGGATATGTTGCTTTGGAAAAGAGTCTCTGCTTTTGTTTCCACAGAAAGCCAGAGGCTATGGATTTGTTCCAGATTAAGATACATCAGGTTTAATCAGCCAAGACCACCTGAAAGTCTCTGTGCTTACTTGGTTGGGTCTGAGCAACTGTGGGACTGGCGGGTAAGAGGGATTTGTCCTGACTCTGGGCCAGGCAGGAAAACTCTAACTACACTTGCTATTAGTTGTGATGTGACCTCAAATCTAGAAAGAAGCATTGTGTCAGGACTGGCTGGGGCATAGGGCATGGTGTGGGTTGCCAGCTAGATTCTAGATTCAGGGACAGCTCTACAGATAGACAGAAGATTGGATGGAAGAAGGGGAATACTTTTTGACAATCTCTACAATGAATATTTCTGACCTCTACACACAAAAAAACTTGTAATGTCACTGTGTAAACAACTGGATGGGCTCTCAAGATGACTTTGTTTGACACCCTTACCTGCTGAGCCATATTACTGGCCCTACAACCTCATCTTGTAAGTGAAGACACTAAGGTTGGGGTGGTTGGACAAGTTAGTAAAAATAATTCAACCCACAACTGCCTGTCTTTAAGGCCATTTCCAGTTAGTGTGAGAGGAAGGGGCTTTCCCTAAAACAGTCAGGCAGTGGAGGGCAGAATATGCTCTCCACTGTCAATCCATAGAAAAGAGTAGCTTCCTGCTGGAAGAATTTCCCTGAAGATTCCTGAGACACATCCGGTACCTGCTATAGACTGGTCACTGCATTGGGTGGGAAACATACACCCTGCCACAATTTCTCTAGGATCATTAATGAATTGGTGTTATTTGATGCTTAACTATAAGAAGCCCTCTATGAAAGAGGCCAGTGATTCCCTTGAGAACTAAAATCTACAAAGATCCAAACCAGCATGAATTTAAGTACATTTTTCTGCACATAAAATAATGTGTCAAGGCCATGAGAATATTCCAGCTGGAGGCTGCCACTGAGGCACTAGGAGACAGCTCTTCTTGTTTCACTCTGCTTGGGTGGGATGCTTGCTGTCCTCTGGTTCTCATCAGGACCAACTCCAGCATCACAGAAATGTCTTCTTCATTCAAAACCAAAGGAGAAATATTCAGAAAGATATTTAATTTTATAGTGAAGTGAAAGAAATACCATTTATTTATTAGTATAATTAGGGCAAAAAACAAAACATATTTCAGATGTGTGTGAACATTTTACTGTCAGGCTTGTTGCCTTTCAGAACATCTTAAAATTAATCCATGAAGCACCATTCACATTCCCCTAACTACAACTGCAGTGAATTCCCATGGGAAGGCAGGGGAATGACAGACCACCACAGCTGGAGCATGTACACTCCATTCATTAGGCAGTAATAAGAATTTTATCATTTTTCATAAAGGTGTCATTTTGGATCTCACCAGCAAAGGAGCCAAGATGTCAACAGGTGTGAAATTTGCATTAGCATATGTATGAGAGAGTAGAATTACACCCCAAATATTTAGGATAAAACTTTTTTAATACCAGCATAAAAATAAAGCAGGTGTTAAATGACTACAAGATTCATGCTGCCATTGGAACTAAATATATCCATTCCTGAAAGTCTGCAGTACAGAGCAAGTCCCACTGAGGAAAGTTCCAGGGTCTGGGTGTTTGAGGCCAGCTAAGAGAGGCAAGAAAGATGCCCTTCTTGAGGAGGGGAAGCTCACAATAACAACTCTGGCCTCTCTGCTTGTATCATCTGGCCAACCAAGAAATGAGAATCACAAACTTCTACAAAGGTGGAGGCCAGCTTGCAGCAAACATACCTGGATTTTGTACCGTATCTATGCTGTCTTCTGGTAAAAAAAATAATAATAATAATTTTCTCTTTCTCTTTGAGAAACTCTCTCTGATTCACTGTCTGCAGGCTGAGATTGTTAGCCAGGGTATCTTACTATGGTCATTGCACTAGATAAGGGACGGTAAGTAACAAAAGCTAGCCCTAGGGGTTTCTGCCTGGGGACCTGGTCTCTTTAGTGGAGAAAGACAAGGATGAATGGATTGTTTAGAGTTGATAAGTTGCCAACCAACTCTGTCTGCATGGCTCCCTGGAGTAGCCTTTGCTCTTATTTCTTACATGCCTGTTCATCCAATGTTCCTTTGATTTGATGAGTTCTCTAATATCTTACCATTAAACTCCACTTTAGTTTGAGTTAGCCCAAGTTGATTTCTGTTCCTTGCAATTAAAGAATCTTGACTGATATAAAAATAACAACAGTAACAGCAAGTTGCAGATGTTGCATTGAGGGATAAGTGTCTTAGAGATGTTACCTCACCCAATGTTCACAGTGACAGTCTGAAGTAGATATAATTATCCCTATCTTGTACCATGGGGTGTTCAGAGTCATAAGCAGCCCAGACCTTGAGCTCACTGTTTGCTGATCTGAGATGTGAGGAGCCTCAGCCACAGGGTCCCAGCACCACACCTTCTCTACCACAATAGATTCCATCCCCTGACACTGTTAAGTCCCCTGAGTCACTCTGTCAGCTGTTTGGCTACAGTGACAAAAAGGTTGCTGATATCTGAAATACCTGCATAATTATATACAGAAATGCCATTTGGTTAGCTATTTGGGCACCTCTTAACCCAGGCAAGTTGATATACAGTGTCATCCAGCCCACACTCTACTGGGACTCCCTCTCTTCATCATCTTGTCTGCGAGATTTCTAATATCCTGGGAGTCTCCAAGCACAAGGCAAAGGAGCTCAAAAATATCACTGTGGATGGCAGCAGATGGGCCTAGAAGCTTCGCAAGAAGGCCCAGGTGATTTCAACTGCTCTTTGAAAGGAGTCTCTTCCTCCTTCAGCATCAGGTGTTCACATGAATCAAGACATCTCTAAGAGGGGGGAAATTCTCAGCAGGAGTTGTGAGAGAACTGGCTTCAGAGGCCTGGTTAAATGCTGGTGAGTGAGCAGACCCAGTTTGTGAGGGGACGAAACAAAGAGCTAGGATATGTATGTAAAGAACCAAGTCCAAGAACTGGTGGAGCTTTGGTCCTTTGGAAAACTTGTCAGGGCTGACCTTAGGTGGCATGTGGATGAAGCTGTTCCAGGTATCTCTGACCTAGGTGAGGACTGTTCGAGTTCAGACAGAAAATCCTACAGAAGCCAGGTGCAGAATGACTGGGTCAAGGGTAATAAAGCTGCAACATGAGGTCTGTGCCATTGTAACAGTGATTGATTGGTCATCTCAAGGGAATGCCTGGGCTCACTGCTGGAATTGCAAGTCCTCAGACAGTTGTGAATAGAATCAATTTGGAGGCAAGAGACCTTTCCAGATATAATGTGGAGGGGAACATTTTATGTACCACATTCTCTCTCTCTCTCCCCTCTCTCTCTCAACTTTTCTTTTATTATAAAATATGGTCTTTGTTTGTAGCTCAGGCTGGCCTCAGGCTTCTCAATCTCCTTTGTTCTCTCTGCCTCCTGAGTGGTGAGGTTATTGGCATAAACCACCAGGCCTTGCCTGCTTACCAGATTGCTTAGAATACTTAGGAGGAAGGCTGGATATATGCTTGGTAGGAGGGGATTGTCCCATTTGCATTTCACTTTTTAAACTGGTCATTACTTCCTTTTAAAGTCTGAATCTCTCCTTTCTTCTCTCTTTTTCTTCTGATATTATCTTAGTCTAAATCAGCTAACAGACAGTAAAACAAAGCTCTGTGAGGCTGGTCACAGGAAATACAAGGGCATCATGAAGGTAAATGAGAACATAAATACAACTTCATGCTGTGTGTGTGTGTGTGTGTGTGTGTGTGTGTATGGGTGTGTGTGTAGTACACATGGTTGCATGCGAAGGTCAGAGGACAACCTTAGATGTTATTTCTCAGGGGCTGTCCACCTTGTTTTTGGAGACAAAGTCTCTTACTGAACTTGGAACACCTCTTTATCTAGACCAGTGACCCCTGGGGAGCTGTCTGTCTTCCCCTCTGTAGTTTTTGGATTTCAGGTATGTGCCACTATGCCCAGCTCTTTTACATAGATCTTACTCACCAAACTCAAATCCTTGTGTTTGTAAGCCAAGTTATCTTCTGATTGAGCTATCCTAACTTTACTCTTGTACAGGGCCTTCTCTATACACGGGTATGCAATGTTTCCATTAGATGTCTGTGGCTTAGGGTGCCTTGGGCTCTCACCAGCAATTCTGGCTTCTCAACTGAGCCCCAAGGATTGTCTTTCCTACTGGACAAGATACATTTCTCTACAGACTAAAGCCTGGCAGATGATATTTTTATCTCAGAGCTGGCCAGCAACCCCAAAAGATGGCACTGTACTTTAATTCCAGATGTACTGAAATCTTCACCAAAAGATCCCAATTATTTTGGGTGAGTTATATTAAATAAGAGATTCTCATCTAATTGTTGGTTTATGTAAATTTCTTTAGGAGATACTTCATTTAAATAATATTTGCATCTTATTTAAATTATTGCTTAGTCTACTCATATTGCTATAATAGTTTACTACAGCCTAGGTAAATTTCAAGGAACAGAATTTTATTTCTTATAGTTCTGGAAGGTGGGAAGTCAAAGCTTTAATTGCCCAAATGGGACAAGGACCTTATTGATGCATCATTCATGACAGTGATAGAAGGGCAATGTGTGTGTGTGTGTGTGTGTGTGTGTGTGTGTGTGTGTGTGTGTGTGTGGTATGTACACATATGTGTGTACATGCACATGGATGCATGCACGTGTATGTACTCAAGATGGGCTAATCCCATCTGTTACAGTTTAAATGTTAAATGCCCATCATAGG
Source organism: Onychomys torridus (assembly GCF_903995425.1). Lineage (NCBI taxonomy): Eukaryota > Metazoa > Chordata > Mammalia > Rodentia > Cricetidae > Onychomys > Onychomys torridus. The sequence goes on from NC_050443.1 coordinate 19,366,459, forward strand.
CTTGCATGTTTGAGCACCTGGCCCACAGCTGGTCATGCTGTTCTCGGGGATTGTGGAGGTAGTAACTGGAGGAAGTGGATCAATTGAAGCTTTTGGAGATTAGAACCAGTCCTAATTCCTACTCTATTCTCTGTTTTCTGGTCCAGCCATAAGGTGTGAAGCCATGGTCTCACATTCCTGTTATGATTGCTTAACCTTCTTAAAATGTAACCAGTGATATTTTATATAATTCTTCTGTCAGGAACCTGCTTCCACAATAAGAACACTAATCCTTTCATGAAAGCAGAGTCCCCATGATCTATTGACTTCTTGAAGGCCTCTCCTTTTGACACTGTTGGGGATTCAGTTCCCAACACAGACTCTTGGAGACTATTGAAGCAGTAGCAGTAACCTTCAGCTCTCTGAAGGAATACAGTCATTAGGCACAGTCAGAGCTCTTGTTACTTCACTGCCTCCTTTTCCAACACCCTCCCAGAATCCATTGCTCTAAGGCAAGGGTGGTTTTTAGTATGTGGTTTCCTGTACCTGTCTGCTCAGCTGCAGGAGGACAAGCATAAAGCTCCAGGAAGCCTGCCAATTGAGACTGCCAGTGAGCTGCCAAGACTCAAGTGGAAAAGAATGAATGGATGAACATGCTTTCATTCCTGTCCCCTCACTTGACCACAAGGGGAGAGGGAGACAGTGATTACTGTGATGCTTCCCAAAGCCAGATGGTGTCATTCAGGATGGAAATAGGCCAGGGTGTGGGAAGTGAGTTCATTAGTTACAGATGCTATATTACAGTACCACACAGGGCAGCTGATACATAAGACAATTTTTTCTGTCACAGTTCCAGAGAGTGGAAGTCCAAGATCATGCTGGTCATGTTCTAGGGAAGTCTCTTTTAGTTTGTAGAGTGATGATCTTAGGTCCTCACATTGTTGAGGGCACTAATCCTACCTGGGAGGTCTCACCTTTACCAGCTAATGTCTGATTAGCCACCACCTGGGGACTAGTGTCTCAATAAGTAAAATTTGTGAGGGATAGGGAGAGTTACCAACATTTGTCCATTGCACAAAGGTCAGCCAGAGCAAATGCTTGGATAAAAAATGGCAAGTGCCAGATTGGAAAATGGCTTAGTAATTAAGAGCACTTGCTGCTTTCTTTCATTTCCTAGCAACCACATCAGGCAGCTCACAACTTTAACTCCAGTTCTAGGGGGATCTGATACCTTCTTCTGGCCTCTGAGGGTACTGCACACACGTGGTACACATAAACTTAAATAGAGCACACGCACACACACACACACACACACAAATGATAATAGTGACAAATACCAAAAGATGCTGTGTTCAGCTCCTTTACATCTTTTCAGGAGAAATGTCTTGAGTTTTCCATGAAATTTTTGTGCATTTAAAAAAAGTGTTGGTAAAACTTAGTTTAAAAATATATGGTGGTGGCTTGCCAGCTAGATTTGAAACCTGGGCCATATGTAATGTGAAATCTGGGCCAGGATGTCAATCTCAGTGCCTGTTCCTGAATTCTCTGCATTACTAGAAGAATATGATTGTAGTTAGAGTTTTTCTGCCTGGCCCACAGTCAGGACAAATCTCTCTCACCTGCCAGGCCCATAGATGCTCAGACCCAACCAAGTAAACACACAGAAACTTATATTGCTTACAAACTGTATGGCCATGGCAGGCTTCTTGTTATCTACTTCTTCTATCTTAAATTAACCCATTTCTATTAATCTATACTTTGCCATGTGGCTTGTGGCTTACTGGTGTCTTTACATGTTGCTTGTCATGGCGGCGGCTGGCAGTCTCTCCTCCCAGCCTTCCTGTTCCCAGCCTTCTCCTCTTCCTTGTCCCACCTACCTTATCCCTCCTGCCTGGCTACTGGCCTATCAGCACTTTATTTATACAGAATGATATCCATAGCACTTCCCCTTTTCTTTTTTGTTAAAAAAGGAGGGTTAACTTTTACATAGTAAAATAACAGATAACAAAACAATTATCAAGCAAGAATTATAGTTATAAAATTAAAGAAGATATCCTATCTATCTTATATTTGTGAGTCTAAAGTTTTCTATCTAACTTATCTTGTATCATAACTGAGGAAATTATAACTATCTAGTCTTTAACCACATCAAAGACCTTAGAAGGATATAATATTATCTGAGAACCAGGAGAAGGATGCAAGCAACTTTTGGGAGTCTTGCAGGGTAGACAGAGACAGCTGGCAGCCTGGACAGTCACCTAATGTTCCTTTGTAAAGTTGAGGCATCTGTCTTCAGCCCACAGGGCTAGAGTCTCTTGGTCACTTCTCTCAGTGTCCTGTAGAATGTGTGGCAGTTTCCTCTGCAAAGCAGGAACCTGAAGGACCATTTTGTCAAGCAAAGTTTAGTGGTCACCTTTTTATGGCTCTTGCACGTCCAGACGATCAAGCAGTCCAGGCAAGAACAGTTTCTTTCCCAAATGGCTATTTTTGCCAAGGTGAAGATAAACTCCATATGAAGTGTCTTCAATGCCCATCCTCCTCTCTGAAGTAAATTGGTGCTGCCAGGAACAGACATGTCTCACTGTCCAGAAAGTCTAAATTTTTTAAATATTTTAAATGCCATATTCTGTAGACCTTTGAAGTATTTGAAGGTTACCTGTCTGTCTGAAATATCTCTGTGTATACCTAGAAGACTTAACTTGACTATGAGTATGATTATCATTGATAACCAGTTATTAGTCTATTTTAATTATCCATTACAATTTTAAATGAGCTGTACAAACATAATACCTTAAACAAGAGTAGAAATATGCACACAGTATAACAAAATTAACTTTAAGTTTGTATCAATAGACTAAAATCTATACCAATGTAAAATATTTTAAATGAGTTGTTGCTCTTTAGAAGTAAGTTCATTAATCTACCCTTTCATCCTATCATATCTATATCATATCCCCTTTTATATCTTTAGAAAGAGATTGCATTTATAATCAACCTGTTTTAAATAAAATATTGGTTTTTCTCTGTCCCACACCAGAGGGCTCTTCTAATTTGGGGCCCAAGAATCTCTTAACCTTTTCTTTTAACAATGTGCTTGGGTTTAGAGAAGGAGTGAGCCAATTCCATCTCCAAAGCCAGCTGGGAATTGGGCATAGTTTTTCTTACTACTTCCTGCTGGAGGGGGGCGCTGTATCTTATGGGGACAAAAAGAAAATTTTAGGATTATGGAGTAGTCTGTGAGTGTAAACCTCTGAGCCAGTTTCCTTGAAACCATTCTGGATGTCAGGTCATCTGGGCCATGGTGTCATTGGAGACCTTTCAGGAGGTCTTGGCTGATTAAACCTGATGTATCTTAATCTGGAACAAATCCATAGCCTCTGGCTTTCTGTGGAAACAAAAGCAGAGCCTCTTTTCCAAAGCAACATATCCTTATATCCAAATTTTGAAGTCAAGGTACCTTTAAAATTTACATCTTTGTCTAACTCAACAGCTTTTACAATCAAATCTTTTTCTGCAGTTAAAAATCCCAAAGACAACACAAGCCAGATTCTCTGTGTAATATCCATCTTTGTAAGACTGAAACGCCACTGTGGCTGCTGGCTCCACCCACCTCAGCTTCCCAACATGGTGGTGGTACAGTTTACCACCAGCTCTGGGTCTGGAGCCATGTGTACCATCAACTATCAGAAGCAGTTCTATCAAAGCAGTGCATAGCCCAGAAACCTTTTTTTTTTTTTTTTTTTCAACTAGCAAAGGCTAAATCCAACATGCAGCATATGATCCTTGGTCCAAGGTGAAAGAACTTTTATGTGGTAGTTTGGAAGCCAATAAGAATGACATTGAGCTTATTCTAAATATCAGCTCTACAGTAGGGGAGATATTGAGGTATTTTATAGGTAGTGCCTGTAGCTAGTGACCATGGGTAGAGTCTTTAGCTTAAAAGGTCTTTAGCTTGAAAGATTGGGAAGCTTCTGGAAGGATACTGGAACCACTAAGCTATAGAATACCTTTAGCTATTTTTGAACTCTAATTTGATGCTGTTAAAGTTCAGAAAAGGCCCAGGTTTCCATCACAAGAAAAAAACAGCCTGAATGTTTGTACACGCTCTTTTGTGCCTGGCTTCAATTGCTCCTGATGAGTGTCTCTAGGAAGCACAGGCTCTTAGGGATGCTGGGAGAAAAGGGGGAAAGGGCAACTGATTAGTTAGCACACACTTTAAAGAGCTGCTCATGACTTTGTCACATGGTCAGACATATGCTATAGTCCTATAAATGGCAAGGTTTTCTTGAACTTTTGCATAGGTGTGGGTAGCTACCCATGCTATGCTCTTAGAGTAGTGCTGTAAACAACAAACGGGGGAGAGGAAAAGTGGGCACCAACCTCCTCTGTTAATGACCATGATCTAATGCTGCTGATGGTGTTATGTATGGTGGGCTGGGGGTGAAATAAACCATGTTAGATAAGGGCAGAAGGCTTTCTGGGAGAATTAGTCAGTAGCCTAAAGTAAAGGCTGAAAGGAGACATCCAAACAGCAATTCTGTGATCTGAGCCAGTGAAGTCTCTATGAAACAAAAGGGAAGATTTGAGCAGAACACACACACACACACACACACACACACACACACACACACACACACACAAGAAAAAGTAGACAATCCCATCTTATCTTTAAAGTCCCCACTCAAAGATTGTCACAACAGACATTTCAGCATGTAACCTTCTAGGATGTTTCATGTGACTGTACACACACACCTATGCAGAAATGATAACCTACTTTAGATCTCTGGAGCTAGCTCACTCCTCTCAGCAACTGAACAGTTACACACTGTGATGTATCTGTACAATTTTGACCTTAGGATGCCCCATGCTTTACAACAAAATTAGGCTTTTCATTCTTGCTGGAAGAATGGGTTATTTCTAGTTCTCACAAATACAATTAATTCTACAGTTTTCCTTGAGAATGCTACCTCTTGCTCCTGTTGACTATTGATCATGTCTTCATAATACACTTCCAGAGATAGGACTGCCAAGGTAAGGGCTTACAGCTGCAGGTCCTGGCTCTGAACACTGTCTCTGTTATCATCCCTATCCTTGTGACTTCACATGGTCTCTCTGCTCCAACCATGTCCAAATCTATATCCTCAAGTCCCTGAAGTCAGACATCTCCATTTGTTGTTTCTCAGCCCCTTCTAAGTGGATCCACTGAAAGCCAAGCTAAATGTCTCCCATCCAACTTAGCATCTTAGAAAATTACCATTTGTCAAGGGACAAAAATAAGTTTGTCATCATCTCCCTCACCTCTACTTTCACACCCAGAAGATCAGTAAATGTGGGGCTGCTTCCTAGTAAGTATCTTAGCATGAGTACTCATGCTTCTATGTTAATGTGCATGTGGAGAACAGAAGCCAAACTCAGGTTCAATTCCTCAGGTGCCATATACCTTTCTTTTTGAGACAGGATCTCTTTTTTGCTCTACCTATCTCCATTTCCCCCATGCTGGGTTATAAGTGCCCACCACCATGCCTGTTTTTTTTTTTTTTTTTTAAATAAACTTACTTATTTTACAACCTGACCTCATTTTTCCCATCCCTCCTCTCCTCCCAGTACCTCCCACAACCACCCTCTGTTTCCACCTCCCCAAATCCACTCCTCTTCCATTTCTCTTTAGGCAAGGACAGGTTTCCAATGAGTATCAACAAAACATGGCATATCAAGTCGCAGGTAAGACTAAGTATCCCCCCCCCCCCCCGCCACCATGTATTAAGGCTGGAAGGTGACCCAGTATAAGGAGTAGGGTCCCAAAAGCTAATAAGAGGTTTGGAGACAGCCCCTGCTCTCACTGTTAGGAGTCCCACAAGAGGACCAAGCTACACAGCTGTAACATCTACAGAGTGCTTTGATCAGTCCCACGTGGGCTCCCTGGTTGTTGGTTTAGTCTCTGTGAGCCCAGATTAGTTGATTCTATGAGTTTTCTTGTGGTGTCCTTGACCCCTCTGGCTCCTATAGTCCTTTCTCCTAATGTTTGGCTGTGGTTCTTTATTTGTTTCTATCAGTTGCTAGAAGAAACCTCTCTGATGACAATTGGTCTAGGCACCAATCTGGTCACAGGAGATGGTCAGTTCAGGCTACATACCCTCTATTGCTACCAGTTTTATCTGGTATCATCCTTCTAGATTCCTGGGAGATTGCCTTGCACCAGATTTTTTTAATCTGTCCCCAAAGTGATCCCCCTTTCCAGTACTCTTTCAGTACTCTCTCCCTCTGTCTCCCACCCACCCTCAGTCCACTCACAAAATCTCTTTTGTTTCCCCTTCCCAGGGAGATCTGGGGGGCCCTCATGACCCTTCCCTGGTACCTAATCTCTCTGGGGTCTGCGAACAGTAGCATAGTTATTCTTTATCCACTTATGAGTGAATACACACCACATTTGTCTTTGTCTGTCTGGGTTACCTCATTCCAGATGATGTTTTTCCAGTTTCATCTATTTGCCTTCAAATTTCTTAGTGTCCTTGTTTTCTAACAGCTGATTTAATACTCCATTTTGTAAATGTGCAACATTTTCTTTATCCATTCCTTGGCTGAGGGACATTGAGGTTGTTTCCAGGTTCTGACTATTACAAACAAAGGTACTATGAACATAGTTGAGCAATTTTCCTTGTGGTATGATTAAGAATCCTTTGGGTACATACCCAAGAGTGGTATAGTTGGGTCTTGTGGTAGATTGATTTCCAGTTTTCTGAGAAACTTCCAAACTTACTTCCAAAATGGTTGTGCAAGTTTGCACTCCCCCAAAATGGGGTACAGATCTAAACAGAGAATTCTCAAATCCTAAATGGCTGAGAAACACATAAGGAAATGTTCAATATCCTTAGCCATCAGGGAAATGGAAACAAAACGACCCTGAGATTCCATATTACACTTCTCAGAATGGCTCAGATCAAAAACAAGCAGCAGCTTGTGCTGGAGACGATGTGGAGCAAGGGGAATATGCCTGCATGTTTTATATGAGTTATGTGGATTGAACTTAGGTCCTCATGCTTGTATGGCAAGCTCTTTATCAAGTAAGCTTTCTCTTGGCCCTAAATTGTGACCATTCTTGTTAGACATAGCCTATCAGATAAATATATTCAAACCAATGTGGTGAATCATAAGGCTTCTCCATCAAGGGTATTCATACCTTAGAAGACGACTCAGGCCATAATTATACTTGAAAAAAAAAAAAAAAAAAAGGTGAGCTATTACACTAATCATGGAATTTGGTACATAGACATTTTGAAATAAAGAGCCACCTGGTATACTCAGAGTGAATCATTCCCTTGCATTCAGCCTGGCTCTTTCTAGCTTCTCTGCCAGCTGGAAACCCTCCTCTACATGGGCTGGATCCCCCACTTTGTATCCCAGGTCTGGATCAGGTCCTCCATAAACCGAGAATTCAGGAGATACACAAGGAAATTGAGAACATATTGAGACCAAGCCCACACTGTGCTGGGGGCCTGGCCAAGAGGAGAGTCAGGTTCCAGATTCCAGTAATTTAGGGGATTGCTCATGTAAAGAAGCCCTGGCTGCTGGCAAGGAGACAGCTGTGGCTTCTGGCATCTGCTGCTTTTGCAGCCACATGCCACTTATTCCATCTTTACAATCTTCTGAGCAATGCCAATACATAGAGCCTGTTTGTGTGTATTCTATCCATATCTTGCCCAGTGAAGATATTTGTAAGTGACTAGTCATGCTTTAACGAGAGATATATATTGAGGCGTGTTTTAATTATCTGTTGCTGTGAAGCAAGTTGCCACATACTTGGCAATTTTAAAACAACACACATATGCTACTCCACAGCAGCAATTGGGCCAGGCAGGACTCTGGGCAAGCTTTATCTGGGTCTTCTGCCTGTGGACTTTGAACAAAGGTTCATCAAGGTGTCAGGGCTCACCTGAATATCTCACTGGGGAAGACTGTTGGCAGAGTTCATTTCCTTGAGAGATGTTGGACTGGTAGTCTCAGATAGTTGATGGCCAGAGGCCATTCTCATTGCTGTCAGACATGGACTTCTCTAGTTACATCATTAAAGCATTCAAGTCAAGAAGGAAAGCCAATGTAGCAGCCAAATGGAAGTCTACTTTTGGTGATTAGTGCAGAAGTGAGTCATGTTTTTACCTGAACTGGATTTTCTTCATTAGAAGCAGAGGAGAGTGTTAGGTACCAAGATTTCAGGAACCAAACATGAATCATGGAAAGTACTAGCTAAGCCAGAGAATAAGTCATAAACCCACCCTTTCCCCCCTCCCCCAGGGCAGTAACACCTGTTTGCTAACCTGAGGCTCCCAAAGATAAGAACATTCCACAGTCAGGTGCCATGGCAACCGAATGTAAAGAGCATTCCATGGTCAGGTAGCCTAGCAACAGAACAAATGGCCCCTGACCAGTCACCTTAGCAGACTTCCTGCAGTTGCACGACCTGCATGTCTCCCACGTACTGCACGCCTTCCACTTCCCTTCCACTTCCTGCCTTCCTGCCCCTTCCTCTCTTATGCTATATAAGGAAAATAAAGTTTGGCGGCTTGATCAGAATACTGTCTTGCTGTCCATCTCTTGTGTCCCCTGTCCTGTCATTGGCTCCCACAGGTGGGTGGCCCCATTGACACCCTGCTGGCTGGGGCAGGAGAGGCTTATGCAAAGGAGTGAAGACCAGGAAGTGATCACTATTGACCCATTTGGAGGCCATTGCAATAGGCAGGGAGTTATTAATGCTCTAAGGTGCCCCAACTAAGCAGCTCTGCATGCTGCAGAGGGGTGCTCCATCATAAACACCTGTTCTCTGTTTTTTCCTTGCTTCTAGTAACTTATATATAGGTTGCCATGGCTGGGTCTTGAGCTCTCATGGTAAGCTCAGCCTGCTGCATCAGGTTGTGAGTGGAGACTAAGTGGTCTTCAACCTACCTGGCAAGTTGTAGACACCACTCAGCCTTCATCACAGTGAATAGAAATAGAGCAACATGAAGCTGGTTTCTGAAGTGCCTGAGGAACAGCATAGAAATGGCACCGAAGGGTTTATTTATGTCCATACAAACAAATCAAAATGTGTTTGGACAATTTAGAATCCAAAGTGAGTTAAAAATAGTGCCAGGGGACAAAGCCAGCTCTGAAAATCCATTAGCAGCTGATCCATGTTAATGACTTACAGGGAGCTTGACTGCCAGCAGTGGGCAGTGGAGGTTGGGAGCCACCAGATGCCATGGCTCAGTCCCTCTGCACTGCACTACTTGGCTGCAGGAACATGTGACCAGGCTGCTGCCATTATAGGGATTGAACAGTACTGGAATTTCAGCCTGAGTTATGGAGGCTTGCTCATAGTGTCTGGTCTGAAACACCCCCTTGGGGTGAGTTGGTTTTGGGAATATGAGCAGCAGGTAGGGAATTGCTTCCTGGACATAGGGTGATTTTTTTTCCTAGTGCAAGGACTCTGGGGATGAGGAAGAGTTTGGACTTAGGTATTGGTCCTGATGGAAGTTTACCAATATTGATGTTTCCCAATTGACATCGGGGGAAGGAAGCAATGTCATAATTTAGCAAAGGGTTCATTAAAAGTTTGGTTTGCCAGTTAGTAGGTTTTGGGGGAAGTGATTGGAACATAAGAGCTCTGACTTCATCAGTGGATGAATCTTTGGATAGATTCATAATTTGATGGCATTATTGTGATGGTAGGCAGGAGCTGGGGCTTAGCTGGAGGAAGAATGTCACAGGAGTTGTGTCCTTGGGGTTATATCTTGTCTCAGGCCTCTCTGCTTCCTGCTCACCATGAGGAGACCAGTTTTGCTTTCATAGTGTGAGCTTCAGCACAAGCCAAATGACATGGACTGAAAGTCCTGAAACCTGGCACCAAAATAAGCAAATCCAAAGTATTTTGTCACAGTGATGAAAGCCGACAAACATGACCCAGCTTTGTATTTCTCAGTAGTCATGGACGAATGCTTTAGTAGGATACAATAAAACTTGAATTATGAAAAAACTGGGGAAAATGTAAAAAGCCATGCAAAATACAAGCCTCTGATATTTTATTATTAGATTGCACAGTCAGACTCTGTGACTTGTCAAATTGCTCTCAGGGTTCATAAGCTCCCTGTCTCCACAGTTCAGCATTTCACCAATCACATGCAACATGAAACCAGAGGTCTGCCATGTGGCCAGGCTTTCATTTTCCCTCTGTGGGGCTCTTCCTCTTGCTCTCATCTCTCTCCACCCAGTGTCCCCTGAGCATCCTTGCAGACCAGCCTCTTATGGGGTCTGGGAGAGTTTCCCAGAAGTGAGATTGAACAGTTTAAAGCTGGACAGTTAACAATATAGAAAATACCCATAATGGTGTAGCTTGTACACAGACTCCTGAAATAGCCAATGTCCATGGAGTATGTCTGTGTGTCTGGCCTGGGCTGAGCACATCCCACACATTACATTATCAAATGTCCACAGTATCTGAACTGTACATTTTACAGACCAACCAGAGTCTTAGTGCCTTGCCAGGATGGAGAAAATGAATGGGAACAGAGAGGCAAGGAATCTTCTTGGCAATTCACTTCCTGGGCCACTGAAGTTCCTGGCAGGCCTGTCTCACACCAGGCCCTGTGCCCCAGCATTCATATTTGCTGTTCTGTTCTCACCTGTCTCTTTCCAGATGAAACATTAATATTTATCAGGCCAAATTAATATTTGCCTCCATGTAAATGTGCTTGTGTTGGGAAAGATGTGAATAATTCATGTGGCTGTAAAGGTGTAGTCACAGGTATTTGGGCCCAGAGAACTGCTCATCACCTTGGCTGTGATACTGTGCCCCATCACTACACAGCCCTGACCCCCTCTGAGGTGAGAAACAGCTGCCTTTGCACCACTGTAGCTACTACCAGTGAGGGACAAAGACAAAGACATGGGGCAATGGCAAGAAGCAGAAGAAGGAAGTCCCCTTGAGTACCCAGAGCCTTAAGGGCTCAACTAGAATACCAGCACTAGTTTTCACTGTAGTGACTTCCCTGTGGGCCACACCCCAGCCATTCCTGGGAGGCCATGTAGTCTTCTCCTGGGTCTAGTTCCCGCCCAGTCTTCAAAGAAGTTCTCTCTCCCTCCCTCCCTTCCTGTCTCTCCCCTTTGATATCTCTCTCTCTCTCTCTCTCTCTCTCTCTCTCTCTCTCTCTCTCTCTCTCCCTCTCTCTCCTTCTTTCAGTTAGCTTGTCTGACATTGTTTCCATCTTACGACATTTATCTTCTGTCTCCTCCATCTTACTTTGCAGGTATCTTGTCTTTATGTCTCACTTTTCTATTGCTGCTTCCTTGCCATCTCTGTGTATTTCTTTTTGTGTCAACCACTTCCTCATGTCCTTTACACTGAACTCTGAACATTCTTTTCCTTTTGGCCTCATCTTATTGGTTCAAGTCCAATGAAGCCTCCTTTCTTCAGATGTTTCCAAGACTTTTGTCTTCCTTTGGGTTTTTCTGAAAATGTGGTGGGATGGAGGGCCCAGGATTTAGAGAGAGAGAGAGATCAGTAAAGTAGACAAGAAAAACACAAAACTTGTGTGTTAGAGCTGGACAAGCATGATGTACAAACAGGGCTTAGTCTTGTAGTGGTTCCTCTGAAAACTAACTGCTCTAGCCTTAAGACATTATGTAGGAGCCAGCTAGGTCTGTGCTTGCCTCAGTGTGTAGAGGAGGGGTCTGGGGAAATGGACCCTTAAGAGGTATGCAGAAGGGGCCTGGGACTGTGGTCTCTCCAAGGTGTGCAGGAGGGACCAGAGAATATAGTCTCATCAGGGTGTGCATGAAGGGCCTGGGCACATGGTTCCTCCCCTCCCCGGGTGTGCAGGAGGGGCCTGTGCATGTGGTACCATCAGGGTGTAGCAAAGTTGCTAGGCAAAGGTTTCTTTTCAGATTTGAGTTTCCTAAGTTTGGGCATTTCCCTGGAAACAAGTTAAGGAGTGTCATGGACCTGGGAAAAGTCAATGTACATCAAATTGCAGAAACTCAGTAGGTTTTTGGAGATGGGATACTGACCATGTATACCTGGAATCTTATCTGGTTCCAGAAATAGAACACAGAATCACCAGTTACAACCCCTTCTTGTCTGAAAATGACACTCAAAGTCCAATCCACACTGTGCTTGGAAAGTTAAGACTCCTGTGACTTGGTTTTGGTTGCTATGCCGGTTAATTTTGTATCAACTTGACACAAGCTAGAGTCATCTGAGAGAGAGGAACCCCAACTGAGAAACTGCCTCCATGAGACCAGTCAAGTCTATAGCACATTTCCTTAATTAGTGATGGGGGAGGGTTCCTGTCCATTGTGAGTGTTGCCATCCTGGGTGCTGTAGGAAAGCAGGCTGAGCAAGCCATGGGGAGCAACCTGTAAGCAGCACCCCTCCATGGCCTCTGCACCAGCTCCTGCCTCCAGGTCCTGCTCTGTTTTGAGTTCCTGCCCTGACTTCCTTCCATGATAAACAGTGATATAGAAGCATAAGCCACATTAACCCTTGCTTTTCCCAGCTTGCTTTTGGTCATGGTGTTTCATCATGGTAATAGTAACTCTAACCAGAACAGTTGACATCTTTAGCAGCTTCTGCATTCCTTTTGAAGCCACAGCATCCTGCCCACTTCATGCCAGTGTCTTCTCACACAGGACCCTATCATAGTTTTTGTTTTCATACCCTGATATGGCCCTCCCCAGTCCTTCTCTCTCTGGACCCATAGAATGCTTACAGGCCTCTTAGTTTCTATCTCTGCCATAAAACCTTCATCAACCACTGTTATTCAAGATGATCTCAGTGCTCTGTTCTGTGATTTGTCACTCATAGCCAACTCATATTTCTCCTTCAGATTGTTTTTGTTTTTGTTTTTGTTTTTGTTTTTTTTAGTGAATTTCTGTCTGTTTTACCTAGCTATTTCAATTGGAAGCCATGATAGCAAAGACCAGTGTCTTAGAGATACTACATCAGCTGCCAAGATGCCTGTAAAACTCTGGGGAGTAGAGCAAAGGAAGAGTGTGAGAATTGTCTTGTCATCCTTGTGATGTACTATAACTTAGCCCGTGAAGGGTGCTCTTGTTAACTCTTCTTTTCATTCTGAGAGTCCAGTATCCACTCCTCATTTCATTTAAATCCCTTAAATGAAATGGTCCATGTTCTAAACCTTGTGTTTATAATGCTTAGGTTATCAATGCTGTGATGAAACATCATGACCAACATCAAATTGGGAAGGAAATGGTTTAATTTGCTTACACTTCCATATCACTGTTCATCATCCAAGGCAATCAGGAAGGAACTCAAACAAGGCAGGAGCCTGGAGGCAGAAGCTGAGGCAGAGGCCATGGATATACTTACTGGCTAATTCCTAATGACTTTGCTCAGCTTGCTTTCTTATAGAACCCAGGACCACCAGTCCAGGGATGTCCCCACCCACCATAGGATAGGCCCTCCACCACCAATCACTGTAGCTACAAGTTTTCTTGTGTCCCACCTGGTCTGCAGCTTCTAAGACCCAAGTAAACACACAGAGGCTTATATTATTTACAAATTGTATGACTATATGGCAGACTTCTTTCTAGCTAGCTCTTATAACTTAACCCATTTCTATATGTCTATAAGTTGCTATGTAGCTGTGGCTTACTGGTGCTTTCACATCTTGCTTCTCCTGGTGGTGCTGGTGTCTCTCCAGACTCTGCCTTTTCCTTTCCTGTATCTCTCCTTCCCTGTCTGCCTCTAAGATGCCTTGCATAGGTCAAAGCAGCTTATTTATTAACCAATGGGAACAACATATAGTCACAGCATACAGAAAGACATCCCCCACACTTTCCTTTTTCCATCTAGTCAAAAGGAAGGTTTTAGCTTTAATATAGTAAAGTTATATATAACAAACAGTTATCAAGCAAGAATTACAATTACAATATCTAGTATTTGTCTTTGGCAAAATTAAAGAAAGTATTCTATCTATCCTGTATTTATGAGTCTAAGGTTTCATATCTAATTTATCCTTTACCATAACCAAGGAAAATTATAATTATAACTATCTAGTCTTCAGCTACATCAAAGACCCCAGAAGGATATAATATTACCTAAGTAAACAGGAAGTGCATTGTAAGCAACTTCCAAAAGTCTGGAATGACAGAGACAGCTGGCTGCCTGGACAGTCCTCTGCAAAATTGGGGCATCTATCTTCAGCTTACAGGCCTAGTCTCTCAGTGATTTTCCCTGTGTCCTGTAGAATGTCTGGTAGTCTCCTCTGCAAAGCAGGAACCTGAAGAACTATCTTGTCTTGCAAATTTCAGTAGTCACCTTCCTATGGGTCCCATATGTCCAGTTTATACAACATAGTGTCAATCAGTTGATACAAGGGCACGTTTTTTGCCCAGTGGTTATTTTTGCCACAAAGAAAGCAAACTCCATAATGAATTTCTTCAATGCCCATCATCCTCCTTGAAGTAATTGGTACTGCCAGGGGCAGACTTGTCTTACTGTCCAGAAAGTCTAAGTTTTTAAAACATTTTAAATGCCATATTCTGTAGGTCTTTGAAGTACTTGAAGTTTACCTACCTAATTGAAATATATGTATATATACCTAGAAAATTTAACTAACATGAGTATAAGTTTGATTATCATGGATGACTAATTATTAATCTACATTTCTTAGCTATACATTATGATTTCAAATGAGCTGCACAAACATAATACCTTAAACAAGAGTAGAAATATACATATAGTATAACAAAATTAACTTTAAATTTTTATCAATAAACTAAAATCCATAGCAATATAAAACATTTTAAACAAGTTGTTGCTCTTTAAAAGTAGATTCACTAATCCACCCTTTTATTCTATCAAATCACTAATTCAGAAAATACCCTGCAGGCTTGGTGACAGCCTGATCTTTTGGTGGCATTTTCTCCATTGAGGTTCTCTCCTCTCAGATGACTCTAGCTTGTGTCAAGTTGACATAAAACTCAGCTTGCACACTTTGTCTCAGTTCTGTCACCTGATGGATTGGTAGAGCTTCTAGAACACATTCCACTTCTCTGAAAGTTGGGTTGTCTGAGTAGGTGCCATCGGCCCTTCTGTAGAGGCTGCAATGGAAGTTAACAGATGACCTCTACTCCTCTTGTGCTTGAACCATTTATGGTGAGGATGTAAGGATGCTGACCCTCATTCTAACATCAATATCAGCATGTCTTAGCTAGACATGCTAAGATAGTCTCCAAGACTTACAACTACAGGGATTGTATAGAAAGCCCAGGAGAGTTCTAGCCATTTGATTTGTCTTGCTTTCTATTTCTCTGTCAAACTCACAAAGGATTTTTAAAAAGATAAAACCTTATAATGATTTTTATGGGAGGTTCTATTTTTTAAAAGTCTTGAAACTGTGGAATGAGTTCTATCTTAAAATATTTATATTTACAATTTGAAATAAGAAAAAAACAGATTCTATAAGACCTCTGGCCAGTTGTAGTAGAATGTGGTCCCATGCTACATCATAACTGCCAGCTTCAGCCCTGTCAACATACCAAGGAAGAGAGAATCTCAGTTGAGCAATTGTTTCCATCAAATTGGCCTATGGGCATGTCTGTGGGGGCATTTTCTTATATGCTAGTTGATGGAGGAAGACTTATTCCATTCAGGTGGTACCACTAACCTGGTCCTGGGTTGTAAAAGAAAGCAGGCTAAGTAAGTCATGGGGAACAAACTGATAAGCAGCACTCCTCCATGGTTTCTGCTTTTAGTTCCTTCCTCTTGGTTTCTTCTTTGAGTTTCTGCCTTGGTTACCCTTGGTGATGGACTGTAATCCATAGCCAAATAAACCCTTCCCTCCCTAGTTGCTTTTGGTCATATTGCTTATCACAGCAACAGAGAAGCAAACTAGAATAAGCCCCTTTCCTACCTAATCCCAAAAGTTAGACCCTGAGGTAACCATCATTTAGAAATTTAATGTTCAGCATTGCTTAATTTTCATTCTAATCTACTGAATTATATCTTTCTAAATAGATTATTCATACCCATCTTTAAAGTGTAAATGTTTCTGTTATATATGGTTCTGTATTTTGTAATGTGTAAAGTTATGCTAGTTTAAAAAAAACACTTCAGAAAGTTTCTAACCATAAAGAATATAGCTAATGTTCACTTATTTTTCTACTTTATGGTATGCAGAATTCAGTTGTGTGCAGTGATACACATATTTATTCAGTTGGCTACTAATAGAAGATTTGGACTTTAAAAAAATGTTTGTATTTAACAAATAATGCCACCATGAACTGTTTTTGTACATGGATTCTGATATGCATATGCATATCTGTGAGGGTAAGAGTAGTATTAACATTAGTGAGAGTATTTATGACTGACATTCTATAATACCACTGTGATAGCTAATCTTGGTTGTCAACTTGACTGTATCTGGAATTAACTAAAACTCAAGCAGCCTGGAATATCTGTGTGGGATTTTCTTGATTGGATCATTTGAGATGGGACAACTTTACATTGAATCTGGTCTACACTTTCGGGTGGCAGCTCATGTAAAATGATATGGAAAAGGAAAGCTTTGGTTTTTGTTTCTGCCTGCTTGCCCTCACTGTCAAGTTCTCTATCCTGGGGCTGAAGCATTCCTTTACGGATGTTAGAACTTACTTCTTCATGATTCCAACATAGAGAGAAGACCAGCAGCTCCTTAGGAATCATTCTGAACTTTAGCACTGGATTGGGACTGCTGAGACATCCAGCCTGGTAGACTGAACAACTACAGGATTCTTGGACTTTACCCTGGGAGACAGCCATTATTAGATTACCCAGACCATATCCTGTAAGACACTGTATTGAATCCCCTTTTAATATATACCCATTCAATCAGTTCTGTTCCCCTGAATGGTCATTTTCCCTATCTTGACAAGAAGTTCCTAGATACTTTGTTATAATGTGCTTGCTCAGAACTTAACGAAACGAATACAACTCTGAATGCGATAAAAGACTGATTAAAGTCACATGGTATTAATAAAATAAAATAAAAATAAAAAATAAAATAAAATATAAAAAAATAAAGTCACATGGTGTAGTAGTGCACAACTTTAATCCCATCACTCAGGAAGGAAAGGCATATAGATCTCTGGGAGTCTGAGTATAGCCTTGTCTACATAGTGAGTTCCAGGCCACACAAGGTAGCCTAGTGAGACTGTATCAAAAATTTTTTTTCAATAAATTTGTAGCAACAATTTAATTTGGGGGAACAATTATTTCAGGATACAGAATAATACTGCTTGTGTGTATAGAATTATAGTCATCAAATTGATACAAGTATTTTGGGTTAATAACACACAAAAAATTCCCAAGATTTGATTTCTTGAAATATTGGCAAATTCCTATTAAGGATCCAGAAAACAAAACAGCAACAGCAATAACAATAGAATGCACAGTCTCTCTTTAATTTAGAAGGTAATACTCCTGTAAAATGTAACCTATTAAAGATATAAGAACAATTACTCTGAATTGTATTACTGTTCATGTGTAAGACAAAGTGTTAGATTACAGAATCAGGTCAGTTTCCTGGGAGGTTGTCCAGTATAATTACTGTGGCCCCAACAGGTCAAAACACAGAGTCACCATGGTGTGGGACTGCTAGTATTCTTTTCTCTACCCATTAAATGCTAGCAGTCTTTCTTACTTGTTGTGGCCCTCACAGACTTTAAAAACTTGTCCTAGAGTGTGGAATTGCTATGTAAGGAGGTAAATGCATATTTACCTTCTTAGGTAAAAATAATTGATTTTTCCAGTAGAGCTGTATGTGCACACTGTCCTACTATCAGTCTCCAAGGATTTATATTGCTTTGCATAGTTATCTCTCCCTGGTTGTGTCAAATTTTACATTATTGCCTGAGTGGTACAAGAAGAGATTTTTTTAAAAAAGAAACCTTATTTTTAATTGTATTTATTTAGCTTGATGTGTTGATAAGTACTTTTTATGTGTTTATAAAGAATTATTGTATTGTGTTCTGTTGAACCTGGCTGCTCATGTCACTTGCTTTTAACATTTGTCTCAGTTCTTGCTTGTTTCTAAAGAGTCCTTTGTTTGTTTTACTGTATGCAGATCTGCTGTTAATGACACATGCCCCTATTTCTTTTTCAGTTCTTGACTTTCTGTTTTTTCACTCATTTTATGACAGTTGTTGATGAAAAGTTTACAGTAATAACTTCCTGAATAAACAAAAATGAAAACTTTCTTGTCTGGAGAAAAAGAGTATAAATTGGAGGTCTCCATTGGGTCCTTCCCCTCATAGATCAGAAGACTCAGTAGAAGAGAGGGAGGAAAGATTGTAGGAATCAGAGGGGACCAGGAGAACAAGGTCCACTGAACCAACTAAGCAGGGCTCACGTGGTCTCCCAGAGACTGAAGCAGCAGGCACGGGACCTGCCTGGGTCTGCATCAGGTCCTCTGTGTATATGTTATGGATGTTAGCTTGGTGGTTTCACAGGACCTGCCTGAGTCTGCACTAGGTCCTCTGTGTATATGTTATGGATGTTAGCTTGGTGGCTTCATGGGACTTCTAACAGAAGGAGCAGGTGTATATCTGACTCTTGCCTGTTCCTGGGACTTTTTTCTTCTTACTAGGTTGCCTTGTCCAATACAATATGAGGGATTTTGCCTTGTCTTACTATATCTTGTTTTGTCCTGTTTAACTCTCACCTCTTGGAGGCCTACTCTTCTGAGGAAGAAATGGAAGGGAAGTGGATCTGGTGAAGATAGGAGGTGGTGGTGGTGGGGAGATGGGAGGAGTGGAGGGAGAGGAAACTGTGGTGGGGATGTGTTGTATGAGAGAAGAATCTATTTTCAATAAACAAAAGAAGAGAAGTTTTTTTTCTGTTTTTTTTTTTCTTGGACAAGAATCATCAGTGGAGTTTATGAACCCTTTGATTCACTTGCATTTTTATCTCCATCCATCTCCTCTACAGATATGAACTTTGAACCATTTTATTCTTCATAATACAGATTTCCATGTCATCCTTAAAATGGCAATGTCCTGTTCTTTCTGCTATCCACTATATTGATTCAGCCTCTGTCTTTAGCCTTTGACATCTCATGGACAAACAATGGTCTATCTAAGGATTACCCAGCAAATCAGACCTCAGTTCTTCAGGCAGACAGCTGTAAGGTTGTAATTCCATCCTCTTAGTGTACACATGAGAAAGATAAACAAGAAATTAAGTTTTGAGTATTTAGCTACAGAGATGGCTAAGTAGTTAAGAGCTCTGCCCTTCCACAGGACTGATGTTTGATTCCCATTATCCATATGGTGGTTCACAGTCATCTGTAATTTCAGTCCCACAGTATCCAATGCCCTCTTCTGGCCTCTGTGAGTACTAGATATGCACTCAGTGCACAGGCATACATGCAAACAAAACACCCATACACACAAAATCTTTTTTTTTTTTTTAATGGGAAAGAAATCGATTTTTGTGTGTCATGTTCTCACCTCCAGTCCCAGCTTTGCCAATGGATTGTGTTCACACCCAGGGCAGGTGATCAGCAATGTGTGGAAGAAGACTTTCAAAACCAGATAGTCTTGTAAGTTTTGTTCCTGGTGAATTATATCATGGAGAAATTTTTTGGCCAGCTAAAAAGATACCTATCTTCAGTGAGAGACTACTTCCCATAAGAACATTTAGGTCTACCTAGCCCTTCATAAGATCCCTGAACATTATACAAACCAGTTTTTCTCAGACTTATCCAGGTCACCCTACATCCAGCTCATATCTGCTACCAGTGACTAGGACCCACAACATCTCCAGAACAGAATTTAGATCAGTTTACTCTGACCCTCCACATTCTTGGTGGGAGATCTAACTGAGCCTTTAGCTTGAGGATAATTAGATGGACTTTTTTTCCTTAATGCATTTTCCAATCAATACAACAACTTAAAGATTAATTTATAAACATTGAATATGGTGACAAAATGCTACATCAAAGAAATCTACTCATCTTTATGGATTAAAAATTAGTGTTGGGGGTAGATTTATAGCTGGCTTGGGCAGCCTGCAGAACAGTGAAGCAGACAGCTTTATCTTTTTCTAAAGAAGCACTTATATTGTCCCCAGGGGTATGCTATGATTTGAATATGGTTTGCTTCCTCCAAAACTCCTGTTGAAATTTATTCCCCATTATGATATATTAAGCAACGGAACTGGGTATAAACTTTAAGAAGCCATCATGCATTCATTAATCCATTCTACTGAGGATTAATGGGCTAATGGGTCATCCACTCTAACAGAAGGCTGGGAAGGCCTCTCTTACTCTCCCTGTCTTTCACTACATGGTGTCCTATGCTGCCCCAGGAGGCTGCCAGCAAGAAGGCCACCACCATATGTGGCCCATCAGCTTTTGACCAGAATCACAGGCCCAGATAAATACACTTTCTTTATAATTTTCCCAGTCTGTGGTACTCAGACATTAATAACAGAGAATGGACTAAGGCTCCTGGGATCAGAGGAGTGTTGGAAAGTTAAGGCTTTGCAGGTGAATTGAGCAGAGGGATATACGTTTCTTTCAGTCCTTTGCCTTTTACACCATTGACAGTGCGGAAACTCTTTGGTCTCTAAAGCTGCCACTCCACCTGTTAATGAGATTTTACAATGTGTATTTCCATCAGAGCTAAATTCCAGCAAGCCAGGAAAGTCACATTCAAGTTCAAGTAGGGGTGACATGGCTAGCAGCTTACACACTCCCCTGTGCATCTCTTCCTGGGCAGACACCACCATCGGGGCCTGGACTCTGCTGCTGGGAGGATGGGTTGAGCACTTCGGACAGGCAGGTCAGCATTAAAGCTCTCATGGGAATCTGGAATGAAAAGGCTGACACAGCATGGCTCATCCCTCTACCAGAAAACAAAATCTGAAAGTCTCTTGGAAAACTGCTCTTCAAAGCAAAGGAGGAGGGGAGGGATGCTGGCTTTACTGCATTTGTGTCTTTAAGGCCCCAGAGACTGTGAAAGCAGAGTCTCTGCCTGCTGCTTGGAAGGGAACATCTGGGAGGAGCAGCCTTCTGCCGAGGACATGGGTGCAAATGCTTCTTGACAATTCTAATCAACGAGTCTTCTCGTTAGCATTCAAGATGGCTAGGATGATAAATTATATGAATAATTTTGGTTCTTTGTCAAAGTGTGGATGATATCTTCCCGCACACATCTGTAGCTATGCATACTTAATTCCTGCCAAAAGGAGCAGACAGGAGGTGGAGCCTGGCACATCCCTGGCTCTGCAGAAGTGACACAGCATCCTAGGGATTTGGATTGGGGAAACAAATGAGAGGACAAATTCCTCAGTTAGCCAGAGACCTTGCAAGAGAGAGGACTGGTCCTCTCACTTCTAACCTGGAAACAAGAAGGAGGCTTTGAACTTCAGCAGGGTTTATTTAGGGGTGTGTGCTGGGTTGGATCATTGGGGCAGTCACAGTCTGTTACCAGGCTTCTGTAGATGAATCTGCCACCACTAACATTTTCTTGCTCTGTCAGCCTTGGCCTGTAAGCCCTGCCTAACTCAGTGTGGCCAGAGTCATCAACTGCAGGAACAAATATAACCAGAGTGCTTGGGTGATAATGTATGGAGAATTCACATTTGCTTGGGTGATGATGTATGGAGAATTCACATGCTCTCTTAAAAGCAGGTCATATTTGTATTAGGGGTACAAGTTTCACTGCTAGCTGATAATTTATCATTTGAAGAACCACAACAGCAATACTCTGGCCCTTGTACAGTTAGTCATCATGAAACAGCCTTCCTCATTTTAACACTGTTCTGTGTCGATCTTTGTACCTGCCACAACAAAGCTTTTTCTCCACTCAAGTTCTTATTCCATGTTGGCTATTGTAAAGCTTTGGCTGAAAACATAATGCAAATTTTAAATTTTATTTTATTACTGTTATGTGTGTGTTGTACCATGTAGCATATGTTAGAGGACAACTTTGTAGAATTGGTTCTTTCCTTCTACCTTTATATAGATTCAAGGGATCAGACTGAGATGGTAAGGTTTACATGGAAAGTGTTTTTCTCTGTGGAGCCATCTTATTGACACCTTCAAGGTGCAAATATTTTAAAAGAAAAATTACAGTTGGGCATAGCAATGCAAGCCTATAACTTGGGAGACAAAGGCAGAAGAATTATAAGTTCAAGGCCTGCCAGAAGTGCATAGTGAGGCCCTATCTCAAAACTAACCAACCATGAAAGGAAAGAAAGAAAGAGAGAGAGAGACAGAGACAGAGAGACAGAGAGACAGAGAGAGAAAGAAAAGAAAAGAAAACGCAAAAATATACACCAATAGAGAAATTTTTCATGAAGTTAATGAAAGTGATAAATGATGTGGGATACTTGTTCAAATCATCAAAAACAGCTAAAAAACTAGGAGCTGGTGGAATTACACCAACTACAGGACAGAGAAAATTAAAGCAGAACTTAACAGAAAAGGCACTTGAAAAAAAGAATGATTTAATGAGATGAAGAGGTGGCTCAGTGGTCGAGTGCACTTAACTGTTCTTACAGAAAAGCTGAGTCCAGTTCCTAGCACCCACATGAAGTCTACCAAGCATCTGTAACTCCAGTTTGAGGGGATCTGATGCCCTCTTCTGACTTCCACAGGTATGGCCTATAGGTGGTACACATACACACATGCAAATAAGAATGATTTGAAAATCAAAGAATGATGATAGGTTTGTGCAGAAATTGGATGAAGTCAACAGTCTTTTTATACTGCTGAAAATAACCAGCAGAAAACAAAATTACTATCATATTTTCCATCACCCAAGTGCCCCCTGTAACAACCAGAGGTTTTGTTGGTAGGTAAAGGAACATTCTGTATCAGCCATAGGTAGAGCAGAAGGGAGCCCTTGTCAGGACACTTCCCTATACCACAAAATTTTATTTCAAGCATTCTCTTAGTCAGTGTTCTTTTGTTGTGAAGAGACACATGCCAATTATTAGAAACCATTTATTTGGGGCTAGCTTTTAGTTTCAGAGATTTAGTCCATTATCATCATGATGGGAAGCATAGTGACACACAGGCAGAAATGGTGTTAGAAAAGTAGGTGAGAACTATATCCTGATCTGCTAGTCAAGAGAGAGACTCTAGGCTTGATGTGGGCTTTTGAAATCTCAAAGCCCATCCCCAGTGACTCACTTCCTCCAACAAGGCCACCCCTCCTAATCCTTTCAAATTGTACCACACTCTGGTGACCAAGCATTCAAATATATGAGATTATAGGGGACATTTTTATTTAAATCACCATAAGCACCTTGTAGCTGGAGCTTTAGAGAGGCTCACCTTAGGCCATACAACCACCTTTTACCCTTAGAGAATATAGAATCCAGAAGCAGAAAGTGTGACTTGTGTGGTTTTATTGGTTGCTGAAGACCTGTGTGGTTTTGAGGAAGAAGCTCCTAACACCCTATACTAGTAATTGCTGTTTGTTTTTCAGCACCTAACACTATGGAGGCATGTGTGTCACAAAGACAGAGCCCAAGAGACATCTCACTTGGAGCTGACATGCTCTTCTCGTCCATTCATACACACACACACACACACACACACACACACACACACACACATACGTATGTATGTGGGCGGGGGTTGGGGATTTAGCTCAGTGGTAGAGTGCTTGCCTAGCAAGTGCAAGGCTCTGGGTTCGATCCTCAGCTCAAAAAAAAAAAATATATACACACATATATTCACAGCTTCTATTTGTAAAATATATTCGTTTCATGACAGTTCTGTACTATTGAAGCAGTCAACTGGGAGAATTCAGTCATGTTATGGAAGCCTGTCTCACTCACATGGATTAGTAGTAAGGTATGAGAGATCTTTTGTGAGCATGTCCTATAAATAGAAAAGATGAGGGAACAGACTAGGGGAGTACCCAACTCATTTTTTATCTTTCTGACATCAGTTTGTTCACTATTTTATGTGTATGAATCCTTCACCTACATGTGTGTATATTCAGCACCTGCATGCCTGATACCTGGGGAGGCCAGAAGTGGCCATCATATCCTCTGGATCTGGAGTTACAGATAGTTGTGAGCCACCATGTAGGTGCTAGGAGCTGAACCTGGGTCTTCTACAAGAGCAGCAAGTGCTCTGAACTCCTGAGTCAACTCTCCAGCTCCCAAGGCCACTTTTTCCAGTTTCTGTGCATGGTTAAACACTCTGGTGCTTGTGGCTAATCAGATTTCTTCATGTGTGTACATATAATTACTTTGAAAATATATGGTGCATGTGTCTGTGACCTTGCACTTATTCCCTTGATAGTCTGTGTACTATTTACTCAGTGTCCACATTGTAAGTGATAGCCTGAGTTGTGCTGGTAGGTGTGTGATAAAGATGTGTGGCCCTGTGATTTTGTTTCATATTGATCAGAAGCATTGTCTTCTGTGCATTGTTTTTTGTTTGTCAATTTGGCAAGATGTAGAACCATCTGGGAAAAAGGAACCTTAATTGATTGCCTCCTTCAGACTTCTCTGTAGGCAAGTGGCATTTTCCTCATTAGTGATTAATGTGTTTGGGTCCAGCCCATTCTGGGCAATGTCATCCCTTGGGCAGTAGTCCTGGGTTATTTAAGAAAGCAGACTGAGCAAGCCATGGGAAGCAAACCAGTAGTAAGTAGCACTCCTCTATGGCCTCTGCATCAGCTCGTGCCTCCAGGTTCCTGTCTTGATTTTCCTGCCTTGGCTTCCCTTGGTGATGGACTGTGACCTGTAAGATGAAATATACTCTTTTCTCTCCAAGCTTCTTTTGGTCATGGGATTTATCACAGCAATAAACATCAAACTAGGACAGTTCATCAATGACTTTCATCCCATTTCCCCATGAAAAGGACGTGATCTGTCTGCGAGGAAGTATCCTAGGCCAGAGAAAGGTAACCCTGTATATAGACCCTGTATATACCAACAGGAGTGACTTTCCAGGGGTGATATTGATGGTTCCTCTCAGAAGCTCTACTGACTAGGACCAAGCACCCCACCCACTGTGTGTGTGTGTGTGTGTGTGTGTGTGTGTGTGTGTGTGTGTGTGTGTGTTGGAAGCAGGATGGAAATAGATGTTGAGAGCCCTCAGTTCACAGAGCACTCTCTGATAATGCCTAAAATGTCTCCATTGTGGGTGTATACAAGTTGACAAGGATCTTTTCTTTAGCAGAGGAACATTTTTCAGCTTTAGGGAAATGGTTTTAGTAAAATATGATAGGTAGCTGTCCTGTGAATAGACAGAAAGATAAGAGAAGCGATTGACCAGGAAGTCTTGCAGACAGGATCACTGAGGATGTGAACACTGGTCAATCTCATTGGTGATCTACAGTGAAGACAGCTTAGATGTCCTACCTGAGATACTTGTCAATCAGAATAGATCAGATCAACCCTCTTGGTCTTGCTCTAAGCCTGTGATTCCCTAGTCAGGAATTTTTCATTTGAAACCCAGATCAAAGGGAAGAGAGTAAATCTTACTTGGGAAATGTTAAGTGTTGAGCATAGAAGGTTCTCAATAGGTGGCTTCTGTTGCTATCATTCAATCCACAGCTCTAAAAGAAACTGGAGAGGAAAATAATTCTGCACATGGAAGACCTTGGGTGTCTAAGAGAACTTGGAGACTGAAACTTCAAGCCTGAAGGTGTGAGGTGGAGATCACACAGTGCTCTGAACATATGGTGTCTTAATGTTCCCTCTAATCATATCTGACTCAGCAAGGACACAATGTGTCTGAATGCCTCATTGAGTCAAATAGGGGGAGCTTGTGAGTGCTTCTGACCTCTCCATGTGGACAGGTAGGTCATCTGTTGATCCTAGATGCCTCAGGGAAAGCTGGGCTCTAGTATACCTGTGAGAGGAAGGGCAAGGAAATATCACAGGGTACTTCATGGTGTCACCTGGCTAAGGAAGAAGAACACTATACTACTTAGATTTTTACTCATTAAACTGTGGGTGATCTTGGATGGGTCGTTCTGAGCCTCAACTTTCCTCATGTATGGATTGTGAACTTAAAAAGTACATATCACACAAAGTCTGCTTAAATGATTATTATATGCCTATTGTAGACATATGTGTATTCCCTTAGCTTCACATCATAAAAGCCTATAACCTTCCCTAACAGCCACCAATTGGATACCAAGTGTTCAAATACAGAGTGAGTCATTTCTCATTCAAACTACTACACTCTCTATTGGCACAAACGACTTGATAGGTTGACTGTAATGGGCTGTGTGGGAAGTTTTAACCCGAGAGGCTGTTCTAGATTATGACAAATATCTCTCTGATGCTACTGCATGTGCATCCAGTTGTCACCCGAATGGGACACCTTGAGAAATTTCACGCATGGATTCAACAGGCTTTTCAAAAAGATGTGTGTGTGTGGTCATATTAGCCTAGCCTGGCTTAGAACTCATCATGATCTCCCTAGTTAGGATTCCCCTGATTAGGATTAGAGGACAGGCACTTAAAACAGAATTTTTTTTTTTTTTTTTTTTTTGGTTTTTCGAGACAGGGTTTCCCTGTGTAGCTTTGCTCCTTTCCTGGAACTCACTTGGTAGCCCAGGCTAGCCTCGAACTCACAGAGATCCACCGGCCTCTGACTCCCGAGTGCTGGGATTAAAGGCATGCGCCACCAACGCCTGGCTCAGAATTCTTAAGTACTGGCCACTCTGAGTGGCTGTTTACATGCAAGCTTAGACACACAGAAAGGTTTTGTAAACACATGCACTTCTAAATAAGTTTTATGAAAAGTGGAAAAGAAGGTCAGATGTTATCCAGTACCCTCCTGGCTCCTGAGGAACTGCCTCTGCCTCTGCCTCTGCTAAGGCATGTAGAGTTAAATATATCATCATAGATCTCCCTCCCTCCCTCCCTCCCTCCCTCCTCCTCCTCTCTCTCTCTCTCTCTCTCTCTCTCTCTCTCTCTCTCTCTCTCTCTGTGTGTGTGTGTGTGTGTGTGTGTGTGTGTGTGTGTGTGTGTGTGTTGGAAGCTTTAGTTCATTTCTTTATCTTATGGGTCAGAAAATGAAAACCCAGTGAGGACTGGGAGATTTCAAGGTCACAGCCTATTGCTCAAAGTACCAGAGAATACCATGTGAGCAACTCAGGTAAAATAGCTCTGCAGCTTAAATTTTGTAATTTATATGAAATGTTGTTTTATTGCTAGAGGGAAATGTTCTCTTATGTGCTTGCAAGTTAAAAAGGTCAAATGGCTGCAACTGAAAAGAAAGCTTGAACTTTGGTTTAAAAACTCATGAAGAGTAAAATGGACTGGGTGATGCTATGGGCAAAAGGAGATAGAAACACTTGCGTGAGAGCCCAAGGCCCTCTTGATGCTACTGGGTCTTGCCAGGAGAGGTTTGGGTGCCATATAGAATATTACATATGTTCTATAGTTAGAACTGCTACAGTCTGGATGTGAAATGCCCTATCTTATGATACAAATGAACACTTGGCCCAAGGTGGTAGCCCTATGTGGAGAGATTATGGTCATCTGGGGAGGTCCTTCAGGGCATACTATCCCTGGCTTTTCCTATCTTGTTCTCAGTTTCCTGGTTGGCCAATAATTAACAGTTATCTTCTGTCCCACACTCTAATAGTCATGATGCACCCAAGCACATGGGGCCAACCAATTGAAAGCTAAATCCATGGAAATCCTAAGCCAAAATAAACCCTTCCTCTGGTAAGTTATTTCTAAAAGATAATTTGGTCAAAATGGTGAAAAAGACAATCAATAAAATGATGTATTTTATATTCACTAACACATGGAATGTATTTAGAATATACTATAAATTTCATAATTATTCTCATTTTGTTAAAAAAGCTGAAAATTCAGAATTTTACAGGGAACCCTTTGTTGGTTGATTAGTGTGGGTGACATAGTGAGTTGAACAATTCATATCAGCAAAACCCTATCAGCTGCAACCTTTGGGTTGACTCAACAACTGGTTGGAAAATAGCCTCCACTGGGGTAAGTGTGAGGAGAGGACTTACTGTCACTACAATCTCATGCTATTTCTACAGCAGGCTTCTCCCAGCGATGAGAAGATGGATGATGCTATATTTTTTCTGTATCATTGTCTTGTGCCATCAAGAGTTGACACTTTTCTCATTGATTTTGAAGGCAAGGTTTTCAATCATTTTGAAGAACTCAGCCTCAGAATAGACTGGACACACATGCTTCACTGTCTGCAGTAGCAAAATATTGTGGAAACTCTGACTTTGGTACTCTGTTATACCTCCGTCGCTCCATCACATCCAGGCTTTGGTGCAGCCCTGATGGAGTCTTGGACATAGATGGGAACATCACCCAACAGGTGGATCTTGAGGGAGAACACAGATACTCCCCTTTGTTCCTGGCTTTTTAGCTGCAGAGTTTGAAGTTTTGGGAATGTCCCCATAGTCTGTTTCTAATAAACATCTTTTGTGGTTTGAATATGAAATGTCCCCAATAGGTGGATGTGTTTGGTACCAAGCTAGTGACTCCATTTGTGGAACCTTTAGGTGGAAGATCCTTGCTGAAGAAAGTGGGTCACTGGGGACCTTGAGGTTTTATAGCCCCACCCCACTTCCTGTTCACACTCTACTTCCTGACTGTGGTTATGATCTGATGATGCAGCCTGCAGCTCCTGCTGTCATGCCTTCCCTGCCATGATAGAGCATATTTCTTTGAACTATAGTCCAGGGCAAACTCTTCCTTCTTTAGATTGCTTCTTGGTGAATATTTTGACATGGCAACAAGAAAAGTGACTAATATAGCATTTAAACCCCCATCTCCCCCTATTATGTTCCTTATGCCCTGATGATCAAGCGACTGGTCTTGGCAGCTAAGCTGTGCTGGTGTGAAAGAATAGCTACCAGAAAACAAGTCCTTTTAAAATTGAGGCATGTGAAAGAAAACATGTGATAATTGTCTTTCTGAATCTGGCTTATTCTTGTTAAGCATTATCTATTTCCAGCCATTATTTTTATAAATGATGTATCTGCCTTTTTATGACTGAACAGTACTCCCCAGTACATAAACACATTTTCTTTATCCATTCATCTATGGATGGCACCTAAGCAGATTCCATAACTTGGCTATAGTAAACATTGGTGTACTGAGAATCTAAAGTCAGAGAAAAATAGTGGGGAGAAGAAAAAGGAGAAGGAGAAGAGGAAGAGGAGGAGGTGAAGAAGAAGAGAAAGAAGAAGAAGATGATGATGATGATGATGAAGAAGAAGCAGAAGAAGAAGGAGAAGAAGAAGCAGAAGAAGAAGAAGAAGAAGAAGAAGAAGAAGAAGAAGAAGAAGAAGAAGAAGAAGAAGAAGAAGAAGAAGAAGAAGAAGAAGAAAGGCTATTCATGGGGAGGGAGGCCAGCCAAAGGACATATACCACATCCTACATCACTTGGGTCCTAGAAGCCTGATTAAGGATGTTGGAAGGCAGGAGAAAGGACAGAAACCCGGAGAGGAAAATCTGGGCTCAGGTAGGGTGTGTGCATTCTGGTGGCATGTCACCTATTTGCCCCTCAACCAGAACCTTGATGTAATTATTATGTACAACAGAGGGGGAGGGATTGATCTGTCTGGGTAGGGGATGTTTGTAAACAACAGTATCAGGCTATAGACATCTAGAAAGAGGAAGTTATAGTTTTCATTCTTTGCACACATTGGCCAATCATCCATAGACAATCATACTTGGCCCCTCAGGGAAGTTTGCCTTTCCAAGCATAACCCATATGAAAGACAGCTTTGCCAATTCTCCATGGATTTGAAGCCTTGGAATTCGTGGCATGGCTGTTCCCATGTCAATCATATACATTCACTTAGGATTTTACTCACTCAGGGCTTCCTCTGCTTTCTAGAGAGATAGGAGACAAGGAAGGGTGATGGGGGGGGGGCATGAATTTAATCAAAAGACATTTCCATGTATGAAAATGTCACAATGAAACATATAACTCTATATCATTAATAAAAATAAAAATTAAAATGGAGTATAATTGATATATTGGTCAAGTGTACCATCAAATCTACTTCAACACATGTGTACTGTGGCGGAAGACACCCAGAATGCTTCTTATGAACTTTCTGAATTAGTCTTTCCTCCACTTTTTATAGTATGTTACAGTAACAAAAAGTGGAACAACAGAGCCTGTAGTTTGCTCAACATGGTTTGAGGATTCATACGAAACATTTAAGTGGTAATTTTCTTATGCTTGCTGAGGTGAATTCCACTGTCCTTATTTATCATCCTGTCCACCAACGGGTGGGAGTGCTGCATGCCTTTACTACCAGCACTCATCAGGCAGAGGCAGTGATTCTTATGAGTTTGAAGCCATTCTGGCCTATATCTGAGTTCCAGGCCAGCCAGGGATACATTGTGAGTCTCTGTCTAATAAAAAAAAACAATGAAATGTCTATTGATGCCCACCAATGGACATCTGAAGTCTTTCAAGTGAGTTGTCTCAGGGAGTGCATTTTCATCTTCCTGGGATACCTGCTCAGACACATGATGGGCAGTTAATGTGTTAAGAAGTTACCCAGCAGCTTTCTGCATACCTATAGTATTTTAGACACTCATGGCAATCTGCGAGGCAGCTTCATCCTTGTTCTCTCTCACATCTTCACTTGGGGGATTTTAGTTGATTTGTTTTAGAACTTACATTTTGAAATGGATTTTTTTTTTTTTTACAACAGTTTTCCACTACAGCAAAATTAAGCAGAAGGCACACAGATGACTCCTTCACCTGGTGCCTCCATTTACACAACCTGCTTCATCATCAGAATCTTGCAGTAGGGGGTTGTTTGTTACAATTTCTGCATCTATATAATGACACATAATTGTCACCCCCAAATTCTAGTACAACACTTTGCTGATATTGTATTTCCATGAATCTGCACAACTGCATCTTATCATTATAGTATAATGTAGAAGCAGTTTTTTAAAAAATCATCTGTTTGAAGTCTGAGATGGAGTCATCCTTGTAGATTCCTGAAGTTTCCCTTGCATTAGGTTTTAAGTTGACATGGAAATGCCCACCCCTACCCCCCACCCCCACCACTTTCCAGTCAGCTATTTCAGTACTCTACCCCTTTACCCCACTCGCACTTGGTCCTTCATGTTCCCATCCCCACCCACCCTCAGTCCACACATGAAATCTCTTCTATTTTCCCTTCCCACAGAGATCTGAGTGTCCCCCTTGGGCCTTCCTTGTTACCTAGCCTCTCTGGGTCTGGATTACCTCACTCGGGATGATTTTTTTCTAGTTCCATCCATTTGCCTGCAAACTTTGTGATGTCATTGTTTTGACCAGCTGAGTAATACTCCATTGTGTAAATGTACCACATTTTCTTTCTCCATTCTTCAGGGCCAGGGGCCAGAGCAGTAAAGGATATAACAAGAAAGCCCATAGAAACAACTAATCTGTGCTCATAGGGGTTCACAGAGACTTGAACCAACAACCAGGGAGCCTGCATAGGATTGACCTAAGCCCTCTGCATATATGTGACAGTTCTGTAGCTTGGTCTCCTTATGGGACTCCTAACAGTGGAAACATGGGCTTTCTGACTCTTTTACTGGCTTTTGGGACCCTATTCCTCATACTGGGTTGCCTTGCCCATCCTTAATACAAGGCAAGGTGCTTAGTCATGGTTTGTCAATATCAATGGGAGGCGTGTACTTTTCTGAGGAGAAACAGAGAAGGAGTAGGGGGAGGGGCAGATAGGAGGTTGGGGGAAGGGACTAGTGTACCAGGTTTCTTTTGTGGGGGCACCAATCAGCTCCCAAATAATAACATGGAGACATTATTAGTTTTGAATGCTCAGCCTAGCTTAGGCTTATTTCTGGCTAGCTCTTTTAACTTAAATTAACCTGTTCCTCTTTATCTACTACCTTTTGCCTGGGGATTTTTACTTTTCTTTCCTTCTATATATCTTACTTTCACTGCTTCTTGTGTTTGCTGGCTTATGGTTGTCTAGATGGCCCTGGGCATCATTTCCCTCATTCCCTCCTCTCTTTTCCTTCTTTCATTCTTTTCTTCTCTTTTGTTCTTCTCTCTTTTATTTATTCTTTCTGCCCCTCCTATCCCTCTCCTGTCTAGCTATTGGCTATTCATCTTTTTACTAGACCAGTCAGGTGCCTTAGGCTGTCAAGGTGAAACAAATGCAACACATCTTTACATAATTAAACAAATTCAGCATAAACAAAAGTAACACACTTCTACATAGTTGAAGTAATATTCCACAGCATAAAGAGATGTAACACATCTTTGCCCATTTAAAATAATGTTCCACAACAGACTAGAAGGAGAGGAGGGAGGGGAACTGTGGTCAGAATGTAAAATAATTAAATGAAATTTAAAAAAAACTCATCTGTTTGGTGCATATTCAATGTCTTTTCTTGCCACTAGTGATCTTTGGGCATCACAGTTTGCCTTTTCCAATATCTACAGACCTCAGCCCTTCTAGACTGTCATTATTTACATACTGGTGGACATTTCAGGATTCTCCATGCTTTTATGTTTTCATAGCTCTCTGCTTTTTTTTACAGTAGGATATACTTGATAAATAATAAGATATTTAGTGTATGAGATATTCACTATATATATTATATTGTGATGCAGCTAATGAACATATCCATCACTTATTTTTTGCTTTGGGAACAATAAGATCTACTTTCTCAGAAGTTTTCATATATACAATTTATAACTGTTGATCTTGGCCACCATGCTGTATAGTATATCCACAAGATTATTATTCCTGCCAAGCCAAAGCTTTGTGTCCTTTGCTCAGCATCTCATCCCCACTACATTGTATCTCCAAC
The DNA here is from genome assembly GCF_903995425.1 of Onychomys torridus. Taxonomy (NCBI): domain Eukaryota; kingdom Metazoa; phylum Chordata; class Mammalia; order Rodentia; family Cricetidae; genus Onychomys; species Onychomys torridus. Next base: position 19,399,247 of record NC_050443.1, read on the forward strand.
TTATACAAGTATTGTCATATTCTGTGTCTCAGAATTTGACTTCTTTGTAATCTATATGTGGCATAACTGAGTAGTTATCTTCATTGCCTGGTTTACTTCCTAAACACATTGTTCTCTAAGTAGTCCATGTTTCTGCAAGTGGTTTAAAAGTCTATATCCACTGATGGATACAAGGTTATTATTGTCCTGGTTTTGGACATTGTTACATAGAACATGGGAATGTAAATGTTTCTTTGAGATATTTATTTCAATTCTTTTATATATCTAGGTGTATATATACAATATAAACAATGTTGCTGCACTGTATGGTAATTCTATTTTTTAATTTTTAAGGAACTTCCATACTACTTTACATAATGGCTATATTAATTTACATTCCTGCCAATACTGCATAAGGGTTCCTTTTATTCTGTATCTTCCTGCCCTGATTAATTTTTTATTAACTTGACACAAGCTAAATTTTGCATGAACAAGGAACCTCAACTGTGAAAATGCTTCCATCAGATTGGCCTACCGGTAAATCTGTGGGGCAGTTTCTTGATTAATGATTGATATGAAAGAGTCCAGCCCACTGTACATGGTATCACCCTAAGGAGTGGTTTTGTGTTGTATAGAAAAGCAAACAGAATAAACCATGGATTGTAATCCAGTAAACAGTATTCCTCCATGGTGTTTGCTTTGGTTCCAGCCTCAAGTTCCTGTCCTCCTGGGGTTCCTGCCCTGACTTCCCTCAGTGATAGATGGTGATGGGATGTGTAAGCCAAATAAACTCTTTACTATCCTAAGTTGCTTTGAGTCAGAGTATTTTATCACAGCATTAGAAAGCAAACTAATACACATCCCCAATGCCATTTTCTTTGCAATAATAGTTATCCTGTCAAGCATTATGTGATATGGTGTTTTAGGTTTAACTTGCATTTCCTTGATGATTAGATATGGAGAACATCTTCCATGTACCTGCTCACCAGATGTATGTCTTCATCTGGAAATTACCTATTTAGCCTTTGCTAATTTATTTTTTATGTTTTCTTGATATCAAGTTGAATTCCACATATAAGTTGAACTGGGTAGATGTTACGAGAAATGATCAAAGGTAGCAAGTATTTGGAGATATGGGAGTAAGAAGAATCGTTAAGACACATTTTGTTAAAAACTGCCATATTAACACCTATTACTGTATATTTAAAAGACAACACAGATGCCATTATATACATGATCAAATTTCAGATACCATAAGTTATAAGATAAATTTAGAGATGTGGGAAGTGAAAAGTTGCACACCCTAGAACACATGAAAGACAAAAATAGTTTATTTTTCTGAATTGTCATACCATTAAAAAAAAGATGTATACCTTCTAACCATGTCTTCCTATCTGGAGATTGTCTATACTGATCATTCCCTTTACTATGCAAGAGCGTTTTTGGTTTAATCTAATCTCATTTGTCTCATTTTGATTGTTTTACATTTATTTACTGATTTGGAGCATGTATGTGCCACACAGTTGTGTGCATCAGAGGACAAGTTGTGGCAGTCAGTTTTCTCCGTTTTCCTCGTGGATTCAAAGGTTTGAACTCAGGTCATCAGGCTTGTAATGCATCACCCTCATCTACTGTGTCATCTTACCAGCTTGAATTATGATTTTATTACCTGAATTTTGGGGTCCTACTCAAAACAAATCATTGCCTGTGACTATGTCATGGAGCTTTCCCAGTGTGTTTTTCTTTGAACATCAAGTAATTCATCATGGTATGGATTTACCATACTTTATTTTTCCATTTTCCTATTGAGGACCATATTGGTTGCCTCCAAGTCTTGGCAGTTAGAAACATTTGTGCAAAGGCTTTTGTGTCTGGATAAATTTTTGCCTCATTTGGATAAATACAAAGGAGGAAAACTTCTGGGCCACACAGTAAACATTTATTTAGTTTGGCAAGAAATAAAGTAAGAAAAAAGGAAAAAAGGGGAAAAGGGAGGGGAAGAGACAAAGTGGCTATGCCTTTTTGCATTCTATCAACAATGACTAAATGTCTCTGTTGTCCCATATCCTTACACTAGCATTTGCTGATGTTTTTATATGTTATTCTTTTAGTAGGCATTAATATTTTTTCATTTTATTTTTCAGTTCTCTGTTAACATGCTATATTAAGCATTTTTATAAGTTTATTTCCAGTGGTATCTTTTTTTTTGGATAAACTATCAGTTCAAGACATTCATGAGTTGATCTATTCATTTTTTATTATTGAGTTTTAAGCATTCTTTGCATAATGGTTCATCAGTTACATTTTTGCAAGTATTTCCTCCAAAGAATGTAAGCTGTAGCTATTTTCTCCCTCTCTTGGTGAATTTTCAAGAAGTGGTTTTTTAGTTAATGAAGTCTAACATATCATTTCTTTCATAAATTAGGTGTTTTTCTAAAAATCAGTCACCAAGCCCAAGTTCATTGCTGTCTATCACATATAATCTTCTAGTTGTATAGTTTTGTACTTACCATCAGGTCTATAATCTTGTTTTTCTGAAGGATGAAGGTCTGTGTCTCAGTTCATTTTTCTTTTCATCCTCTTTGCCTGGGAGTTCATTCTAGTACTGTGTGTTGAAAACATTATTGTGGCTACATTTAATTTGTCAAAGATCAGTTTACCATTTATATGAATCTTTTTCTGGACTCTCCATGAAGAGCTGGCGTCTTGGCAATATTGAATCTTCCTGTCTGTACACATGGAATATCTTTGAATTTCTTTCTTTTTTTCAGTTTTTCCACTAGTGTTTTAGCTTTCCTCTTATAGATACTATAATATTTACTTAGATTCCTAATTATTTAACTGGTTGTGCTAATGTTATTAGGCTTTTAAAAAGATTAAAACATTTTAAATTATATGTATGTGTGTGAGTATGTGCACCTGAATGCAGAGCCTATGGTGACCAGAAGAGGGCATTGAATCTCCTAGACCCACTCCACATGGGTGCTAAGACCAGAACTTGGGTCCTCTGCAAGAACAGTACCTAGTCTTAACTATTACATTTTAAATTTCAATTCTAACATTTCCTTACTAGCATAAAAGAAAGCTATTGACTTATATCTTAAAACTGTGATATGATTTCTGACAATTTCCATGAATTTTACTCAGTTCTTTTTAATTTTCTCCAGAGACAACAATCCATATACAACCAGAGAGTGATTTAATTCTTTCTTACCTATCTGCATGTTTCTTTTAAAAAATTTAAGTTGTCATATGACTTTAGTGAAATCTTCCAGTATCGTGTCCAAAAGTTGTGGCAAGGACATCCTGGGTTTTTGTTTGTTTGTTTTTTGTTTTTTGTTTTTGTTTTTAGTAGGAAATCTTCTAGTATCTTATTGGTTGGAGGTTCTTTGCAAATGTACTTTATCCAGCTGAGAACATTCTCCTCTACTCCCAGTTGGCTAAGAACTTTTAATAACGGATAGGCATTGCATATTGTAATTGCTTTTTTCTGCATCTATGGATAAGATCATGTGCTTTTCTGTTAATAATCCATTGAATGTGCTGGATTATTCTTCTGACTGTTAAATACCATAGCATACTTAGAATTAATTCTTACTTGGTCATGTATATAATTCTTTTTATGAAGTTTTGCATAAATTGCAAATATTTTGTTGAGGATTTGTTTATCGACATTCATGAGACATACTAGGCTGTGATTTTCTTTTCCTTTCTAAGATCTTTACCAAATGTGGTGTTAGGATAATGATGACCTCATAGGATATGTTAAAAGTTTTCTTTTTTTATTTTCTGCTTTGTATGTTGAAATTCTAAAGGTCTGTAATTCCTAACAAATTTCTCAATAAATTGTCAATTTCTCAAGAATTTGTCAATAAAACAAGAAGACTTTGTGGTTCCTGTTTCAGAAAATTAATTATGACCCTAATTTCTTTAATAGATTCAACATATTTAAACAGTCTGTTTCTTCTTGTGTGAATTTGGGAGGATTTTGGCTTTCCAGAGACTGGTCCATTCATTTATGTTTCAGAACTGTGGGCATGGAGTTGCTCATAGTATTTATTATTGTAGTCATGTTGTGAGTCTGTAATGCTCTCCTGTCATTATTTCCTGATGTTATAAATTTGTGTCTTACCTCTCTTTCCCAGATAGGTGAGTTTGGAGTTCTTTCAATTTACGTATGTTTAAAAAAAAATCCAGCCTTTAGAGATGGCTCAGTAGTTCAGAATGCTTCCTGTTCTTGTAGAGGACCCAAGTTTAGTTCCAGGAACCTATGCTGAGTAATTTAAATTGCCTGTAATTCCAGTTCTAGGAGAGCTCTCATCCCCTTCTGGCTTCTATGAATATTACACATGGACATGGACACCACACATGGACACACACACACACACACACACACACACACACACACACAAATAAAAGTAAACCTTAAAAAATCCAGCCTTTGTTAATAGATATGGTGGTGCACATCTGTGATCCTAGAACTCCTCCAAGGGAGGTGGAGGAGGAAGATCAGTTCAAAGTCAGCTTTACCTACATAGTGAGTTGGAGCGCCACTTGGGGCACATGAGACTTTGCCTCAAACAACAATAACAAGAAAACAACAGCCAATACAACAAGACTGCCCACCAAACCAAACCTTAATAGCAGTAACAAAATTCTAGCTTTGGCATAATTGATTTTTTTCTACATTTCTTTCTATTTCCATTTTTATTGATTTCTGCTTCTTTTTTAATTTCTTTTTTTTTTGTTTTGACTTTAATTTTATCCTATTTCCTAGTTTCCAAGGGTGAAAAACTTAAATTATTGTGTATAGATTTTTAATTTTTAAGTACCTATATTCAATGGTATAAATTTCCTCTGAATGTGCTTTTGCTACATCTCACAAATTTCAATAAAGTGTATTTTTAGTTTTATTTTGTCCAAAACATTTAATTTCTCTTGAGATTTATTTCTTCATTGGCCCATGTGTTGCTTAAGTATCTGGGAGATTTTCCAGCCATATTTCTTTCATTGGTTTCTAGTTTAATTCTCTTGTGGTCCCAGAACAGATATTATATGATTTCTATTCTTTGTTAAGGTATAGTTCATCTTAGATTTTATAATACATATCATAATTGCATAGGTGGTAGAGGGCCTTCTTTCTTTAGGCCTAAGGGTATGTTCCTTGCTTTGCAAAGAGGCTGAGCCACTGACTGCGCACTTCAGACCTTCACCAGCTTTCATATACCCATTAGGCTGGGGAAGTGGCTCTGTTGGTAATTGAGGTGTTTCTTTCCCTTTGTGTGAGATGTTAAAGGGTTGGGAGTAGGGCATTTCCCTTCCTCTGTGTAGGCCTCTTGCCCCCTTCCCCTTCCTTTCTCTTCCCTCTTTCCTCATCCCTTCCTTCTTCATTTCTGATATTTTGAACATTTTTATTTATGTGCATGAATATTTTGCCTTCATGTGTGTTTCTATAACGGTGTGTACTTGGTTCCCACAAAAGCCAGAAGAAAGTGCCAAATCCTCTGGCAATGAGTTACAGATGGTTGTGATCCACCATGTTGGTGCCAGGACCTAAACCTAGATCCTCTGCATGAATAGCCAGTGCCCTGAACTACTGAGCCATCTCTTTAGAACTAGACCCTTTTTTGTGTGTTGTGAGACAGGGTTTGTTTTTTACCTGAGGTTGACCTTCAACTTGAGTTGCTTTTTCCTCTTTTTAAGGGTTGGGATTACAGGAGTGTACTAGCAGGCCTAGTACCAAACACTTGGCTATTTCTGGTGTATTTCAAAGCAGGCCTTTCCCCTCACAGCCAGAAGCACAAAGGATTTTTTCTCTGATATTAACTATGAAGATTTGGGAGAGTTTATGGGGATAAAGCTAAAATAAATTTCTGATTCTCAAAGTGTCTTAACTTGTCTGTAGTAGGCCGCCAACAATCCGTCAATGGCATTTCAGTTTTCTGCATCTGACATGGGCTCTTCAGAGATGTTCCTTCTTGAATTTCTGCCCCAGCACCTTGAGATTCTCTACATCTGCCTATCTACACACATCTCCAGAAGTCTAGGCAGGGGTGTACCCATGACCCAGCTTTTCTGGCAGATGTTAGGAGGTCACCAGTTCAACTTTTTTCTTATTACCACTTAACAGCCTGGGCCAGAAGCAAGGAAACTCACTTGAAACAATTTTATTAGCATTATTTTCTGTTAAAATTATAATTCTAGAAATCTTCTATCTAGGAAAAATATAATCACTTAAGTCACAGTAATTGCTTGAATTAAAATGAGAGATAATAAAAAATTGACTTCTGAAAAGGGACAAAAACTTTAAGTTTCTTTCTGTTTCTCCATCTTTACTAGTCAGTCATTTCAACAATGAAATTCAACCTTGAAGGTAACTCAGCATGATTTCCATAATGACAGGGTATAGTGTAAACTCCAGCATACCAGAAAAGAAAATGATACATAAAAACTGTCTTAGAAGCTGGGCCCAGTGGCAGAGCCTGTGATAATGACTACTTGGGAGACTGAAGTAGGAGGATCAGACATTCAAGGTCAGTCTGGCATACAAAGGGAGTTCAGGAAATCCTGAGCTACTTAATGAGACACTGTCTTAAAATAAAATAAATAGATGGGGCTAGGGGTGTAGCTCATTGTAGAGCACCTACCTAGAATCCCCCAGTGAGGGGCAGGGAGTGTGTTTCTGTGGTTGAGTACCTTCTTAGAATCACCCAGTAGGGGGCTAGGGCATGGTTCACTGGTAGAGCAATGACTCTGAGTTCTATCCCCAGAAATAGAAAAATAGTGAAGAGTTGGGTAAACAAAATCTTGGAGTGAAAATGACATGATGGTGTTGTCTAGCAAAGAAAGGGCCAGGTAGGAGGGTTTTAGTCTCCTTGGATAAATCATTGTCTTTGATAGGAACTGTGATTTGGGTTCTAAGTAGCATTGGATTCTGGATGTCAGTAATCAATTCAGCTAGTTTCACATGTTTATTATTTTGGTTTATAAGTTCTTTTTCTGTGGAGTCCACTTTAGCATGAAGCACAGATTGGGGGCCAGTTTAGCTTTTTGTTCACTACTCTAGAATGATCATGCCTAGAGGATCCTTGTAGACTAGCATTTTTAATAATTCAAGGTAAACATGTCTCTTTAGTTGGATTGACATGTTGAGAAGAAACCTACAGAGGTACTTTGTTATAGAGTATATAACAAAGTATATAACACTGAGTATAGAGCTCTCTTTCAATAACAGTAACAACATTTCTGTTCATGGGTTCATCAACCAGGTAAATTCACCAGCATCATGACCAATGTCTGATTTCAAAAGATGTCACTATCAACCCACAATGCTGCTCAGTAGAGTCCACTCTATGTCCATCCTCAGTCCTTTGAAGTCCCAAGGCCCATGTCACAGAGGCTTGCATTGCCTTGCTGAGCTGCCCAGCACTGCACAGAGCTCCTGAATATAAACCACATACATGTGCCATTTAGTTTTCACAACACAACCATCAATATCTTCATTTGGTTTAATTCCTTCCCAGTTCTGAAGGGAAGGCTTGTTTGTGATGGATTTTCTACCTTTTGAACATTAGAAAGAACCTATTTTTTTAAAGGTTAGTAAACATCTTCAAGTTTATTCAAAATCATTTCCATTAATTCAGTTCAACATATGGACATTGGAGGGAAAAAACCCACAACATAGTAAGAAAGTAAACAAACTCAAGAGGTTCAAATTGTGCTAAGTACCACAATCAATGTCAGTAAGTGGGGATGGTGGGAAATGACTGGAAACACTGTGAGAAAGTACCTATTTAATGTAGGTTTTGTTTGCTAATTTTTAAATTATGTATATGTGGGTGTTTCTCTGTGTGGGTATGTACATGTATGTACTTGTACTTGGAGGCCAAAAGAGGGTGTCAGATCCTCTTGGACTGTGAACCCCATTAGGGGATGTGGGTGATTGGAACTGATCCCAGATCCTCTGCAAGAGCAATGAGTGCCACTGAACCATATATGCAGCCTCACTTAATATCTATTCTTGAGAAACATTTTATTGTTGGGTGTAGAATGCTTAGTTGGAAAGTTGGCATTTTTTTCTTCAGAATTAAAAAAGTATTTGACTTTCAATAACAATGAGAAACCAATATCATTCTGAAGTGTGGCACCCATGAGCACTATGAGTATTTTCTGTGAATACCTAATGCATGTCAGGAGTTTGGAAATGATGAGCCAAAGCATGACTATATTAATATGTCACCTTTTTTGGCCTTTGTTGAAATTCTTAGATCTGTGGATTGAGGTGGACCACTGAATAGGCACAATTTTGTCTATGATTTGTTTGAAGAAAATGTCTTCCTTCATTCTATCTCTTCTTTCCTTGTGTAACTCCACTTCTGTGTATGTGTGTGTGTAGTGCATGTATATGTGTATGTGCTATGTGTGTATGTATGGGGGTATACATATTGTGTGTGTGTGTGTGTGTGTGTGTACTATGTGTGTGTGTGCTATGTGTGTATGTGTGCATATGCCCTTCTTTCTTACTGTAGTTTCCTTCAGTTACTCTTTTTTTTTCTGTAACTCTAGATGATTTTTATTTATTCCACAACCATGGCTTCTACAGTGTCTCTGATGAAAAATATATACATGCACCTTTTTGTTTTTGTTTTTGTTTTTTCAAGATAGGGTTTCTCTGTGTAGCTTTGCGCCTTTCCTAGAACTCACTTTGGAGACCAGGCTGGCCTCAAACTCACAGAGATCCACCTGCCTCTACCTCCTGAGTGCTGGGATTAAAGGCGTGCGCCACCACCACTCGGCTACATGCACCTTCTTATAGCCTAATATCACAGAGATTTTTTTTTTTTTTTATCTTTTACAATATATTGCTAAATTCACTCTCTGAAATTGTGTTAATGATGTTTGCTTCTATGCTCATGAGACATTTATAGCTTCCTTCATTTGAAATGTTGTTTTCTAATTCTGTTATCGGGGAAATGATAGTCTTAGAAAGTGAGTTGGAATATGCCCTCCTCTGTTCTGTTTTCTGGAGAGATCTTGAGAAATTGATATGATCAGCTTCTCACATAGTAGGTAGAATTCACCAGCATAGCAGTGAAGTTATCAGGTTCTTTGTACAAAGCTTTTTTAACTATTGAGTTAATTTCCATCTATCTCTTCATTCTTAAAAATTGGCTTTGGTGTGCTGGCACTTTGATTATATTTTCCATTTAATGTGCAATAATGAATTGATATGATGGAAAAAAAACACAAAACAAAACAAAACCAAAAACCAAACACCAAAAAATCCAAATCCAACCATCTCTTACTTTCATGAGGCAGAGATTCCTGACCTTTCTAAATTAGCAGGGGTCACCCTGTAACTCCAGGGTACAAAGTCTTTAGAAAACATGAATGCATTGGTGCTTTGACCCCATAACAAAATCCTTTTCTGGCATTGGAACAGACATTAAGCTAAGCCTGCCATCACTGGAACAATCCAAGAAAGTCCTGAGGGCAATGTCTAGGGTGGTATGTTCTGGAAAGGATGCCTTCATCTTGGGGAGGACAGATTGGGGTGGAGAGCCCTTGTGGATGCATCCATCATGGAACTAAATAATAGTGCTTAAGGGAAACACAAATGATGATGACAAGAAGGGTATGCTTATGTGTTTCAGTCATGAGCTGCATGTTGTGGGTGCATTACCCTTAGCATGGTGTATTTAGGTAGATACTGTCTAACTTTACAGAGGAGGAGACTGGGACATTGAAAGTAAAATGTGAAATCCTCCCACCCAAGGGTACCTCACTCTCACACCCAGCATATCTCAATCCTCACCTTAGCCTGTCTCACTCCCCACTCCTAGGAGACAGGAGAGAAAGGTCAGGGCATTTTTCATCTGTGTCCCCCACATTTCTACTCAACAGAGCAGTGGCCCATCTATGCTTCCCACCCCTCAGACACTCTTTCCTTTCTTTGTCCCCTCAAGTTTTAGATGGCTAACATCTTTCCATGCGGGTTACCTTCTCCAAGAGCTGACCACCCCTGTTGTTCTCTTAGTTGCCTATATATCCTCTCTGTAAATGTGCAAAGGACTGGAGTCTATTCAGTTAAACTATTTGCGTGGTGACTTGGTTCTTGCCAGATCGCTAAGTGATATAAAGAGCACTGTATTTTGGATTAATTAGCAGAATGCAATTAAGATAAACAGTCATACTCTAGAGGTAAATTTGGGTGACAAGTACATCCCAGAGGGACTAGAGATATGAGCCGATGGTGAGAGGAGGTGTTAGCAACTGTAATGTGTACCATGGCTGGCCTTGGTACTGGCCTTGGTACAGGTATGGAGACTTGGGAGCTAATGGTATATCACTTCCTAATCTCAAACTCTTCTTTCTCATAGGCTTTCAATATAATACTTCCAGGGCAGTTTTCCCTATCCCAAGAGATTTAAGAAATGCTCATGAGGAAATGATTTTTGAAAAGGAGACTGACGTCCATGATTACCAGGGGTGAAAACAGTAGGGCACTGGGTTAACTATTATTTTCTCCATTTTAATACTGATTTTAAAATGGGATGAGAAAAGTTAAGAGAGGACTGCCCACTTCTCTCCCATGCTGAGTTTGGGGACAGGAAGGAACTGGCCTAATGTAGCCTTGCATGGCCCCACTTTAGGCTTGCTCATCTCCTGCTGGGCAAAGAGGGGGGATTTTTAGCTTTTAAGGAGGGGAGGGATTAAATTTGCAATAGCAATGAGTTTACCTTGGCATTTTCATGATTTTCTGAAATGCTAAAAACTTTTGCCAATGTTTGCATTTCATAGTCGGCCTTGGTGATATTGTCAAGCTTCTCAACTGTGACTTCAATGGTTCTTAGAGTAGTAGGCTTTCACAAATTGCTTTTAGAAATTAATAGCAAAGTATGAGAAGGAAGAAATAATCAAACAGGCACTAGTGAGGGAAATTAAAGGGGAAAATGGAAAAGTATGCATGGTAGGTGGATAGATAGATAGATGGGTAGGTATGAATATGGATGGGTGGGTGGAAGGGTGTGTGGATGGATGAGTTGGTTGGTTGATGGATGAATAAATGCATGGGTGGATAGATGAATGGAAGGGCACGTGGGTAGGTGAGTAGTTAGAAACATGTATAGGCAGGTGGTGGGTTATATGTGGGTAGATGGGTGGTTGGGTGGATATATGGATAGGTAGATGGGTGGATGGATGAATAGGTGTGTGGGTGGGTTGATAGGTTGACAGTTAGATAAATAAATGGGTGGGTGGGTGGATGGTAGATGGATAGGTAGGTGAGTGGATGGATAAATTGGTGGGTAGACTTTGGAGGCCTTTGCTCTAAAGCAGGAAGAGGAGATTTTAGGAGGTAGAGTTTTGATACGTATGCCAGTAACTTTTTGTCAGCTTGACACAAACTATAGTCACGCAGGAAGAAGTAACCTCAATTGAGAAATTGCCTCCATCAGATTAGCTTATTGACATGTCTGTGGGGGCATTTTCTGGATTAATGATTGATGCGGATGATGCCACACCTGGGCAGATGGTCCTGGATTGTATAAGCTAAACAAGCTGCAGAGAATAAGCCAATAAGCAGTTCTTATGACATCATTTCTCTATGTCCCCCAGGTTGCCTGTCCATATGAATGTGGGGAGCCTACCACCCCAGCCCCGATCTATCAGCCACTTTGTTTTACTTTTGTTGAGACAGTGTTGCCATGTAGCTTAGGCTGGCTTGGACTTACATGGTCCAGACTGGCCTCTCACTTGATGTTGTGCTCCTGCCTCAGCCTCTTAAGTGCTGGGAATCACAGGCCTGAGCCACTATGTCTGGTTCTAGTAGTATCCCTGAATGCCAGATGCTTCTTTAAGCAAATATGATTAAAAACACATGAACAACACATATATAAATGGCATAGTTTTTGTAGAAATATTGAGTACACAGAAATGTGCATGTCTGTGGCATCTAGTATCACAACCAACTATTCACCAGAGCAAAATTTAAAATCCCTGAAATCACAGAATGCTGATTAAAAGACTCTGAAATTGGATTTATAATCCAGTTCTGTCTGGCCCCAGGTCCATGTGCTTTCCAACTTACTGGGAGCCATTGCACAGAGGCACACAAAGATGAGGCTGGGACTGGCTACGAATTTGTGGAGTCTGCCCAAGATACAAATATGAAGCCCATACAGAGGAAACTGACAGTAACCCAGTACTTTAATCTAAGTGTAGAGTTTCCACATATGAGCATCTGAGAGACTACATAGGTCTCAGGCTCCAAAAGCTGGTGATGGGTGAAGTAAACAGAGTATGACAGTCACTCTTAAAACAAGCGAAGAACAAACTGAAGGACACACATTCTGACTGGGTTTTGTGATGACTTCCAGAGAATTGCCCTGGGCCACAGCTGGACCAAAGTCCCAGAGCCCCATGTTAACTTAGTTCCCTGTTGTGGCCACTGGAGAAAGCTTCTCAACCACTGAAATGCTGAATTCAGAGGATCAGAGCAGTCTGGGTAACTGTTGTCATTGCATGGGGGACAATTGTTCCAGAGAGCCACCTGGATCCAGAGAACTTTACAGGGCTATGAGAAGCCACAGCATTTTAGAGTTATCTGCCTTTCTAGATTATCAGAATCTGTCTTAAATAGTTATTATGACCCACTTTCTCTGCTAACCTGCATAGATGGGAAGTGCTCAGAGACAAGGATCAGAAGCTTGTCTCAGTTGGTGGTACCTTTACCAAGTTGGTGAAACTCCAGTTAAGCATGATAGGCCAGCTGAGGGTTGGGGAGGAAATTACCTTCAGGTATCCATTACATTAAAGGTGCCACCTATATCTCAAAGCATGAGTGGAGGAGCCTTGAATTTAGTGAGCAGACTTCTCCCTTTCCACTTCCATCCTCACAAAGTCCTTTTTATGCCAGCCACCCATCGCTACTGTTTAATCTGATAGAGCTTTTTTAAACTGGCCTAGACTACCGAGAGAAGACTCTGGCAGAGGGAATAAGAAGTTGTAGATCTCAGGTGGGCCTGATCCAGATCCTTAAATCACATCATAAATCTCCTGGCATAAATCACTGCACCCCTGTCTCTCGCTGTTTCCTATCTTGTTAACGTCATTCTTAGGCACATGATTTCAGAGCCAACATGTCTTCCCCATGCTTTCAGGAAGGGTCCGGCTGGGAAGTCAGCTTCCTGCAGTCTACCTGACACCAGCACCTAACTAGAGTTTAAGAATGCAGAGCAAAATGATACCAAAGGCCCTCTGCCTGGAGCCTCCTGACACTTCAAAGCCCCAGGGGAATTCCATTTTGCTACTGAATATTCTTCACAAATTCATACACATTTATTTACCCTCCTCAATGTTCTGTACATTCTTCCCATATGACACTGGAACATGAAGAGAAATAACTGACTCCCAATTAGCCCTTGTATGAACTATACAAGGGAGGTATTGAATGCCTATATAGAGCAGTTATGGGATCCCCATTCTGTGCTTAGGAAAAATTTGCAAGGTAGGTGGGCTTAGGATACTGCAGTAGTTGACTTCATGGAAATGCTGCCATCAAAGATGGCATCATTCTGTTATCTTTTTAGAGCTGAATAATACTCTACCATATAGGTGTCACATTTTCTTTGTCCATTCATATGTTGCTAGACATCCAGGCCTATTCCATATCTTGACAATTGTGTACAATATTACACAGAACAAGGATTTGCAGGAACACCTGTAGAATGCTCACTCAGAATCCTCAGGGATGGCATAGCTGGGTCATGTGGTAAGTTCTAGATTCAGGTCTTTGAGGATTCTCTACATGTATTCCCCACAGTGGCTATATTAATTTATATTTTTACCAGAAGTTAATAAGTACCCTTAAACTGCTAACATTTGATATTCTTTGTTTTCTTCATATACATTCTGATTTGAGCATCTCAAGGCACTTTTGATTTGCATTTCTAGAAGGTACTCTTGAAGGAACCATTTACAGAGTCCTGAACCATACTCTTTGATGACACTGTACTGAACATATACCACAAATGACCTGCCATTATAAACAGGACAACAGAGACCAAGGAAAGAAAGGGTACTTCATCAAGGTCATACTGTCACTAGGACTTTAGGTCCAAGGGTGTACTCAAGACTCTAAATTCTGTACTATATCACACAGCTGTATCATGAGTAGAAGATGGTCTTTATGGGGGTCTTGTCATGGTATCAGTTGGTCAGAGGAGGGCCATCCTGGGTGTCCTAAACAGTTCCTATCTGACCAGAGTCTCAGCTCAGGCTCAGACGGTGTGGTTAGATGTGGTTAGCAATCTAGTGCAGTAATTAACTGTGTTTTCTTCTGCGATTGCCTCAGTGGCTTGCAGAAGCAATTTGTTGCTAGATTGTGCTCACTATCATGGAGTTAGGGACTGCAAGGTAATCAACTCAGAGGGAAGAAATACTGTCTTCTCAAGGGTTCCCCAGAGCCAAGGGTAATTGGCTCGTCTTGAACCATATGCCTGTCTCAGATAAAATCTCTTCATTTTGATTGGCAGTTCCTATGTCAAGTGGCAAAGACGGAATATTGGAGGGATATTATGTGTGTGTGTGTGTGTGTGTGTGTGTGTGTGTGTGTGTGTGTGTGTGTGTGTAATAAAGGCTTCAGGTGAAGAGGGCAGTTTGATTCCACTGAGGAAGATTTGGGACATGATCATAGGCCTGGTAGGAAGTCTATCATGAGAGACTTCCAGGATAAGGGAAGCCTGAGGCCATCCATTTCGATATAGTCCCTTATTTTAGGGTGCTCTAGCTAAGTGTGCAGGGATTTGTTATGCCATCGAGTTTTCAAGGAAGTGTCCCCAGGGACCCGGAAAGGGAGAGAAATGGGGAGGAGACGGCAGCACAGTGGAGGCTGGTGGTGCCCTGTCCAGCTGGTTTCGAATCCCTCAGTTGTACCTGGTGGCTGTAGAGATACAGCTCTCTAGAGTGTTGCTCTGGGCTGACAGTTTTCACTTTCTGGGGATTGCCTCATATCCAAGAAAGGACCGACTGGAGGGAATTTGAAGGCAACTAGAGGATGCTGTTTGCCTCCACAGAGGGCCCTGTAGGATCAGCCTGAAGGCAGGCTTCAGACTCTGACAGAAGCTGTATCTTTGCCTGGCTTCCCAACTTTCCTCTGTAAAAGGATTACATTAAGCAACACCTTTTTGGTCTCTGCCTTTCATGGACCTGGCTTTGGGCTGCAATTTTAGGGCATGGGTTCTAGTTGTCTCTTGATGCTGTGCCATGCAGTGGTGTCATACACTTTGTCCCATCTCTGGGACAAGGAGCTTTATAGATTTATGGTGGCCATTGGTTATAGACCACCAAGCAGAAAAGGGAAGCTGGGGGTCATAACAAGCACTCATAGCTGTCTGTACAACTCTGGAAACCCAAGGGACATTCCTGACAACTGTTTCAGAGGAGTTCAAGAAATAGGAGACAGCCCAGTGAAATGCTACAGACATCTGGGTGTCACTAACACTGTCTGCAACAGAAGAGAAACCAAACCACAGATAACTCTGTGGATCAAGATTTCTAAATAGCTCCCTGCTTAATTGTTAGCAGCCATGGAAGTGCTGTAATTGCTGACAACAGGTTGCTGTTTATCAATTTGCTACTACTTATGTTACCAGAAGTGCAGAATTCAGTACTTATAAAAATCCTTGTAATGAAATATTTCTCCTTTATGGAGGCTGTGTTTGTATAGATGAACATTAATTTAAACTTTTTGACCTCATTTGCATTCTAAAATTATGGCACTATAATTTCCATCTCCCCAATGCATTCACTCTTAATTAATCTTAACCACTCTTGAGCTTTTCTGGTTTCTATTATCACCATTTAAAGTTGCGAAGACTGTTTAATGGATTTAAATCACATATTCAAATTAGTTTCTTTTTCCAAAGTTATAATGACTTAAAATTTTTATTTGATTTGGGCCCCAAAGTATTACCTGAAAAGTCATTTGATTGTTTTACAGTTTAAATCATCTGTGCGGAATAAAATTTATTAATCTTATTTACATGTGTATGAAAATTGACACGCTAACCACTTAACATTTTCAAGTTGTGCAGGTTACCAGCCTGTCGCTCTGGCTTGAGCTATGCTGTCATTCTGACTTCCAATGTCACAGTTGTAGAAATCTGTCTTATGTATTTGTTTGTAGTTTAGGCTGAAACTGTAGACATGTCCTCTCTTTAGACTGTGGCGGTGTATGTTGAAACTTTCCCCTTCAGGGTTCTGGGGAGCAATGGTTCTCTGTGGCTCAGCACTAGTGTAGTGGAGGAGCCCTTGCTAGGACCTAGAGGTTGTAGTTTGGGAAATTATAGGGAACAGAGGAAGTCTGATGCTAGTGGAGTCTTGAGTGAATGTGCATTGCAGACATGGGCCCACAGTACAGTTGGCAAAGCCTATTCCCTCCCCAAGTGTATCTAACAGTAAATATATTGAGGTTCCAGGTTGCAGAGGGTGTGTCTGTTCTTTCCTCCTCCCCTGGCCATCCCAAGCAGGATGGAAAGGTTGCATTGTGGGAGTGAATCCTCCCATTTAGATCCCTACTCTGCAGAAGCAGAAGTGTACTATTCTCTTCATGGATACACCACTTGAAAGTCTTTCTTCAGCATGTCTTTGGGAATGAAGATGGTAGTCACAGTGTAATATAGAAATGGCAGCTACAATGCCTAGCATTAGCTGTGGGTTCAGCTCATCTCACTATGAGATACTCCAGTTTTCTGTCACCTGGACATTTGACATAGCCTCCTCACAGGTCCCCTGAACCCATGCTGCCCCATCTCTGTAAAGTCAAGGTGATTATGTGGGAGCATGGATCTTTTTATCCTAGTTTATTTCTTAATTGTTCTGATAAAACAGTGACCAAAAGCAACTTGGAGCGAAAACGGTTATAGTTTATAGTTCCTCACAAAGAGAAGCCAGTCAAGGGAGGGGGAACTGGGGTTGATATGTAAAATGAAAAAAATAATAATAAATATATTTAAGGAAAAAAAAAAAGGAATTCAAGGCAGGTACCGAGGCAGTGACTCTGTGGGAACACTTCTTACTTACTTGCTCTCTGTGGCTCCCTCAGCTCCCTCAGCCTGCTTCCTTTTACAACTGAGAACCACCAGAATAGGGGAGCACTATCCACAGTGTGCTGGGCCCTCCCACATCAAACAGCAATCAAGAAAATACTTCAGAGACTTGCCGATAGGCAAATCTGATGGAAGCATTTTCTCAACGGAGGATTCCTCTTCCCAGATGATTTTAGCTTGTGTCAAGTTGACAGAAAAAAAAAAATCTAACCAGCACAACACTGTTGGGAAATCTACGTTGTCCCTGGCTTCCCATTGCACCATTGCAGCCCAAATTGGCTGGACCAACATGGCTGACCTTCTCTACCCTTGTTCTCCAGCCTCAGGGCCTTCACAGGTCTCTGCACTTACCCTATTAAACTGAAGTACTCATGGATTCTAGACATGGATGACCCTCCCCTCTCTTCTTTATCAAGCCACCTCACAAACCACTCTGGTCTCTCAAGGATTATTGTCCTTCCTTATGGTGATATTTTATTTGTGCTGAAATGTGATTTTATTTGTATGTTAATAAATAAAGTTTGCCTGGAGATCAGAGGTCATAGAAAGCCATAAGCAGAGTCAGGTGGTGGTGGCAAATGCCCTTTATCTGATCACATGGCAGACAGAGTCTCTGTGTGGTCAAGGAC
This sequence comes from Onychomys torridus, assembly GCF_903995425.1. Classification (NCBI taxonomy): domain Eukaryota; kingdom Metazoa; phylum Chordata; class Mammalia; order Rodentia; family Cricetidae; genus Onychomys; species Onychomys torridus. The sequence continues at coordinate 19,416,963 of NC_050443.1, forward strand.
ACAGCCAAGCATGGTGACACGAACCTCTAATCCCAGTACCAAACACAGAGACCTGGAGGTCTGTATAGACAGGCAGTGATGAGGAAGTCATATGATTGGGTTTAGAGCCAATGAGAAGGCAGAACAGAAAGGCAATAAAAAGACAAGTCAGACAGGAAGAAACTCTCCCTCTGGTGAAGCTACTTCTGGTGGTTGCTCTGATCTCTTTGGCTATTTCCTCTGTATTTGACTCTGTGTTTCTTATTTACTAAGACTGTTTAGAATTTCGTCTACACTTCCTAACTGATCAGATGGCCTCCTGTAGCTCACATAAGATCCCTGTAGATGATGTCACCTATCTCCTGCTCCATGTCTCTGATTTGTCTAATTTTGAACATGCTATTGTTATGTTCCATAGCACTCTTAATCAAAGGCTTAGGGAAGGTAAGCACCAGGTGGCTCGTTGCTTATTCTTGTAAACCAACCATGTGACTCAGTGCTTGACTCTATATAGTGTGTGTTGAATTAGTAGTGAGCAAGCTTGACAGGAACCAGTCTTTTCTTCCTTGTCCTTGTGGGTTTCATAATCATCAAGAAAATACATCAAGGCAGCCAGCAGAGGCCTGTTCCCTTAGCTACCTACTTTTAGCCACCCTTAGAGATCTGTGGGCTGTTGAAGTGGGAGCCAGCAATGATGATGGCAGAGTCTTGCTATAGAATCCAAGTTTACCTGGAAATCACAATCCTCCTGCTTCAGCCCTCTTAGTTCTAGGATTACAAGTATGCTTCCCAGTGCCCTGCTCCAACCAACACTTGGTCACAGATAGCAGAATAAAGAAACTACAGCACAATAAGCAATTCGCATCTTGGTCTCTGGTTTTCTATATTTAGCTTTCTGGAAAGTGAATTATGTCAAGAATAAACAGGGAATAGATTGATCACTGTTCTGGGGAGTTTTGTCTTAAATGTCAGGCTCCTCTGGAGGTCAGAGCATTCACTTGAAATAAGAAGGCTAGCTGGGCAGTGGTGGTGCACGC